>NC_064851.1:45936633-46289133 GCF_024139225.1 Suncus etruscus
TGTTTAGCTTGAATCTCAACTAGTGAAAAAAGACCAACAATTTAAAGAACAAGAAAAGACAATGTCCATGTTGCAACAAGACATAATATGTAAACAGCATCATCTTGAATCATTAGACAGACTCTTGACAGAAAGCAAAGGGGTAAGTAATCTTTTTAAAAGTGCTGTTTACTTTAATTTTTTGGTATTTATGCCACTACCAGTGTGCTTGGGATATATATGGCTTGGTGCTCAGGAACTACTTGTGGCTTGGGGAACCAAGCAGTGCTGAGAGATTGAATCTGGGCTTCCTACATGCAAACGCCCACATAAAAATACTTGTAGTATGCTTATTTATATTTACTAAGACTTGTAAACAACAAGATCACCTTCCATAGAACAATCACAAGTGTATTCATTGGCAATGGGATATGATTCAGTGCAAAGAAGTTATCCAGTCATAAATATAGGAGAAAATGGAAATGAGTTTTGTGAGAAAAACCAGTCAGAAAAGGTTGCATGCTTTATATATTTCCAACTATATGACAACTGGAAAAGCAGAGCTTTTATTTGTTTGTTTGTTTTTGTTTTGGGGGCACACCCAGTGATGCTCAGGAGTTATTCCTGGCTATGCGATCAGAAATCACTCCTGGCTTGGGGGAACCGCAATTCATCCTAGGTCAGCTGTGTGCAAGGCAAATACCCTACCACTGCACCACCGCTCTGGCTCCAAAAAGCAGAGCTTTTACAGAGTCAATAAGATCAGTGCTTGTCAGGATTTAAGGGGGTGTTGAAAAAATGGAAGGTTGGAAATTTTGAGAGCAGTGAAATTCCTTTCTGTGATATTGTAATGTTTGAAATGTCATGTGACTGTCAAAACCCATAAAATATACAATGTCAGGAATTATGAACTATGGAACTTGAGTTATAATGATGATTAGGTTTAACAACTTTGTCAGTGTGGTACAAGAGACTGACAATAGGGAAATTGTAAGGGTGGGAGTAGATGAGAATTTTTATTTAATTTTTTTGAAAACCCAATCCTGTTAAAAATGAAAACTTTTTGTTTTGTTTTGGGGCCAGTTGTGTTCAAAGAAGCCTCCACTGTTTCGCCTCCCAAAATTAACTGTACTAACTGAAAAAAATTATACTCCATATAACATCACTAAATATTTTAAGTGGCAGAACTCACTTTTGATAGCCTCAGTTATAGGCTCAGATATTCATATCTGTAACAAGGACAAATAGAACACAGTATTGCAATCTTTGGAATGCAAATCAAAAATAGCTGTGATTTCTTCACCAGTTATTCATTGCCCAAGTCCAAAAGGAATGATGCTGATGTCTTCAAGGGACAGTTCTTTCTTTTAGGTGTCATTAAATTTTTCATCAGCTTCTTATTCCTTGAAGCACATTCAGGGCATAACATATTATCTTCATCTAACACCCATTCTTGATAAAAACCCTCAGCAAGATGGGAATGAAAGGAACTTTTCACAATGTAGTCAAGGCCATCTACTGCAAGCCAATGGCAAATATTATTCTCAATGGAGATAAACTAAAAGCCTTCCCTCTAAATTCTGGTACAAGACAAGGCTGCCCTCTCTCACAACTCCTGTTCAACATAGTGCTGGAAGTACTTACCATAGCGATTAGGCAAGAAAAATATATCAAGGACATCCAGATAGGTAAGGAAGAAGTCAAACTCTCACTGTTTGCAGATGACATGATAATATATTTAGAAAACATATTATCGTGTAGGTCAGGGAATGAGAAAGTACAGGCTGGTAACAGGAAGAGACAAATCATTCTCTTGGAAGTGGCAGGTACCCAAGACTAAACTACATGGAACTGTAGGTGCACCCAACCTTTTGTCTCTACTGAGAGAGGTCTGTCATGGACACCACCTGACACCAGAGGCTTGAGGGAGAAAAATCTCAACAGAAGGAGGAATTCGGGTTGGAATGATAGCACAGCAGTAGGGTGTTTGCCTTGCACATAGCCTACCCAGGACGGACCCAGGTTCAATCCCTAGCATCCTATATGGTCCCCTGAGCCTGGCCGGAGAAATTTCTGAGCACAGAGCCAGGAGTAACCCCTGAACATCGCTGGATGTGACCCCCCCCCCAAAAAAAAAAAAAAGGAATTTGCTGTGAATTTACAGATTTAGGCCAAATGGTTCTTGCAGCTTTTTTTTTTTTTTGGTTTTTGGGTCACACCTGGCAGCGCTCAGGGGTTACTCCTGGCTCTATGCTCAGAAATTGGTCCTGGCAGGCTCAGGGGACCATATGGGATGCTGGGATTTGAACCACCAACCTTCTGCTTGCAAGTCAAATGCCTTATCTCCAGCTAACTCTCCAGCCCCTCTTGCAGCAATTCTTTTTTTTTTTTTTTTTTTTTTTTTTGGTTTTTGGGCCACACCCGGTAACGCTCAGGGGTTACTCCTGGCTATGCGCTCAGAAGTTGCTCCTGGCTTGGGGGACCATATGGGACACCGGGGGATCGAACCGCGGTCCGTCCAAGGCTAGCGCTGGCAAGGCAGGCACCTTACCTTTAGCGCCACCGCCCGGCCCTCTTGCAGCAATTCTTGCTCAAGCTACCAACATTGCTTCCTGAGCAGAAGTTACCACTTCATCTCCCCTTTTTTCTCTCACTCATCTTCTGGCTTTTAGGAAGCCTTGTTTTCTTGGGGTCTGTCTTGCATTCACTTGAACGTGAGTGCAATCGGGCTTACTTTTAGGAATTTTAAGAATAATCTGGTTACTTTCACAATAAGCATATTTTAGGATCCTCTAATAACCTTCCATTTTCTGGCCATTAGTACTTATACCAAGTTGTTGACACCAGTTAAGCAAAATGTCCCGATGCACTTGATAAATTGGAAGCAAAATGGTCGGCAAAGGAAGTGTTAGGGAAGTTTTGACTTTCCTCATTTTTCTAGGATTTTCTTCTGCAGTTGAAGAAACACTTTGTTCTTCTTTAGTAAGTACTTGATGTTTTTTCATTAGGTTTGTCTTCAATTGCAACCAATGTGAGAATTATATCCTCCTCATATAAATCTTCCTCAAAAATGTTCTTGCTGCTCTCGTTATTTGAAATGCCATTTCCAGGAACAAATCAGAGGGCAAGCAAAGCTCAAAACCTCAAGGAATCTGCAGTTTACTCATTTTATCCTACAAAACAGCTGTTTTTTTTGTTTTGTTTTTGGGGGGCTTTGTTTGTTTTTGGGTCACACGTGGCAGTGCTCATGAGTTATTCCTTGCTCTGTACTCAGAAATTGCTCCTGGCAGACTTGGGGGACTATATAGGATGCTGGGAATTGAACCACCATCTCTTGGGTTGGCGCGTGCAAAGCAAATGCTCTACTGCTGTGCTATATCTCCGGCCCCAAAACAGTTGTATTTAAAAAAAAAAAATAGAGTTAGGGACCAGAGTAATATTACAGAGGGTAGGGCACTTTCCTTACATGCTGCCGACCGGGATTCCTGAGCACAGAGCTGCTGGGTGTGACCCAAAATCAAACAAACAAAAATAAAAAAAAATAAAGAGTAAGAGATTAAAAAGTACACATTGTAGGTTATGATGCAGACAGCATTGAAAGCACCAATTTTTGTTTGTTTGTTTTTGGGCCACACCCGGCATTGCTCAGGGGTTACTTCTGGCTGTCTGCTCAGAAATAGCTCCTGGCAGGCACGGGGGACCATATGGGACACCGGGATTCGAACCAACCACCTTTGGTCCTGGATCGGCTGCTTGCAAGGCAAATGCTGCTGTGCTATCTCTCTGGGCCCAGCACCAAATATTTCAAGGTTTATTCCTTTGACATACATCTTTAATTCTAAATTGAATAAAATTTGTTCTTGTTAACTTGTTTTGGGGGGCACACCTCGCAGTGCTCAACACTTACTCCTGGCTTAGGGATTACTCCTGGTGGATCTCAGGGAACCATATAGAGTACCCAGGATCAAACCCATGTGAACTGTGTACAAGGCAAGCACTCTACCCACACTGTACTATCTACTTGACACCAACTGAGTAAAACTTTGAACAGCTTATTATTAATATAAGCATAGAAATGCTTAATTTTTTTAACATTCTGTATATTTTCAGGAAATGGAAAAGGAAAATATGAAGAAAGATGAAGCCTTGAAAGCATTACAGAACCAAGTATCTGAGGAAACAATAAAGGCTAGTATGACATTATTTATGATATTTCTATATTTTATTTTAAATAATTCTATTTTTTTATTGTGGGTTTTTTGTTTTTGTTTTTGTTTGTTTTTGGGCCATACTCGTTTGATGCTCAGGGGTTACTCCTGGCTAAGCGCTCAGAAATTGCCCCTGGCTTGGGGGACCATATGGGACGCCGGGGGATCGAACCGAGGTCCTTCCTTGGCTAGCGCTTGCAAGGCGCCTTACCTTACCTCTAGCGCCACCTCACCAGCCCCAATTCTTTCTATTTTTGTCTTGGAGATTGTTGTGACCTCCTAGTAAGAAGGGAGTGGATCTGCCTCTTGCTCTGAGTATGGCTGGTGATCTCAGCCTGAAATTAATGCCACCTAGAAGGGCAGAGCAGCGAACAAAGGTTCAGGAGCTGTGGCCTGAGTCCATCAATATCTCATTCCTTTTGTTGTTTTTTGGGGGGGCTACATCTGGCTATGCTCAGGGTTTACTGCTGGTTCTACACTCAGAAATTATTCCTGTCCATGCTCAGGGGACCTTTTGAGAGGTTAGGGATCAAACCCAGATCAGCCACATGCAAGGTAAATGCCTCCCCGATAGATACTCTCTCTAGTCTCTTTTATTTGTTTACTTAATTTTATGGACCATACTTAGCGATGATTAGAAGTTTACTCCAGCTCTAACTCAGGAATTACTCCTGGTTGTACTCAGGGACCATATGAGATGCCAGGGACTGAACCAGGCAAATTTGTTTGTTTGTCAGCAGGCCTCCTATCTCATTTCTTTTGTTTGTTTGTTTTGGGGGCCACAACCAGTGTCACTCAGGTTGCTCCTAGTCTGAGAAATCACTCATTGAAGGTTCAGAGGACCATATAGGATGCCAGGGGTAGCAGCTGTATGCAAGGCAAATGCAGTACCCACTGTGCTCTCACTCCAGCCCTCTCATTCCTTTTTTTCACTTAATTTTTTTTAACTAAGATAATGTGGTTTACAACATTGTTCTTTTTTTTTTTGTTTTGTTTTTGGGCCACACCCTGTGACGCTCAGGGGTTACTCCTGGCTATGCGCTCAGAAGTTGCTCCTGGCTTCTTGGGGTGACCATATGGGATGCTGGGGGATCGAACCGCGGTCCGTCCTAGGCTAGCGCAGGCGAGGCAGGCACCTTACCACCAATTCCACCTCCAGTGTCATCTCCAGTGTCATCTCCTCAGTGTCCTCAAGTTCCCTCCCTTCCCCCAGTCTATCTGACAAGCACATTTATAAGATTAGTTATTGTAGTTTGGGTCTTGTAGTGTTTCTGGTGCTGTGGTTTAGATATGTACATATACCTCCCCTTTCTACCACTGATGTGCCTTAGGCCCACCTGGCCCCACTCCTGTTAACCTCCCATCTACCTCTTCTTATATTCCCCTCTTTATTTCTTTCCTTCCTTTCCCTTCTCATTTCTATAATCTAGGATCCAAGGTAGTCTGGGCATCCTCCCCTTTGATACCTTTGATCGCAGATTAGTGAGATTACCTCGTATTTGTCCTCTTTATGACTTACTTCACAATATAATATCCTTCAGCTCCATTCAAGCTGCAATGAATTGCATTATTTCATTATTCCTTGTATCTGCATAATATTTCATTGTTTACTGTACCAAACTAACCTGGGTTGATATTAAATCAACCTGGGTTGAGCCCTAGCATTCCCAATGGTCCCTCAACAACTGTTAGGAGTGATCCCTGAGTGCAGAACCAGGAGTAAGCTCTGAGCACAGCTGAGTGTGCCCCCCCAATAAGAGAGGGAGGGAGGTAAGGGGGGAGGGGAGAGACAAAAAGGAGAGACACACAGAGAGAGAGAGAGAGGGAGAGAGAGAGAGAGAGAGAGAGAGAGAGAGAGAGAGAGAGAGAGAGAGCACCAGAGTGATATCATAGCAGGTAGGGTGTCTTGCAGGCAGCTGACTCAAGTTAGATCTTGGCATCCCATCTGGTCTCCAAAGCCTGTTAGGACTAGTTTCTGAGTACAGAGCCAGGAATAACCCCTGAATACTGCTGGTTATGGCCCAAAAACCGAGAGAGGAAAGGAGAGGAGAGGAGAGGAGGGGAGGGGAGGGGAGGGGAGGGGAGGGGAGGAGAGAGAGAGAGGGAGAGAGAGAAAGTGTTATGTTGTTTGGTAGCTATGGTCTTCCTTTTCTGGGGAACCTCTATACTATTTTCCACATGGTTAAAAGACAATATTACTACCAGCAGTGGATGAGCATTCCGTTCTCATTACATCCCCCACCAGATTGTTTTCAGTTTGGTGTTTTTGTTTGTTTGGTTTTTGGTTTTTGATTGTGGAGCCACACCCAGAAGTGCTCATGGGGTTACTCCTGGCTCTGTGCGCAGGAATCACTCCTGGTAGGCTGGGGTGCTGGGGATTGAACCCGGGTCGGCCACATGCAAGGCAAACGTCTTATGTGATGTACTGTCAATTCGGCACCCTGTTTTGTTTCGTTTTTTGACATTCTCACTGATGAGAGATGCTATCTCATTGTCATTTTGATTTAGATTTCCATGATAAGTGATAATGAACACTTTTTTTTGTGCATATCTTTCTTCTTCAGGAAATGTCTGTTCATTTCTCCTCCCTATTTTTTGGTATAGTTTTGGGATTTTTTTTTTTTTTTTTGGTTGTTGATCTTTGTAAGTGTTTTAGGTATTACTCCTTTATCTGATGTATTGAGGGTAATTTCTCACCATTCAATTTTGTATCTTAATTTTAGCCCATGTTTTTATTTTTTTGTCATGTGGAAACTTTTAAATTTGACATAGTCTACTTTGTTTATGTCTGTCTGTTATGTCTGTCTGAGGTTCAAATCTTAGAGCATTCTGCCTTTATTTTTCTCAATTTTGATTCTAGTCATTGAACTACTTTGTATTGACTTTTGCGTAAGATGTGAGATATGGAACCACCGTCCATCCTGGATCAGCTGTGTGCAAGGCAAATGTCCTACTGCTGTGCTATATCTCTGGCCCCATATTGCTGCCTTTTGAAAATATTTCATTCATTCACAGCAAAAGTAGCCTTCTACATTATTTCGCCAATAGAATATTTTTACTTTCTAATTTCAGCATGTCCAGAATATATGCATGATACATCAATTTATACTCTTTCCAAATTTTCTTTATGAAGGAACTTAAAGAGCAGGCTTAAACAAAGCTTACCTTTTAAGGAAAGATTTTAGGAATATTTGACCTATAGGTTCTTATAATTTGCTCCCTTAATCTTTACCAATCTTGTCTTCCTAACACCAATCTCCTTCATTAATCTCTTGAAGAGATTGAATTTCTTGAAGCCTTGACTTCCCTAGGTTAGATTTCCAATTTTCTCTTTCATAATACCATGACCTTAAACATGCATCCCTTCTTTTCTTGTTCTCTGTATTCTTTGTTCTGCAGTACTGTGGTCTTTTTCCAGCTTAGGTTCCCTAGTTTGCCATAAGAACTTTATTTTCTAAATAAATTTCTTCTGTCATATCATTTTATATTTTAAGTAGGACTGAATTCACCTTTTAAAGTAGTGAAAAATTAAGGGACACATTTGTACCTTGTAGAACATATTGTAAAGCTTTATTAATGTTAATATTTATTGAGATGAATTGATTTTCCCCTTTTTAGGTCAGACAACTAGACTCAGCATTGGAAATTTGTAAGGAAGAACTTGCCTTGCACTTAAATCAGTTGGAAGGAAATAAGGAAAAGTTTGAAAAACAGCTAAAGAAGAAATCTGAAGAGGTAGCCATTTTCTTTATAGATTATTTTCAAGTTATTTCTTTTTGAGATAATCATATATATTTATATATTTTTGATCATATTTTTATATTATTTATATTTTTATTTATTGCTTAATTGGTTTTGGGGGCCACACCTGGCTGAACTCAGGAGTTACTTCTGACTATGCACTCAGAAATTGCCCCTGGCAGGCTGAGGGAACATATGGGATGCCAGGAATCCAACCTGGTCCCTCTGAAGTCGGCCATATGTAAGGCAAACGCCCTACTGCTGCGCTATCCAGCCCCTGTTTTGTTTTGTTTTGTTGTTTTTTGGAGCAACACGTGGTGACACTCAGGGGTTACTCCTGACTCTGGGCTCGGAAATCGCTCCTGGCTTGGGGGACCATATGAGACGTCGGGGATCAAACCTCGGTCTGTCCTAGGTCAGCCACATGCAAGGCAAGTGCCCTACTGCTGTGCCATTGCTCCGGCCCTGATCTATCTATCTATCTATCTATCTATCTATCTATCTATCTATCTATCTATCTATCTAGATAAATATATATAGATATGGGCCCGGAGAGATAGCACAGTGGTGTTTGCCTTGCAAGCAGCTGATCCAGGACCAAAGGTGGTTGGTTCGAATCCCGGTGTCCCATATGGTCCCCCGGTCCTGCCAGGAGCTATTTCTGAGCAGACAGCCAGGAGTAACCCCTGAGCACTGGGTGTGGCCCAAAAACCAAAAAAAAAAAAATATATATATATAGATAGATAGATAGATATTATATTTATGTGTGTATATATAGATATTTTTTAAGTTTTTGGGCTACACTCAGTGACACTTAGGGGTTACTCCTGGCTCTGCACTCAAACATCGCTCCTGGGTAGGGTGACCATATGGGATGCCAGGGATAGAACCCAGGTTCATTCTGGGCAGCTGCATGCGAGGCAAATGCCCTACTGTTGTTCTATTGCTCCGGCCCCATTGTTATACTATTTTATATCTATACAGTTTTATTAAAAAATGTCTAAGATAAAATTCTAATATTATTTAAATTAGAATTTATGTTTATTAAGGGCAAACATTACAGGGTAGCACAAAATATAATTTTTTAAAATTGATTCTTGTTGTGGAGGACTGAACCTGGCAGTGCTCAAGGTACCAAGTGGAATGCCAGGGATTGATTGGCAGCATACACGGCAAATGCCCTACCTGCTCTATCCCCTAAAATTGATCCTTGGGGCTAAAGGAATACAGGGGTTGAGATGCACCATTTCCCCAAGGACCACTGTTTCTACCCTGATATCCTCAATCTCCTCCAGCCTGACCTGGGTAATCCCTGGTACCACAGGATCTGAGCAGCACCAGGTCTCTGGAACCTGGAAGTCAACTGCCAGCCTAATTGATCAAGAATTACTAGGAGGCATCCCAGGGATTCCTGACAACTGCTTGGAACACCCCTCACCCCCCACAAAATTCAGATGATTCTATTTTGATAAATCAGAAGAATAAATTGTATTACAGAACAATTCTAATATGAAATGAAAAACGCTTAAAGCACAGTTTAAGATTTACAAGTAAAAAATTTAAAAAAATCTTCCCATTTTATTCATTCCAGTTTTCTGAGGAATTTAAAATTTACCTTTATTGAGATGAGTTTCTCAGATACTAGGTAAATGTTTTTTTCTTGATTTTTTTAAATTCATTTCTATAGTCTCAATATTACCATTTTGCTTTTTCTGAATTTAGTAGCTACTAAATATTTCCAAATAGGGATGTCATAGTGAGGAATTTTTTTTACTTTATTTTTTTACTTTATTAGAATTTATAATTACTAATGTAATTTTTAAATTCATGTTTAGAAATAGCTCCCTTCAAATCTTCAGGATAGTTCATTTTCTTTCTTTTTTTTTTTTTTTCGGGCCACACCCGTTTGATGCTCAGGGGTTACTCCTGCTAAGCACTCAGAAATTGTCCCTGGCTTGGGGGAACCATATGGGACTCCAGGGGATCGAACCGCGTCCTTCCTTGGCTAGCACTTGCAAGGCAGACAGACACCTTACCTCTAGCGCCATCTCGCCAGCCCCGATAGTTCATTTTCTATATTAGAAAGGTTCACCTGTAAAAACATAGTTTTTAAGAAGTCAATTTTTACTGTGGTAACATGGTTTATAATAATATTGCTCTTTTTGCTTTATACTTGCATTGCCACTCTATCACTCCCACTTCTGGAGAGCCAGTATCCGTTTAGCAAATCCTAAAGATCTTTAAAATAGTGAGGGAATTTTATAAAGAGAATGGCATACACAGAGGATGGAAGAATGATAAAACCAAATAGAGTATGCAACTCAGAGATGATCATACTAAAGCAACTTGTTAGCAGGAGCAGAATGCCACTCAGGGATAGTGGAACATCAAGAAAAGATGATAATACTAGCTTAGAAGCTGAGCTGCCTAGTAGAACAAGAGCTATAGATGATTTGTCTAATTGGACTGGTATTGCTGAGTCCTCTTATTGGCATGGTTTCTATGTAATCTAAGAGGCAGTTTCCTAAATACATAGTGCAAAGCATGGAGAAGACAGATTTAAGAGCATATATGTGACCAACTCTTCAGACATAGATACATTATATAATTATCTCACTAGCTAAGTAAAATATATATTTAATTTTGTGCAAACTGTTTTTCCTTTTACCTCTTTTCATGAAGATATTTTTGTTTTTGTTTTTGTTTTTGAGTCACACCCGGTGGCGCTCAGAAGTTACTCCTGGCTCTGCATTCAGAAATGGATCCTGGCAGGCACAGGAACCATATGGGATTCTAACCACCGTCGTCCTAGATTGGCTGCGTGCAAGGCAAACCCCCTACCACTGTGCTATCTCTCCAGCCCCATTTTTGTGAATTTTTAATGGAAGTAATTTGTTAATATTAATATCTTTACTTAAGCACCATGATACAAACATGTTTGTAGTTGGGTTTCAGTCATGAAAAGAACACCCCTTTCACCAGTGCAACATTCCCATCACCAATGTCACAGATCTCCCTCCTCCCCACCCCACCCCCACCTGTACTCTAGACAGGCTTTCTACTTCCCTCATTCATTCACATTGTTAGGATAGTTCTCAATGTAGTTATTTCTTTAAGTAATTTTTTTGGGGGTCACATCTGGCAGCACTCAGGGGTTACTCCTGACTCTGCACTCAGAAATCACCCTGGCAGGCACAGGAAGCATATGGGATGCCAGAATCAAACCACCGAAAATAAAAATTATTAGTGGATTATAGGTAAACCTTCATTTAATTTCTTGTAGTAGTTTATGTAATGATTTGGTTTTTATTTTTGGGTCACAACTGATGGTTCTCAGAGCGTACTTCTGGTTCTACACTCAGGGATTACTCCTGGCAATACTCAGGGTGTCAGGGATACAACATGGGTTAACCACATGCAAGTCAAGAGCTCTCTACCTGCTGTACGATCTCTCCAACTCTACATACAAAAATTTTAATGAGGGGCCAGAGAGATAGCCTAGAACACTCTTGACTCTAGACAGAGTCTAGGGAGAAGGACAATGAAGGAAAAATAAAGGCAGGAAGAGAAAAGTGAGAAAAAATGGGAGAACAGGGGTCAAGGCTTCAGTTATATTGGCGATGTAGGAGACTGGTATTGCTATAGTTCCAAGGCACAGGTTCAACAACATCAAAAACATGAAACCTTAGCTGCAACTACCAAACTTTGTAATGTACCTGCCAAGGTTGCTGGTGGGCATGGGGAGTGCAGGTTGGGGCATGATAGGGTATGGGAAATACTGGTGATGGGAGTTGACACTAGTGAGATTGGTATTACATGCCTGCACTCAACTATCAGTAACTTTGTAAACCACGGTTCTTTAATTAAATTTTAAGAATTAGTTCTATATATTAATAAAAGCATGATCCTGGCAGGCAATCCGAATGAATTAGGGAATATTTCAAAAATCATACTCTTAGAAACCATCCCTATAGGCAGACTCTTCTGTTCTCCCAATCAGTGAAAATAACTCTGACCTCCCACATGACACAATATGTAACCATAGATCTCATTTAGAAGATAGGCTACAACAGATGAATGGCTAAAGAAACTGTGGTAATATACACAATGGAATATTTTGCAGCCGTCAGGTGAGATGAAGTCATGAAATTTTCCTATATGTGGATGTACATGGAATCTATCATGCTGAATGAAATAAGTCAGAGAGACAGATAGACACAGAATAGTCTCATCTGTGGGTTTTAAGAAAAATTAAGGACATTATTGTAATAATCCCGAGAGACAATAGAGATGAGGGCCAGAAGGACCCGCTCACAATATGAAGCTCACCACAAAAAGTGGTGAGTGCAGTTAGGGAAATAACTACACTGACAACTATCATGACAATTTTTTTGTTTTGTTTTGTTTTGTTTTTGGTCACACCCAGCAGCGCTCAGGTATTACTCCTAGCTCTGTGCTCAGAAATCGCTCCTGGCAGGCTCGAGGCACTATATGGGATGCTGGGATTTAAACCACTGTCCTTCTGCATGTAAGGCAAACGCCTTACCTCCATGCTATCTCTCCAGCCCTCATGACAATCTTAATGAGTGAGAGAAGTAGAATGCCTATCTCAAATATGAAGGAGTGGCATTGGTGTTGGGAATGTAGCACTGGCAAAGCAGGGTATTCTGTTTATGACTGAAACCCAACTACAATCATACTTGTAATCATGGTGCTTAAATAAAGATTATATATATATATATATATATATGTATATATATTATATGAAGACAGCTTAGGAGCCAGAGTGATAGCACAGCAGTAGGGTGTTTGCCTTGCATGTGACCGACCAGGATCCTCGGCATCTCATATGGTCCCCTGAGACTGCCAGGAGCAATTTTTGAGCACAAAGCCAGGAGTAATTATCCCTGAGCACCACTGGATGTGCCCCCCCCCCCCCCCCGCCAAAAAAAAAGAATACAACCTGGGCATGGCATTTTATTGCTTTTTATTTGAAGCATTGTAATGACTAACATTTACATTTGTTAGGTATATTGTTTACAGAAAGAGCTAAAAATTAAAAGTCACAGTCTTGAAGAAACCACTGAACAAAATGTGATTCTGCAGCACACCCTTCAGCAGCAGCAGCAAATGTTACAACAAGAGACAATTCGAAATGGAGAACTTGAAGACATTCAGATCAAACTTGAAAAGCAGGTATATTATTTTGTTTGTTTGTTTGTTTGTTTTGTTTTGTCTTTTGGACTACACTCAATGATGCTCAGGGGTAGTCCTGGCTTTGAACTCAGAAATTGCTCCTTGCTTGGGGGACCATATGGGGTGCCAGGGGATCGAACCATGGTTCATCCTAGGTTAGCGCTTAGCAAGGCAAATGCCTTACTGTTTGCGCCACTGCTCCGGCCCCATAAACAGGTATATTATTGATCTAAAATTGTTTTTCTTGCAAGACATTTAAAAACATTGATAATAGTTTTTTGTGTTTTTTTATAAATTTTATTTTTTTTTGGGGGGGGGGTCACACCCGGCAGTGCTCAGGGATCACTCCTGGCTCCACGCTCAGAAATTGCTTCTGGCAGGCACGGGGGACCATATGGGACGCTGGGATTTGAACCAATGGCCTTCTGAATGAAAGGCAAACACCTTACCTCCATGCTATCTCTCCAGCCCCAAGATCTATTTCTTAAATTGTGATAATTTATTACTAGTAGATGTTTGATTTGTATACAAGAAAAAAAAAACATTCAAGCCTCAGCACCACCAGATGTGGCCCAGAAAAACCAATACTAAAAGCAAACAAACAACAAAAAAAACAATGGGCCAGAGCTGTAGCACAGTGGTAGGGCATTTGCCTTGCACGCAGCCAAACCCAGGACAGAGATTGTTCAAATCCCGACATTCCATATGGTCCCCCAAGCATGACAGGGGCGATTGCTGAGTGCAGAGCCAGGAATAACCCCAGAGTGTCACCAGGTATGACCCAAAAACTGAAAAAAAGAAACAAAAAACACCCCATACAAGTCTATATAAGTACTTTAAAAGGATAAGATTTTATTCCTGCGTGATCTGACTTGCATGTCTACTACCATGAGAATATTTTAGCATTTTATATAAGTTAGTTATAATTTAGACTTCTTACTTGATTTCTCCCTTTTTATTGGCTCTGAGAAGAATATCTAATTCTATGTATGTTCTTCTCTCTTTTTTTTAATGTCATTCACTTTAATAGAACAGTGAAAAGGCAGGGTAGGGGAACAGGTGTCTTGTCCAGGACAAGCATTATTACCAAAAAATATCCTTATATTTTAAAAATCTATCTTTATGGCATGGCCAGTATCTAATTACAGAGTCTCTGACACTCATGGTATATGTCACCATCTCAACACAAATCCTCATCTTCTTTTCCTCATGGGTCAGAACCTTATCCCAGCCCTTAACTCAGAATACAAACCCTCCATTTATTCAGCTAGTTTTATAATTTTCGTTTCTGTGGTTATTGCTCATGCAAAATTTATTAAATATAGGATTAGTTTTGGCCACACCCTAACCCTATGTATGTTTTAATTTCATTTTTATAATCAAAACATTTATGATATCCTTAAAGAAATGTCCAAGTGGGACAAGAGTGATAGCACAGCGGTAAGGCATTTTCTTTGCACCTTGCCAACCACAGACAGACCTCGGTTCAATTCCTGGCATCTCATTTGGTCCCCCAAGCCTGTCAGAGCGATTTCTGAGTTCAGAGCCAGGAGTAACCCCTGAGCACCACTGGATGTGAGCCAAACCCTCCTCCCAAAAAAGAAATATTAGAGTAATGCATTAAAAGAAAATTTCCCCAAAAACTGAAATAATATTTTTAAAAAAAAAAAAGGTGGGGGCCGGAGAGACAGCACAGCGGTAGGGCATTTGCTTTGCATGCACTGAACCAGGACAGACCCAAGCCTGCCAGGAGCAATTTCTGAGTGAAGAGCCAGGAATAATCCCTAAACACGGCCAGGTGTGACCCAAAAACCAATAAAATAAAATAAAACAGTCTTGGGCCCAGAGAGATAGCACAGCGGTGTTTGCCTTGCAAGCAGCCGATCCAGGACCTAAGGTGGTTGGTTCGAATCCCGGTGTCCCATATGGTCCACCGTGCCTGCCAGGAGCTATTTCTGAGCAGACAGCCAGAAGTAACCCCTGAGCACTGCTAGGTGTGGCCCCAAAACAAAATAATAAAACAGTCTTATGCTTATCTTTTTCCTCCTTAAATCTGCTAGGTTATTTATATTTTTTGTTTGATTTTATTTCTTTATGTTTGTTTTAAAATTTATATATATTTTTGGTATTGGGGCCACACCCAGAGGCATTTAGGGGTTACTCCTGGCTTTGCACCCCTGACAGGCTCTGGGGACCATGCCAGGAATCAAACCCAGGCCTCCCAGGTCAGCCTCGTGCAAAGCAAAATCCCTGTTCCTGTACTATCACTCTGACCCCTAAAAAATCTTTTTTTTTAATTTATTGTTTAATAATATTTTTTATTTAAACACCTTGGTTATAAACATGATTGTGGTTGGGTTTTAGTCATATAAGAAGACACCCCCCATCTCCAGTGCAACATTCCCACCACCAAGGAGGGATGAAAAAGTTATTATTTTTGTTTTGGTTTGGTTTGGTTTTGGTTTTGGGCCACACCCGGCGATGCTCAGACATACTCTTGGCTCTGTACTTAGAAATCTTTCCTGGCAGACTTAGGGGACCATATGGGGTGCCTGGGATCAAACCCGGGTCCATCCAGGGTGGGCTGTGTGCAAGACAAATGCCCTGCTGCTGTGCTATTGCTTCAGCCCCTTTTAAAGTTATTTTTTAAATGTTTTGTTTTTGTTTTTGTTTTTTAGGCTACACTCTACAGTGTGAGGCATGCAAGCAAATTCCTACCTACTATATTAGCATCCTGGCCCTGTTTTAAGAAATTTTAGTGGGGGCCAGAGAGATAGATAGTAAGATTCTTGTCTTGCACAGAGCTGACCTGGGTTCAAACTTGGCATTCCATATGGTTTCTTCAACAATTCCAGGAGTAATTCCTTAGTGCAGGGCCAAGAGGAATCCATGAGCATGACCAAAAAAACAATCAATCAAAAAAACGGGAAGAAAATATTGAGATGCTAGACTATAAAGAGAGGTAAGAAAAAAAAGTGCAGGGGCCGGAGAGATAGCATGGAGGTAAGGTGTTTGCCTCTCATGCAAAAGGTCATCGGTTCGAATCCCGGCGTCCCATATGGTCCCCCGTGCTCGCCAGGAGCGACTTCTGAGCATGGAGCCAGGAGTAACTCCTGAGCACTGCCGGGTGAGACCCAAAAACCAAAAAAAAAAAAAAAAAAAAAAAAAATAAAAAAAGTGAAAAGATAAAAGTGGAGAGAGATAAAGGTGACAGTAGATTTTTTTAGACACCTACAGTATGTCTAAGTACTAATTTAAAAACAAACAAACAAACAGAAATAGGGGAAAAGGATTTGAAGGTAGAATATGAGGTCCCTAGAAAATAGACAGGAAATGTACTAGATTGCCTTTGAAGCAGTTTGACTTATATAGGAGGAAGAACCACCTGCCTGTCATAGAACATACAGGAGAAGGAATAGAAGCTAAAGCAAGTAAATGCAAATTGTATTTGTTGAGGGCAGATGAGAAACTGGGAGTCTTTCATTGAAAGAACCATTTGTAAAAAAGAAGAAAAAATTTATTTGAGAAGAAAGGACATTTAAAAAAAAAAAAAGGGAGAACATTTACTACTTGTATGAAACTTCTTTTAAAATTAAATGTGCACTTATAACTTAAAATTATTAGTTCCTGGTTTATATAATATATACTGGTACAGAACCATATGGTAGACTACGTATTACATATATATTTTATGAATAACAATGAGCTGTGATTGAACTTAAAATATTTGTGAAAACTGCAAGGTATCGAAACTGGAACAAGATCTTCAAAAACAAAAGGAAATTTCAGCTGAAAAATTGCGAAAAATGGAGGAGAAATGTGAATTAGCCACACATGAAGCAGATTTGAAAAGGCAAAAAATTGTTGAGCTTACTGGTACAGCCAGGTAAAATAGAAGTATTTGTTTTTATTTTTCTACCTGTTTCAATATTGTATCATGTTCAGTGGAGCATTTGCTTTTAAGGAATTAATTTTTCCTAGGCAAATTTTTCTAGAAATCCCTGTGAGGTTTTCTCAGCGGGACCATTGGAGACTTAGCTAGGTCCAGCAGGTCTCTCCCAGGTAAGGGGTTACCCAGTTGGGCCTGAGGACGAAATCTCTGTGACTCACCTAGAGGACCTTCGGTTTTTGGTGTGACACATTCACACACTACACTTCCAGGTCTCTTCTAGAATAGTTAAAAAAATGGGCGTTTTTACCAAAAAAAAAAAGGTGTTTTTAAGATTCTGACTAGGTATTTTGTTGCTAATTATTCTTAAAGAATGTGCAGGGTTGGGGCCAGAGAGATAGCATGGAGGCAGGGTGTTTGCCTTGTATGCAGGATGGTGGTTCGAATCCCGGCATCCCATATGGTCCCCTGAGCCTGCCAGGAGCGATTTCTGAGTGTAGAGCCAGGAGTAGCCCCTGAGCGCTGCCAGGTGTGACACCCCCCGCCCCCCAGAAAAAAGAATGTGCAAGATATGGTTGTGCTTGCCTTGCTTATCCAACTTGGGTTTGGTTCCTGTACCACTTACAGTCTTTTCAGGCCCAGCAAGAGTGATCCCTAAGAATAAGGGGTAATCTCTGAGTACAGCTGGGTGTGGCTTGAAAATAAACTGCAAAAAACGTTAAAGAAATTGTAAGTTTTGACGAATCAGGGATAAGCCGTTTTGCTTTTAAGTTTTCAAATTATTTTAAAACTTAATTATTTAATTTTTAATTAGACAAGTAAAACTTGAGATGGACCAGTACAAAGAAGAGCTATGTAAAATGGAAAAAGAAATTATGCACCTAAAGCGAGATGGAGAAAATAAAGCAATACATCTCAGCCAATTAGACATGCTCTTAGAACAGACAAAGACAGAACTGGATAAGAAAACAAATGCTGGTAAGCAGTGGGTTCTATAGGCTTATTAACTACCTGTGTATTTACATTTTAAGTAGTAAAATAGGGGCTGGAGAGATACTACAGTGGGTAGGGCACTTGCCTTGCATGTAGCTGACTTGGGTTCAATCTCTAGCCTCCCCTATGTTCTCCCTAAGCCCTACCAGGAGTGACTTACGTAGGAGGAAGAACCATCTTCCTGTAGTAGAACATACAGAAGAAGGAATAGAAGCTAAAGCAAGCTTTGTTGCAAGTAAATGCAAATTTTATTTGTTGAGGGCAGATGAGAAACTGGAAGTTTTTCTGAGTGCCACCAGGTGTGTGTCCCCACTTCCCCCACCCATCCTCACCAAAATAAACAAAGTTAAAGAGAGAAGTTGAATTGATGTGACTGGAAGAGATCATAAATAATAGTATTTTGCCTTTATTAGAAGTATAAAATAGCTGGGGCCGGAGAGATAGCATGGAGATAAAGCATTTGCCTTGCATGCAGAAGGACAGTGGTTTGAATCCCAGCATCCCATATGGTCCCCTGAGCCTGCCAGAGCCAGGAGCAATTTCTGAGCATAGAGCCAGGAGTGACCCCTGAGCGCCGCCGGGTGTGACCCAAAAAAGTATAAAATGGGATTTAAAAAATACCTGTCACTCCCTCTAGTGGTGGTGGTGTTAATGGTAGATCTCAGGGTCTATTTGAGCATATGGTTCCCCGCTCAGAGGCCTACTTCTGCAGCTGACAGTTTAGAGCAGGGGGTGGCGAACAAGTTCGACACAAAGAGCCAAAATTTTAAACTGTGAGAGTCAGAGAGCCACACCACGCAGTGACCTGCCAAAACAAACAAACACTCACACAAAAGCATCTAATTTTAACAATAATCTATTAAACACATAAGAGGCAAAGAGCCGCATTCATTTTGGGCCCGGAGCCGCATGTGGCTCGAGAGCCGTGTGTTCGCCACCCCCTGGTTTAAGATCTCCAGGACTGTACCTTGCTGTGCTCTGGGGGCTGGGGATATTAGACATCAATTACAGGGGCCTTAATATTGTTAGCAATGTGTGATGTTCCTTTAAGCCATATTCCCATCCTGGGATATTGTTCATCATAATTATGTACAAAGTTGTTAATCTCAGATGCATATGTATAATACAGAAATTAATATGTAAGAATTTAATTTTTTTTCTCTCCACTTAACAGTGAAGGAGTTGGAAAAATTGCAAAACCACACGGAGAATGAGCTAGCAGAAGCCTTACAGAAGCGGGAAGTATTGGAGACGGAACTGCAAAATGCACATGGAGAATTAAAAACTACTTTAAGACAGCTTCAGGAATTGAGGGATGTACTACAGAAAGCTCAGTTAGCATTAGAGGAAAAATACTCTACTATAAAGGATCTCACAGCTGAACTTAGGTGAGTGAACTGCTAAGAAATATCATAGTTACAAATATTCCTCTGAGTTGGATCATACTATAAATTTTTTAAAATTCTAGATGCCCACCTTTGCCTTACTGAGGATTGTCACAGTCATCTCTTTCCATGCTGCTTCTAACAAATTTAGCTGTTAATATTTCTAACTTCTGTCTTTGGACATTTTATACTGGACATGATAGCAGTTAAAAGAAAAAGGAGGGGGGCTGGTGCAATAGTACAGCAGATAGGGCATTTATTGCATACGGTTGACCCAGGTTTGATCCCCAGCATCTCATATTTGTTCCATGAGCCTGCCAGGAATGATGGCTGAGTGCAGGAGCCAGAAATAATACCTGAGCACCTCCAATGTATGACTCAAAACCAACCAACCAAACAATAAAAGAGAGATTATACCAGCATAATAGCAGTGATTGAATAAAAAAGCACATGTTTTATGATTTATTTTTTGTTTGTTTGTTTGTTTTTTGGACCATATACAGCGGTGCTCAGGGGTTACTCCTTGGATCTGTGCTCAGAAGTTACTCCTGGCAGGCTAGGGGGACCTTAGGGGATAATGGGAATCAAACCCAGGTCAGCCACATGCAAGGCAAATGCCCTATCATTCCAGCACCTTATGAATTATTTTTGTCTTCTGGAATCAAACTCATAAAATCCAGGGCCTTGCCTATACAAAGCTTATATTTGTCACTGACCTCAATCCCCAGGTTCTGCCAAATAATGTTTTATTTTGCTTTCTTTGCCAAACCTGGAAGGTGTTCAGGCTTACTCCTTTTCTGTACCAGGAATGATCCACCATCACAAGAGACAAGTGACACAAGTATGATCCTGGAGTGTCATGAGATGCAGGGAATTAAACAGGGTCAGAGGTGTACAAGACAAGTCTTTTACCTGCTGTACTATCCCTTGCTCCAGTAATCATAATATTTTTTGTTTTAAGCCCATATTTTGTGTCAGGACCATCTGAAAGACTTTATATCAATTCTCACTTAATTCTTTTTTTTGGGGGGGGGGGAACCCATGACGCTCAGTGGGTTACTCCTCGCTATCTGCTTAGAAATTGCCCATGGCTTGGGGGACCATATGGGATGCTAGACTAGCGCGCACAAGGCAGATACCTTATGTCCCGCACCACCGCTCTAGCCCCAACCATTTAATTCTTTTGTTTACTTCTTTTTAATCAGAAACACACTATTTGCACATGAGAAAAACTGAGACTTAAAAAAATTAAGTTAAATGCCAAAAGTCAGAGAGTCGTATCCAGAGAAGAGAATTAAATATAAATTGTTCAATGCTGGAATGTGAGTTCTTGAATTAGCGGTGATAGCATCATATTTCAACAAATATCTATAATAGGTGGGAATAGGTAACTAAGTCAGTGGGGCTTTGTGCACTATTTTGTATATTGGAAATCCAGATTTGATACCCAGCACCGTATGGTACTCTAGCACCACCAGGCGTAGCTTCTCAACCTGCATGTTGAGAATTAACGTGGAGTAGTGCTGGCTCCTCTAAAAACAATGAGGGGCCTGAGCGATAGCACAGCATTAGGGTGTTTGCATGTGGCCAATCCCAGATGGACCCTGGTTCCATTCCCAGCATCCCATATAGTTCCCCAAGCCTGCCAGGAGCGATTTCTGAGCACAGAACCAGGAGTAACCCCTGAGCACTGCTGGGTATGAACCAACCCCCCCCCCAAAAAAAAAGAGAAAAAAATGAAAAAGAATGATCCAGAACCTAAGTATGGGAAATAAATCCTGGAAAAGAACATAGAATTGCAAACACAGAATGGGCCATGTAGGATGAGGGGAACTAGAGCTTGAGCAGCAGGACACTCAGAAACTTTGATTTTGTAACCATGACAAACAGGTCCCTCTTCTTATTCAGTTCTACAGTATTCCTTCTAGTCTGAAATAATCGCAGTTATTCTCTCACTTGTGTTTGTTTTGGGCCAGACTCAAAAACGAACTGTTCTCAGGGCTTACTCCTAGCTCTGCAATCAGTGCATTCCTGGCAAGTATATGGGATACTTGGATAAGGATCAAACCCAGGTTGGCCACATGTAAGGCAAGTGCTGTGTCCATTGTACTATTGCTTCAGCTCCCTTTTTCCCCTCCCCTTTTTTGCTGTTTTACACCCATTGATTTGGAACCACATGGCCACACCTAGGCAATGCAGGGAACTTTGTATGAGCTGGGGATCCAGCCCAAAACTTCCATATGCAAAGCATGTGCTCTACCGCTCTAGCCATATCCCTGCACAATAGTCTATCATCTTTAACTTACAGAGAAAGTAACCCTATTAATTTCAATTTTAAAACCGGTAATATTCCTATTGACTTTGGTCATTTACCATTGATATATTTCAGGGGCATGCAAGATGGAGATTGAAGACAAAAAACAAGAGATCCTTGAAATGGATCAGTCACTCAAGGAGAGAATTGGGAGCTAAAGCAAAGAGCAGCTCAAGTTGGTTTTCTTTGTATTTTTTTTTTACTTTTGTTTATTTATGTATTTATTGATTGATTGGGTTTTTGGGCCACAAATTGGCAGCACTTAGGGATTACTCCTGACTCTGCACTCAGAAATCACCCCTTGCAGGCTCATATGGGATGCCAAGAATCAAACCAGGTTCCTCCCAGGTCGGCTCCATGCAAAGCAAACCGCCTACCGCTGGTGCTTCTCTCAGACCCCAAGTTGTTTTCTTGATATTTTCTGTCAAAATAACAATCATACAGGGCTTTCGGAAGCCACCAATATTTTGCAGAAAGAACATTTTTACTTTTGTTTTGTACTACATGCATGGTGTTCAAGGCTTACTCTTAGCTCTCTACTCAGGATCACTTGTAAAAGGCTCTGGAGACCATATGGGATATTGGGGGATTGAACCTTGATTGACTACATGCTAGGCAAGTGCCCTATCCACTATTCTATTTCTTGGGCCCTAATATTAATTTTGTATTTAGGTCTCACATTTGGATATGACTATTCGTGAGCACAGAGGAGAAAATGGAGCAAAAAATAATTAAATTGGAGGTACTCTGGGAAAATCAGACTTGGGAACTTAAAGAATGTAACAAACAGGTAAATAATCAAAAATTTATTATTTAGATTAAAGAACTCTTTGAGTGTGATCATTACTCATATCTTTTTTGCTATTGTTTTCTTTATTTTTAACTTTTTATTTTTGGATTTGGGGTCACATTCAGTGCTGCATAGGGTTTAGTCTTGGCTCTGTATTCAGGGATCACTCTTGGCAATCTCCAGGGACCATGTGTGATGCTAGGAGTGGAACTTAGGGTTTTCTGTGTGCAAGGCAAGAGTATTACCTATTGTACTCTCTCTGGCCCTGATTATTGACTTTATCTTTTTTTAGTCATGTTTGAAGAGTACTTTGAATCATACCTTGCAGTATTTAGGATTAACTTCTGACTCTGTGCTCAGGAATCAGTCTGGCAATACTTGGGGATCATATATAGTGCCAGGGATTAAACTAGGGTTGGAGGACACAAGCATCTATCTGTAATGTCTTTCAGTCCCTATATAATGTCTTTTTAACATAATACACTAAATGAAAATACTAGAATAATTTTAATCATTTTTATATAATACTTTATATATTTTCCTTCTTCATTTCCCCCCACCTTTACAGACTATAAGATGTACAACAGGGTCTCAAACTCGTAGGCCCTCCATACAACATTTGTGGCCCTGCCCTAGAGGAATCTTTTTTGTTTTGTTTTGTTTTGTTTTAGTTGTTTGGGTCACACCCCCCAACGTTCAAGGCTTACTACTGACTGTGCACTCAAGGATCACCCCGACTTTGCCTCCTGCGGCCCCCAAGTAAATTAAGTTTATCTGACATAGTTACTTTTGGAGGCAGAGGCAAGAACACACCTCTTGCTTATCATCTAACAGATTTCTCTACACAGTTCAGAACAGTGGGGCATTTCATCTGTAAGTTTTATATCTAACAATTCAACCATATTACAGACTTTTGGGGTCATTATTTTCAAAACAATCTAGAGAAGATTTAGAATATAGGAAAGGACACATATCATTTATATGTTAACTTTGCACCATTTTATGTAAGGAGTTGGACATCTCTGGATTTTGGTATCAAAACAGTCTCAAAACAGTTCCCCAGGCACTTGTGCTCCTTGGGCTTATGTGTCAGTACTGAGCACATGTGTGTTGCCAGCCCATGCATGTGGTGTCTGCATGTACATATAACCCACATCTCCCCTCTTGTGATGTACTTTCATGCTTTCATGCTGGGATATGTACTGGGGTGCTCTATGCCTTTGGTGAAGACCATGTTTTCTCTGGAGCACTTTACTTTCTCATTCTTTTCCTATTTCTCTCCTTAATCAGAATTTCCAAATAAAACCTGTCTTTACTCTAAAAACAAACAAACAAAGCAATTAATAATCTTCTAGTACAAAGGACTGCTTCAGGAGTTATGAGTTATGGACAGAAGAGGTAGTGTGAAGGGCTGATGCCTATGCCTGCCATAGGAGTGGGGTCCGCTGCACTGTAGGATCCCATGAGCACTGCTAGTTGTAACTGGAATACTGATTGAGAATGCCCCCCAAAAAGAATCTTTTCTCTTTGTGTAACTCAAAACTTTCAGTATTTCCTCATTTCTACTCCCTGATAATTACCCTCTAGCAGTGGTCCTCAAACTACGGCCCGCGGGCCACATATTGTATTTGTATCTGTTTTGTTTCTTCATTGCAAAATAAGATATATGCAGTGTGCATAAGAATTCGTTCATAAGTTTTGTTTTTACTATAGTCAGACCCTCCAATGGTCTGAGGGACAGTGAACTGGCCCCCTGTTTAAAAAGTTTGAGGACCCCTGCTAGAGATACTATTTAAATAGTTTTAGTATCAGTCTATTCACATATTCATCATAATATGTGCATGTCCTAAAACATATGAAATATCTAATTAAAGGATTTATTTGCAATTCTGGTAACAAATATCTGGACAGAAGGAGCATGGTGGGAAGAGGACTTTACACTAACTTAGTTGCTTACCTCGTCGATATACCCTTATTGTTTTAATGTTCCCTAACTTCTTAATAAGTGTGATTAAGGGACCCGGAGAGATAGCATGGAGGTAAGGGCATTTGCCTTTCATGCAGAAAGACGGTGGTTCGAATCCCGGCATCCCATATGGTCCCCCGTGCCTGCCAGGGGCGATTTCTGAGCATAGAGCCAAGAGTAACCCCTGAACACTGCCGGGTATGACCCAAAAAACCAAAAAAAAAAAAAAAGTGTGATTAAGACTTATTCTTCTTTTATTTTATTTTAATTTTTTGGTTTTTGGGCCACACCTGACCACACTCAGGGGTTACTCCTGGTTCTGTGCTCAGAAGTCGCTCCTAGCAGGCATGGGGGACCATATGGAATGCTGAGAATTGAACCCAGGTCTATCCTGGATTGGCTGATTGGATGCACGGAAGGCAAATGCCCTACCACTGTGCTATCTCTCGGGCCCCTTATTTTTTTAGTATGTTTTATGTTTATTTATTTATTTGTTTGTTTTGGGGGCCACACCCAGTGTCACTCAGGGGTTACTCCTGGCTATGCACTCAGAAATTGCTCCTGGCTTGGGAGGACCATATGGAACTCTGCGGGATCGAACCGTGAGCAAGGCAAATACCCTACCTCTGAACCACTGCTCCAGTCCCTTATGTTTATTTCTAAGTATCTTAATGGGCACAAAGAATTTTGATCTTTATACCTTATTTATAGTTAAGAAAAACACATGTGTAGAGGTCTGGAAGATGACTGTAACTCAAAGTACTTAAGAATACAAGTCTGGGGGGCCAAAGAGATAGCATGGAGGTAAGGCATTTGCTTTTCATGCAGAAGGTCATTGGTTCAAATCCCAGCATCCCATTTGGTCCTCCGAGCCTGCCAGGAGCGATTTCTGAGCATGGAGCCAGGAGTAACCCCTGAGCGCTGCCGGGTGTGACCCAAAAACCAAAAAAAAAAAAAAAAAAAAAAGAATACAAGTCTGAAAGTTCAGACCCGTTGGCCATCCTGCCAGCTCTGCTATTTGAAATTACTGGTAATGGGAGGAAAAATGAAAAGAGAAACATGCATTCTCCTTATTTTCTTATGGGGTATACTGGTGCTATTCAATGACTATTTCTGAGTTTGTATACTCAGTAGTCACTTTTATGTTATTATTTGTTTTAGATACATAGTTTAAGCTAGAGCTAGACTTACTAGGATGGCAATTCTGATTACAGTTTTTTACTAGTTAATATTATTTTTGTTTAAATTTAGATAGAAACTTTGAATGATAAATTACAAAATGCCAAAGAACAACTTCGAGAGAAAGAGTTTAGAGCACTCCAAAGTGACCAAGAGATAAGTCAATTGAAGAAAGAAACTGAACGAACTCAACTAAAGGTGAAAGAAATGGAAAATGTAAGCAAAGTATTTTCATTCTAAGGAATACATAGTATTTTCTAAAGAGTAATTTAGCATGTTTTGATTGATTTATGTTGCGGAGTGGTCCTCCCAAGCAGTGCTCAAGGTTTCTAGGGCCACAGCTAACAGCACTTAACCAGACCAGGATGCATTGCTCCTTGGTCAATAGAGAGTGGGGAAAGAACTAGATGACATGTTTTACATGCAGGCGATCTAGAGTTGATCCCAGCATTGTATGGATACCTGAGCACCATTGGATGTGGTCCCCAAATTCTACAGGGTATTATATTACCCCCTAACTTTATTTTTTGGACACACCTGCCGGTGCTCAGGAATTATTCCTGGCTCTGAGCTCAGAAGTCATTCCTGCAGGCTCGGGGGGCCCATATGAGATGCCAGGGAACAACTCCAGCTCCATCCCAGGTTGTCTGTGTGCAAGACAAAGTCCTACCCGCTGCGCTATCACTCCGGCCTTGTTCCCTTCTAATTTTTTTTTTTTTTTGGTTTTTGGGCCACACCGGCGATGCTCAGGGGTTACTCCTGGCTGTCTGCTCAGAAAATAGCTCCTGGCAGGCACAGGGGACCATATGGGACACCGGGATTCGAACCCAACCACCTTTGGTCCTGGATCGGCTGCTTGCAAGGCAAACGCTGCTGCGCTAATCTCTCCGGTTCCGTCCCCTTCTAATTTTTAATGCTATATATAGCTTACATTTTTTCTTTTGGTTTGGTTTTAGGCCATATCCAGTGGTGCTCAGGATTTACTCCTGACTCTATGCTCAGAGATCACTTCTGGTGGGCTCTGGGGACCATATGGACTTGCTGGGGATCAAACTGGGTCGATTGCATGCAAAGTAAACACTCTATCTACTGTATTATTACTTCAGCCCCATAGAGCTTACTTTTATTATTTCATTATCACTCCCAGTCATGTCTCTTTCAAAAAAATAAACATTTTGTCAGGGTGGCAGCTTTGTCTCTGTTGTTCATCCTTGTATTCTCATAACTTAGAATAGTATATATCATATAATAAGCATGAATGAATACTTGTTGAATTAATTGGCTAGGATCTCTGAGAGCAAGCTTTAGCACTTCTGAAATATTGGCCTAATTATTTTTTTCTTTCCTCTCCTCTTTCTCTCTCCTCTCATTCCTCTCTCTCCCTCCTCCTTCTCCCCTCTCTCTGTTATTGGGCCACACTTGGATGTGCTCAGGGGTTACTCCTGGCTCTGCATTCAGAAATAGTTCCTGGTAGGCTCAGGGGACCAACCATATGGGATGCCAGGGACTGAACCCAGGTTGGCCTCATGCAAGGCAAATGCCCTACCTGCCATGCTATCACTCTGGCCCCCCAATCATTTTGTTTCCTAAAATGGATTAGCTAAAAATATATACATGGGTCTTACATTGGTACATAACACCATGAAATCAGGTCACCATTCCAGATATCAGAGTTCCAGTGATTTATACTTGTGGTTTGTTTTCTTATCATTGGTAAATCAAGTGCTATTATCTAACCTTACTTGGATGAACTTAAACTTTTCACTGATGTTTTTTCCCCCTAAAATTTTTGCTAAGGATTTAACAATATTGTAAAGGGGAATAGCAGTTCAAGTAACAAATTTTATTTGCACAGATAAGACAATGACTGTTATCCAAAAAAGGTAATTGTTTGCAGGTGCCCAACCCAGGTTTGATTTTTCCCAGCACTCTAATGGTCCTTCAAGCACACCCAAGAATGATCCCTGAGCACAGAGCCAGGGGTCAGTCCTGAACACAGCTGGGTCATATCTATATCTATATCTACACACATATATATGAATCCCAGATATATTACTGTATTTTTATCATAAAAAAAAGAAAAGGGTCTCTTTTAAATGTCAATTTTATTATGGATGCTATTCATTATATGTTAAAATCTATAAAGATTTAGTCTTTATAAACTAAAAGAAGAAAAGACAATTAAAAAATCATTATAAAATATTAGTTCTGTGTGATACTTAATTTTGAAAGCTACAAAAATTTTGTGTATTTCAGGTTGTGAAAGAACAGGAAAAGTACATTGCAACTCAGTACCAGGAGGCCAAAGATTTGAAACAAGAACTGAGGCTGACAGCAGAGAAAACACAGAACTCTCAGGCAGAGTTGCAAGAAGCTCATCGTCAGCTATTCCAAGCCCAGAGAGAAGTAGAAAGGCTCTCGAATGAGCTAGAGGAAATAAAGCAGCTCTCTAAAGAGAAAGTAATTGCACATTGAACTAAAATTTACCTTGCTAAAAGTCTTAAACATTTTGACATTTA
Source organism: Suncus etruscus (assembly GCF_024139225.1). NCBI lineage: Eukaryota > Metazoa > Chordata > Mammalia > Eulipotyphla > Soricidae > Suncus > Suncus etruscus. The sequence continues at coordinate 45,964,793 of NC_064851.1, forward strand.
CTTTTTGTATTGTAGAATATCATTCTTGCTGAAGCCAATTGTGTCATGTAAAATACTGAATTGTACAGTTGAAATGGATAATCTAGCAAGGTTTATGTTAATTATATTTTATCAAATTTTAAAGGTAAAAAAATTTAGTACAGCTTTTTTTTTTTTTTTTTTTTTGGTTTTTCGGGCCACACCCGTTTGATTCTCAGGGGTTATTCCTCGGCTAAGTGCTCAGAAATTGCCCCTGGCTTGGGGGGGACCATATGGGACGCCGGGGGATCGAACCGTGGTCCTTTCCTTGGCTAGCGCTTGCAAGGCAGACACCTTGCCTCTAGCGCCACCTATCGCCGGCCCATAGTACAAGCTTTTTAAGGCAAGTGCTATCTCTCCAACCCACTTTTGTATCATTCACTGCTTGGCAGTCTCAGTTTTGTAATTCAAGGCCAAACGTTTGACATTGTTCAATACTGTTTGTTTCACATTTTTTCTTACTCTGTATTACAGATAAGTGAGATCTTTCGATAGTTGTTCTTTCCCTTTGACATTTCTCTAATATCATGCATTTCAGAGTTCCACCCACATTGCAGTAAATTACATGATTATTTTCTCTTCTTCCAGCTGCATAATATTCCATTGTACATATTTACAACTTTTTTGGGGGGGTTTTGGGTCACACCCATCTGTGCTCAGGGGTTACTCCTGGCTCTATGCTCAGAAATTGCTCCTGGCAGGCTCGGGACCATATGAGATGCCAGGGTTTCGAACCACTGTCCTTCAACATGCAAGGCAAATGCTCTGCCTCCATGCTATCTCTCTGGCCCCATATTTACAACTTCTTTTTTTTTTTTTTTTTTTTTTTTTTTGGTTTTTGGGCCACACCTGGCAGTGCTCAGGGGGTTACTCCCGGCTGTCTGCTCAGAAATAGCTCCTGGCAGGCACGGGGGACCATATGGGACACCGGGATTTGAACCAACCACCTTTGGTCCTGGACCGGCTGCTTGCAAGGCAAACGCCTCTGTGCTATCTCTCCGGGCTCTATTTACAACTTCTTAATGCATTCATCTTTTGTTGGATGTTTGAGTTGTTTCTATATCATGGTTATTGTACAAATCACTACAATGAACATAGGTGTGTATATATCTTTTTTGTGAATCAATGTTCATAACCAGTGTTTGAGGGGTTTGAACTAGTGTTTGAGGGTTAAAGCCAAGAAGTGGAATCACTGGGAAGTTTATTTTTACTTTTTTGGGGAAAGGACCACACCCGGTGGTTCTTAGAGTTCATACCTGTCTATTCAGGGCCATTTCTAGCTCCATGATTAGGACCACACCTGTGTGCTGAGGGGCAGTGCCCAGGGGAATCATATTTAGTCATGCAGGGATTTTAACTATTATTGTTTGCAGCCACTGCATGCAAGGCAAGTGCCTTAGTTTCTATACTGCCTTTCTGGCTCTCTATTCCTATTCTTAGGATTTTAAGAAATAGCTGTTCTGTTTTCCATAGTGATGGACCCAGACAGCATTCCCACCAACAGCAAATGAGAATTTCTTTCATCACATACCAGTGTTGACTGGTTATTTCCAGGTGGTTTATTTTTTGTTTTTGTTTTTTGAGATAGGTCATTCTCACTGGTGTGAGATAATATCTCATTATTGTCTTGATTTGCATTCCCCTAATATTAAGATGATGAACATCTTTTTATTACCTACAAGCAATTCATGTCTTCTTTGGGAAAGTGTCTCTTCATTATTCTCCCCTTTTATTTATTTATTTATTTATTTATTTATTTATTATTTATTTATTATTTTTGGGCCATACTTGATGACGCTCAGGGGTTACTCCTGGCTATGTGCTCAGAAATCTCTCCTGGCTTGGGGGACCAGGAGATCGAACCAAGGTCCATCCTAGGTTGGCGCGTGCAAGGCAAACACCCTACCACTTGTGCCACCACTCCGGTCCCCTCTCCCCTTTTATTTTATTTATTTATTTTGGGACCATACTTAGTGACACTCGGGTTACTCCTGGCTCTGTGCACAAAATTACCCATGGCAGGCTGTCACCAGATATCATATCACCATATCACCAGAGCAGATGCTGGGTATCAAACCTGGCTCTGTGGGGCCGGAGAGATAGCATGGAGGTAAGGCGTTTGCCTTTCATACAGAAGGACGGTAGTTCGAATCCCAGCATCTCATATCTGAGAATAGAGCCAGGAGTGACCCCTGAGCGCTGCCAGGTGTGGACCCAAAAACAAAAAACCAAAAAAAAAAAAAAAAACCCTGACTCTGCAACCTGCACAGCAAATGCTCTTTATTTTGATTGAATTATTGGCTTTTCTATTATTGAATCTTATGAGTGTTTTATATATCTTAGATAGTAACCCTTTGTCTGCTATATTGTGTGCATATACTGACCGATTTAGTTAGGTGTATTTTTATTTTTATTTTGTGTTTTGGGCCACACCTGGCAGTACTTAAGAATTAATACTAGCTTTGTGCTCAAAGATCACTTCCAGCATGCTTGGAGGATTAGGGAGCTATATGGAGTGCCCGGGATTGAATTTAGGTTGGCCATGTAAAAGGCAAGCTCTCTCCTCATCCTTTTAACATGTATTCTTTACTATTGCTCTAGCCCCAAGGGCCTCTTTTTATTTTAGCTGGAGTTCCTTTTTTTGTTTGTTTTATTTTTTTTTAAGTTCTTTTTTTTTTTTTAAGTTCTTCTTTGTTCTTTTTTGTTTTACTTGGGGCCACATCCAACATGCTCGGGTTACTCCTGGCTTTGTGCTCAGAAATCACTCCTGGGAAGCTTAGGGGACCACATAGGATGCCAGGGATTGAATTCAAGTCAGTGTGTGCAAGGCAAACAGTCTACCCACTGTTTTATCACTCTGGCCCCTTGTTTTTTGGATGAGTTTTGTGTCACACTTGGCTGTCCTCAAGGATCACTACTGTTGATGCTTGGGAGCCATATGTAGTGCCAAAGACCAAATTTATCCCTGTATACTATCTCTCTGACCCCTGGAGTGTGTGACAGTACAATGAGTAAGGTGCTTGCCTTGCACATGGCTGACATGGTTTAGATCCCTTGTGTCCCATCTGCTCCCCTAAGGCCAGTCAGGAGTAATCCCTGAGAGCCAGGAGTTAGCTCTGAGGACAGCGGGGTGTGTCCCAACATCCAAAAAATGCAAAGAAGCTTAAAATTTATGACTTTGTTTGTTTGTTACCTTTGACAGTGGAATTAAGAGGTCCGCATTCTGAAGAGTTCCTCCTATATTTTCTTTAGCTTTTTTATGGATTCTCATCTAACCTCAAAGTCTTTAATCCTTGAATTAATTTTTATGAGTGATGTGAAATACAAATCCAGTATTTTTTTTTGTTTGTTTATATTGTTTTGTTTTTGCATGTAGCTATCCAGTTTTCCTAGCACCATTAGTTGAAGAGGCTTTTCCTTTTTTTTTTTTTTTTTGGGTTTTTCGGGCCACACCCGTTTGATGCTCAGGGGTTACTCCTGGCTAAGCTATCAGAAATTGCCCCTGGCTTGAGGGGACCATATGGGACAGGGATTGAACCGCGGTCGCGATCTTTCCTTGGCTAGCGTTTGCAAGGCAGACACCTTACCTCTAGCGCCACCTCGCCGGCCCCGAAGAGGCTTTTCTTGCTCTACTTTAGGAACATGACTCTGTCATAGATTGACTGTCCATAAAACTGAGGGTTTATCTTTGGACTCTTAATTCTGTTACATTAAACTTAGAGTCTATATTATTCCAGTACCACTTTGTTTGATTATGATAGCGCTGTAGTATAAGTTAAAGTTAGAAAATGCAATACTTCTCACATTATTTCCCCCACTGAATGATCTTTATTGTTTGGCAGCTTTATTTTTCAATACAAATTTCAGTGGAGTTTGTTCTAAGATCTTGAAGAATGTCTTCAGAATTTTGATAGAAATTATACTGAATCTGAATATCTATTTGGGTAGTTTATCATTTTGACAATGTTTCTCTAGCTTCTAATCCATGAACATGGAATATTTTTTCAATTCCTGGTGTCTTGATCTATTTCTTTCAATCTTTCACAATTTTATTGAGTTAATTCCTAGATATTTGATTTTTGGACACTATTTGAATGAGGATCTCTTTTTTATTTTTATTTCTTGCTCTTCAAGCTCATTATTTGCATATGGAAATTCAACACATGTTTGTGTGCTTATTTAGTATTCTATTTTGCTGTATTTAATCCATTGTTTGTTGTTTGTTTGCTTGCTTAGTTGGTTGGTTTTGGGGCCCGCTGGCAGCACTCAGAGGTCACTTCTGGCTCTACACTCAGGAATTACCCCTGGTGGTGCTTGGGGGACATATGGAAGGTCAGGGATTGAACTCAGGTTGTCCTCATGCAAGGCCAGCACCATACCTGCTGTGCTATAGCTTCAGCCCCGTACTTGTTTGTCTGTTTGTTTTCACGTAAAGGTTTTCTTTACATGAAAATATTATCTAGGGCCCAGAGAGATAGCACAGCAGCGTTTGTCTTGCAAACAGCCGATCCAGGACCAAAGGTGGTTGGTTCGAATCCCGGTGTCCCATATGGTCCCCCGTGCCTGCCAGGAGCTATTTCTGAGCAGACAGCCAGGAGTAACCCCTGAGCACTGCCGAGTGTGACCCAAAACCAAAAAAAAAAAAAGAAAAGAAAAGAAAATATTATCTAACAGTAGACTACTAGAGTTTGACATTCTGTGGCTATTTGTTTTAAAGAAGCTATACAAGAGTTTTCTATCATAGTAATGCTGTTAGTTTCTCATTAATATGAGCAGGACCATACGGGACACCGGGATTCGAACCAACCACCTTTGGTCCTGGATCGGCTGCTTGCAAGGCAAACGCCGCTGTGCTATCTCTCTGGGTCCTAAATGTTTAGATTTTAAAGTGCACCATTTAACATGGTGTTTGTGTCTTTATATAAATATACTATAAAAGATTACATAATATAGCACATTTGGGTACTGCATTGATTTAGCTATGATAATAACAGACACATTACTTAATATATTCTTTTTAAGGAAGCTCAGGGACATCATTTAGCTGAAGAACTGGGGGCTTCTCAAGTTCGAGAAGCACATTTAGAAGCAAGACTACAAGCAGAAATTAAGAAATTGTTAACAGAAGTAGAATCTCTCAAAGAAGCTTATCAGATGGAGGTAAAGAAAAATTTAATATGTTTCATTATTATCTTGGCTCTTTGGATGTGGTGTCTATAGGCACAATGTGGTATTCAGGAGGCCACTAGATCTATTTAGGGCAAGTATTCTCAGAGCTATACCTAACAGTACTTGGGAATCATGTAGTGCCAGGGATTGAACTTTAGGCCACCCCTTGCTAAGTCTGCACTCTATTCTTTCTTTTTCCCTAATGCTGGGAATTTAGATGATTTCACATCAAGAGAACCATGCAAAATGGAAGATTTCTGCAGACTCACAGAAGACTTCTGTTCAGCAACTCAATGAACAGTTAGAAAAAGCAAAACTGGAATTAGAAGAAGCTCAAGACACTGTAAGCAATTTGCACCAACAAGTTCAAGACAGAAATGTAGTAATCGAAGCCACAAATGAAGCGTTACTTGTTAAAGTAAGTGAACATAAGAAAGTATTAAATGGGGGCCAGAGAGATAGCACAGTTGTAGGATGTTTACCTTGTAAGCAGCCAATCCAGGATGGACGGTAGCTTGAATCCCGGCATCCCATATAGTCCCCTATGCCTGCCAGGACCGATTTCTGAGCACAGAGCCAGGAGTAACCCTGCCACTAAGTGTGACCCAACCCCCCCCCCCAAAAAAAAAAGTACTAAATGGCTCAGAGTAATGTAGAGGGCTTGCCATGCATGTGGCCAACCTAGGTTTGACCCTCAGCACTGTAAATAACTTGTCTTTTTCTGTTTTTGATTTTTGTTTTGTTTTGTTTTGTTTTGTTATGTTTTGTTTTTTAGTCACACCTGGAGGTGCTCAGGGATTATTCCTGGCTCTTCACTTAGAAGTTGCTCCTGGAAGGCTCGGGGGACCACATGAGACACCTGGATTCGAACTGGGGTCTGTCCTGTGTTGGCCTCAGGCAAGGCAAATGTCTTACTGCTGTGCTATCACTCCAGCTATCGCTCTGGCCCTGTAACTTGTTTTTCTATCTTTGTTTTTTTTTTTTTTAATAGAAAACTATGTGGCCAAATAGAGACCTCTCTGAATAAAAAAAGCACTTTAATTAGAAGATGTTGTAAGGCCAGAGAGATAGCACAGTGGTAGGGTGTTTGCCTTGCATGCAAATGACCCAGGAAAGACCTGGGTTAGATTTCCAGCATCCCATTTGGTCCTTGAGCAATTTTTTTTTCTTTTGGGTTTTTGGACCACAGCCAATAATACTCAGGGGTTACTCCTGGCTATGTATTTAGAAATCACTTCTGACTTGGGAGACCATATGGGGACTCCGGGGGATTGAACCAAGATCCGTCCTAGGTCAGTGCATGCAGGGCAAACGCCCTATAGCTTGCACCACTGCTCTAGCCCCATTCTAATTTTTATTTTATTTGGTTTTTGGCCCACACCTGGTGATGCTCAGGAGTTACTCCTGTCTATGCACTCAGAAATCACTCCTGCTTCAGGGGATCAAACCCAAGTTCATCCTGGGTCAGCTGCGTGCAAGGCAAACTCCCAACAGTTGTGCTATTACTCCAACCCTGCGATTTCTTTGTTTTTGTTTTGGGGCCACATCCGGTGATGCTCAGATGTTACTCTGGCTATGTGCTCAGAAATCACTGCTAGGAGCAATTTCTGAGCACAGATCCAGGAGTAAGCCCTGACCACTGCCAGATGGGTCCCAACCCCCCCAAATAAAGATGATGTTGGATTTAGAAATTATTAATAAAAAAGAGAAATTATTAATAAAATATTTATCATATTACTACAGAGAAAAGAATGTAAATATTTCATATCATATTATTACAGAATAATTTATAAATATCTAAACAAAACTTCTATATATGAAAAAATTCAAATTCATAAATTTCATTTGTTAGGATTTAATATCGTTTCCCATTTATTTTCACTGTTGCATTTTATCTACCACACACCCTTACATGTACACTTACGTTCATGTCCACATACTTTTCTTTCCTCTATTGATGTTTCAATAACTTGGATTCATATATGATTGAAAGCGGTGGGGCCGGAGAGATAGCATGTAGGTAAGGCGTTTTCCTTTCATATAGAAGGATGGTGGTTTGAATCCCCATCCCATATGGCCTCCCCATGCCTGCCAGGGGCGATTTCTGAGCACAGAGCCAGGAGTAACCCCTAAGCACTGCTGAGTATGACCCAAAAACAAAAAAAAAAGAAAAGAAAAGGAAGAAAAAGAAAGAAAGAAAAAGAAAGAGAGAGAGAGAAAGAAAGAAAGAAAGAAAGAAGAAAGAAAGAAAGAAAGAAGGAGAAATAAGAAAGAAAGAGAGAAAAAGAAAGAAAGAAAGAAAGAAAGAAAGAAAAAGAAAGAAAGAAGAAAGAAATATAGAAAGAAAGAAAGAAAGAAAGAAAGAAGAAAGAAAGAAAGAAAGAAGGAAAGAAAAAGAAACAAGAAAGAAAGAAAGAAAGAAAGAAAGAAAGAAAGAAAGAAAGAAAGAAAGAAAGAAAGAAAGAAAGAAAGAAAAAAGAAAGAAAGAAAAAGAAAGAAAGAAGAAAGAAAGAAAGAAAAAGAAAGAAAGAAAGAAAGAAAGAAAAGAAAGAAAGAAAGAAAGAAAGAAAGAAAGAAAGAAAGAAAGAAAGAAAGAAAGAAAGAAAGAAAGAAAGAAAGAAAGAAAGAAAGAAAGAAAGAAAGAAGGGAGGGAGGGAGGGAGGGAGGGAGGGAGGGAGGGAGGGAGGGAAGGAGGGGTACTTGCTGGGAGTGTATATCAGTTTGGGGCTTACACTCCAGTTGAGATGTTCACCAGAAGACACGCCCTTTTTAGTTGACACACCTAACTGGTGCAACTAGAAATTGTTAGTGCTGAAGATCTGAGGATCATAATCAAGCAGGGTTGCCAGCCTTGACCTCATTGCCAGGCGTCATCCTTGTCCTTATAAGTCAAGGATAGGAGTTTTATGACTTTGTTCAAGTTTTTAATCCATTTTGAGTTGACTTTTTAAAATTATATTTGAGGATAGTAGTCTGTTTTCATTATTTAGTTTGTATCTGTTTATTTTTGTTTGTTTGTTTTTGGGTCACACCTAGTGATGTTCAGGGATTATATCTGGTTCTGCACTCAGAAATCACTCCTGGCATGGGGGACCATAAGAGATGCCTGGGATTGAACCACAGTCTGTATTAGGCTAGCACTGGCAAGGCAGACGCCTTACAGTTTGCGCCACCGCTCTGGCCCCTGTATCGGTTCATTTTTTAGCACCATTTATTATTTTAGGTTTCTTTGGCCATTTTCATTCCCATACTGTATTTCTTTATATTTTCATATATTAGAGATATCATTCTTTTGTAGAGAAATTTTTAGGTATAATATTTCAGTCTTGAGATTTCTCAATAACATTGGATTCTAGTTAACAAGGAAGAGCAAGTGTTTCTAACAGATTCTGAGAACTCCTCTAGTTCTTCCAGAATTATGGTTCTCAAAGAATAATCTGTGTGTCCCTTGAAGGACCTCTAAACAACATTAGTGGCTCAAAACTGAGGCAAGGCTGTGAATTTTGGAACCAACCCTGCCCAGAAGCATCTTCAGTGAGCTGGCACTGCCCAAAAAGGGTGTAGCCAGAGGAGCCCGGCCACTCCACTCTGCTTCATGGCCATATACATCGTAGCACAACATGCAGAAAACATCACACTACAGGCTCAAAATGGGAAAACAACGCAGGCCAACACCATGCAAAGAGAATGAAGATGACACCCAATACCCATCAGATAAGGGGCTAATATCGAAGATATACAAGGTACTGACAGAACTTTTCAAGAAAAGAAACATCTAACCCCATCAAAAATATGGGAGAAGAAATGAACAGACAATTTTCTAAAGCAGAGCTACAAAGACACATGAAAAAATGTTCCACATCACTAATCATAAGGGAGATACAAATCAAAACAATAATGAGATACCATCTCATGCCACAGAGAATGGCATACATCACAAAGAACAAGAAAAATCAGTGTTGTCAGATATGTGGGGAGAAAGGAACTCTCATTTACTGCTGGTGAGAATGCCATCTAGTTCACCCTTTATGGAAAACAGTTTGGAGTTTCCTCAAAAAAAATGGAAACTGAGCTCTCAAATGATCCAGCTATACCACTCCTAGTGATATACCCTAAGAACACAAAATCACAGTACAAAAACACCTTCCTTTCACCTATATTCATTGCAGTGCTATTTACAATATCCAGACACTGTAAACAAACCAGATGCCCAACAGATGAGTGGCTAAAGAAGCTGTAGTACATATACACAATGAAATACTGTCAGGAAAAATGAAGTCATGAAATTTTCCAATACATAGATGGAATGGAAACTATTATGCAGAGTGAAAAAGTCAGAGAGAGAGATAGACAAAGAATAGCCTTACTCATCTACGTGTTTTAAGAAAAATAAAAGACATTATTGTAATAATACCCAGAGACAATAAGAAGAAGGCTGGAAGGACCGGCCCATAATATGAAGATTACCACAAAGAGTGGTGAGTTCAGTTAGATAAATAACTACACTGACAACTATCATGACAATGGTAGTGAGTGAGAGAAATAGAATGCCTGTCTCTAATAAAGGCAGGGGTTGAGGGGAGTAGGAGAAGAAGGCATTGGTGATGTTGCATTGGTGAAGGGGATTTTTTTTTATAATTGAAACCCAACTACAAAAATGTTTCTAATCATGATGCTTAAATAAAGATATTAATTTTAAAAAGAGAATGAAGGGCCAGAGCAGTGGCGCGGAGCAATAAGGAAGGCATCTGTCTTGCCAGTGCTAGCCTAGGACGGACCGCAGTTTGATCCCCCAGCATCCCATATGATCCCCCTAGCCAGGCAATTCCTGAGCACATAGCCAGAAGTAACCTCTGAGTGTCACTGGGTGTGGCCCAAAAATCCAAAAGAAAAAAAGAGAGAGAGGGGGAAAATGAAGATGGCAGCTCTGATGACCAATAAAATGCCAACCACCTATTTGACCTCTCAGATAATGAGTTTAGAGAAGAAATATGGAAGATGTTCACTGCAAGCCCAATTGAATAAAAATTAAAATTGTAATTAGCATAATAAAGGCAAATATTCATAAGAAATTCCTGTATTCAAAAATATTTGTATATTCATGAAATACTTAATTTAGGTGAGGTGAACATTTGTAATTAACCCAAAATGAAGGGCTTGAGCAAAGCATGTCAAATTTTCATGTGTGTGTAGTTTTAAAAAGAATGCAGGGACTGGAGTAATAACACAGTGGGTAGGGCATTTTTCTTGAACACAGCTGACCTGTCTATGGCCATACCACCCTGAATGTGCCAGATCTCATCTGAACACAGCTGACCTAGTTTGATCCCTGGCATCCCATATGGTCCCCTGAGCCTGCCCAGGAGTAATTTTTGAGTGCAGAGCCAGGAGTAACTCCTGAGCACTGCTGGGAGTTGCATACCATCACCCGTAAAAAAAAAAAAAAGAGAGAGAGAGAATTCCATGCAGAGTACTGCTTTACTTAGATGATTTCTAGTAGTCTATGATTTTGTAAATTATTTAACAAATGTATCTTTCTCACCCACACATAGGAATCAGAGTTAACCAGATTACAAGCCAAAATGTCGGGACATGAAAGGACAGCCTCATTTTCATCCCCAACAGAAATTATGCCTGATGTTCAGAATCCAAGGTTCATTAAATATCATCACGCATCTTTTTCAAAATGTAGAAAACTACGTCGCTCCATTAGTGCCAGTGACCTTAGTTTCAAATCTCATAATAGTGAAGATCTTTCTGAAGAATTATTACAGGACTTAACAAAAATGCATTTAGAACAACCTTCAACATTAGAAGAAAGCCACCACCAGCCAGACTCATTTAAACCTCTTCTGTATGAAATGGAAGATGATGCTTCTGAGAATAATGACTTCAATACTCTTAGTGGAATGCTCAAATACATAAACAAAGAAGTGAGACTATTAAAAAAATCTTCTATGCAAACAGGTCTAACTCAGGTATGTGTTTCATAGATTAGAGCTTATAATAAGTTTATCTTCAATAAATGTCACTTTTTGACTTGGAGAAAAAAAATCTGGTGGGTGCGGTTTGGGCCACACCCGGTGATGCTCAGGGCTATACGCTCAGAAATCACCCTGGCTTAGGGGATCATATGGGATACCAGGGGATCGAACCACCAACCTTCTGCATGAAAGGCAAACGTCTTACCTCCATGCTATCTCTCCGGCCCCAGCATGTCCTTTTATAATCTGGTGATGTGTACAATATTAAAAGTACAAACAGGGATCAGAGAGATAGCACAGTGGTAGGGTGTTTGCCTTGCACGCAGCCGATCTAGGATGGATGGTGGTTCAAATCCCTGCATCCCATATGGTCCCCCGAGCCTGCTGGGGGTGATTTCTGAGTGCAGAGCCAGGAGTGACCCCTGAGCACCACCAGGTATGGACCCCCCCCCCCAAAAAAAAAAAGTACAGAAACATCCATTAGAAGTTTGGAATGGTTTTGTTCTTTGTTAGGTGTTACGCCACACAAACAAAGCTGATATTCAGGGAACATATGGGAATTGAACCCAGACCTCCAGTATGCAAAGATGCATGTGTTCCAGCCTACTATGCTATCTCTCTGGCCTAATTTGGAATACTTTTACCCCAGACAAATAGAAAATGTACTTTTCGAGGTCAGAGGGATAGCACAGCATGTAGGACATTTGCCTTGCATGTGGCTGACCTGGGTTCGATCTTCAAGCTGGTCCCCCGAGCTTGCCAGGAGTAACCCCTGATTGCCACTGGGTAAGGCCCAAAAAACAAAAACAAAAAAAGAAAGAAAAGAAAATTTAGCTTTCAAAACTAACTTTTTTAAATTGGCCCATAATTAGATTAAGTACAGTTTCTATATTTGATCAAAAGAACTAATTTTACCTAACATTAGAAGTGTGTTTGTAGACTTCCTGGAAAACCCTCCTAGTAAAAAGTTAGGAAGGTTATTTTTGTTTTTGTTCATGGACTTCTATAATGCCTAGAATATCTTATTCACTTGGTTTATCTTCTTATTATTCTCTGAGCATATTATGTGGAATAAATAACTTAATACTGTACATGCTCAGCAAACATTAAACATTGTTTCTTTTTTGTTGTTATTTTTTGGGTCTCACCCAGTGGTGTTGAGGTGTTACTTCTGACTATGTGCTCAGAAATCACTCCTGGGGGGTTTGAGGAGACCGTTTGGAATGCCAGGGATCGAACCCAAGCTGGCAGCACGCAAGGCAAATGCTATCCCCATTGTGCTATTGCTCCAGCCCCGCAACATTGTTTCTAAACACTTATAGTTTGCATATGGAAATAAAAGTACGTTCTTTTAGGACTGGAGTGAAAATTCAGGGGTCCTCCACCATGTTGATTTCTGGGACCATCTATCCTTTGAATAATAGCCCACATGGCCTTGGAGATCCCAACTCTACTAGGGTTACCCTGATGATCTCTGGTACTGCAGGATCCATGCAAAATTGCATCCTCCAGTCCTCGGAATCAGTCTAGGGGCCCTATTTGCCCATTATCTCCTGGAGTGTCTCATGGCACCTTAGATGTCCCTTGGAAGATCCAAAAAAGAAAAATAAAGTTTTTTTTTAAATCTTTTTCTCACATCTTTTTTTCTTAGCTTTTCTCAATTATATATTTGCCTCACTTTCAAATATATCAAAATAATTTGGTGGCCTACAAAAACTGTTTTTGTTGTGATGACTGAGAAAAGTACAAATTCCTGACTCTGGTGCTCATACATTTTCCTCCCCTTGTGCTTCCTGAGGAGCACACTCTCAGATGTGGAATGAGGTTAGCTTCTATGAAGAGAAGAGTGTCATCTGGCTGAGTCTAAATAGCATTTAACTTATCACTTGGTTTGTGTGTAGGACCCTTAAGCTCTTTATTTTAAGCAAAGGAAAAGACATGCCCAACTATCCCTTCTGCTTTACTCCTGACTCTGTGTTCAGGGCTCATTTTTTTTTTTTTAGGGATCATTCTTGGTGGGGGACTCAGTGAATCTTATGTGGTTCTAGCAGTTGAAGCCTAGTCAGCCTCATGCAGTTCAAATGCTTCACTCATGTACTATCTCTCTGGCTTCTAAAAGACATCATTGCTAGGATGTGTTTAAGCTGTCAGCTCACCTTAATGTAGTCTTGTTTCTGTGTATGGTCTTTCAATCCTCTTTATCAGAAAGAACACAGAAATTGGCATACATAAAATACTTACCAAGTGTTAACTTTCATTCTTGTGTGGTAACCCAAATGTTGATTTTCCTTATGGTTAACTATGTTGGCAGTTTCATATGCAATAAAAAAATTTTTTTGCCTTTTTTTGGGAGGGGCCATACCAGGTGATGCTCGGGGCTATGTGCTCAGAAATCGCTCCTGGCTTAGGGGGGACAGTATGGGATGCCGGGGGATTGAACAGCGGTCTGCCCTAGGTCACTGAGTGCAAGGCAAATGCCCTACCACTTACACCACTACTCTGGCCCCAAAACTTTTTTTTTTTTTTTTTTTTGGCTCACACCAGCAGCGCTCCAGGGTCACTCCTGGCTTTATGCTCAGAAGTCGCCCCCGGCAGGCTCGGGGGACCAAATGGGATACTGGGGTTCGAACCACCATCCTTCTGCATTTAAGGCAAACGCCTTACCGCTGTGCTATCTCTCTGGTCCCCCAAAACTTTTTTTAAATAATATCTTGATTTAGGGACTGGAGAGATAGCACAGTGGTAGGACATTTGCCTTGTATACAGCCAACCCAGGATGGACGGCAGTTTGATTCCAGCATTTCATGTGGTTCCCCAAGCCTGCTGGGACAATTTCTGAGTGCAGAGCCAGGAGCCTGAGCATTGCCGGATGTGGCCCAAAACCAATCAGTTAATAAAATAAATAAACTGCTTTAAAAAAATCTTTACTTAAGCACCATGATTACAAACATGATTATAGTTGGGTTTTAGTCATAAAAAGAACACCCACCCTCTTCACCAGTCAACATTCCCATCACCACTGTCCTCCAACTCCTTCCTCCTGCCCACCTGTATTCGAGACAGGCATTCTACTTCTCTCACTCAATGAAATTGTCATGACAGTTGACAATGTAGTTGCAATAAAACTTCTAAGTGCAATATTCTGCTTTCACATTAATGAGTTAAAACCAAAAGAAAATACATATATACATTTTTGAGAGGGCACACCTGGCAGTGCTCAGGAGTTACTCCTGGCTTTGCACTCAGAAATCACTCCTGGTAGGCATAGGGGTCCATATAGGAAGCTAGAGATCAAACCCGGGTTGGCCGCATGCAAGGCAAACGCCCTCCCTGCTGTGCAATCGTTCCGGCCCTGTTTAGAGTTTTGAATAGAAGTTCACAGGCTTTAAATTAAGAATGTTTTGAGGGGCCGGGTGGTGGCACTAAAGGTAAGGTGCCTGCCTTGCCTGCGCTAGCCTTGGACGGACTGCAGTTCGATCCCCCGGTGTCCCATATGGTCCCCCAAGCCAGGAGCAACTTCTGAGCACATAGCCAGGAGTAACCCCTGAGCGTTACCGGGTGTGGCCCAAAAACCAAAAAAAAAAAAAAAAAAAAGAATGCTTTGAGATTGGAATATAATTTCAGTGACTATTGATTAGAGTTAGATCCACAATTTAAGAAATTAAACAAGAATGTATTTCAAGGCCTGGAGAGATAGCACAGCAGTATCTGCCTTGCAAGCAGCCGATCCAGGACCAAAGGTGGTTGGTTCGAATCCCGTGTCCCATATGGTCCCCCGTGCCTGCCAGGAGCTGTTTCTGAGCAGACAGCCAGGAGTAACCCCTGAGCACTACCGGGTGTGGCCCAAAAACCAAAAAAAAAAAAGAATATTTCAGTGGTAGAGTACTTGTTTTGCATGTAAGGCCTGTGCTCAGTCTCTTACCATCACACATGCATACATATATACACACACAGATTAATAAATATTTTATATCCATCTTATTTACAAACAGAAAACTAATTTATAAGTACAATCTTTAGGCCATATAATAACATGACAGTAAAGTGAGAAAATCATCATATAGGGAAAATAGATGGAAAAAAGGTGCAGCAGGAGAGTCTAGATGACCTAAAGACATGAAAGTATTTTCAAATCATGCCCAACTAAAGACAGACGTGTAACAAGAGTACTTGACTTGGGGGCAGAGAGATAGCATGGAGGTAGGGCATTTGCCTTGCATGCAGAAAGACGTGGTTCGAATCCCGGCATCCCTTATGGTCCCCCGTGCCTGCCAGGAGCAGTTTCTGAGTGTGGAGCCAGGAGTAACCCCTGAGTGCTGCTGGGTGTGACCCCCCCCCCAAAAAAAAGAAAAGAGTACTTGACTTGAGTTTTTTAAAATGTCTTGGATCGGGTTCAGAGTGATGCACAGGTGTAGGGCATTTGTCTTGCACATGGCCTACCCTGGACGGACCTGGGTTTCATCCCATAGGGTCCCCCAGACCTGCCAGGAGCGTTTTCTAAGCACAGAGCAGGAGTATCCCCTGCACTATTGGGTGTGGCCAAAACATTAAAAAAAAAAATCAAAAGTCTTGGATCTTTGCCTTTTTTTGTTTGTTTGTTTGGAGCAGTGGCCCTCAAACTACAGCTCATAAGCCACATATTGTATCTGTTCCCATTTTGTTTCTTCACTTCAAAAAAAGATATATGCAGTGTGCATAGGAATTTGTTCGTAGATTTTGTTTTTACTCTAGTCCGGCCCTCCAACGGTCTGAGAGACAGTGAACTGGCCCCTGTTTAAAAAGTTTGAGGACCACTGGTTTGGAGGAAGGGAATGGGGACCCAGCAGCTCTCTCAGCTGAGGAGTGAACTCACTCACTCATTCACCTCACCCACTCAGGAACTTTTCATGGCCCTTTACTCAGGACTGATTCCTAGGGTTGCTTAGGGGACCATATGATGCTGGAGATTTGAACCAGGTTCTGCAATATGCAAGGCAAGTACCTTACCTCCTATGCTATCTCTCTGGCCCCTTCTTTCTTTTTTATCTTGTCTATTGTGCTTTCTTTTTTTGATTTTAGGACCACACCTGGCAATGCTGACTGGTTACTCCTGGCTCTGCACTCAAGAATTACTTCTTGAGTAATTACTTCTTGAGTATGCACAGGTTCCATATAGTATGCCGGATATTGAACCCAGTCACATTCAAGGCGAACATCCCACTCACCGTACTATCAACTCCTGTACTATTTCTGTGTGGAGACATTTCCCTCTTCTTCTTTTACTGACTTTTCATTTAGCCCTTCATCTGTCTTCCTTACACTACTCTGTTTGGTGTTTTATTTTTACTATAGCCCCTGTTTCAGTTTCTAAAATCTATTTATTTATTTATTTATTTATTGGGGGGGTTGGGTCACATCTAGCGGTGCTCAGGGGTTACTCCTGGCTCTGCACTGAGCTCTGGCAGGCTCTGGGGTCCATATGGGATGCCTGGAATTGAACCAGGTCCATCCTGGGTTGGCTGCATGCAAGACAGATGCCCTACCGTTGTACTATCGCTTCAACCCCCTTCTAAAATCAATTTAAATTAAACCTAGTTCTACCTCTCACTTTGCCTCAACTAGAAGTAATCATTTTTATATTCATTATTGACATTCTGCTTCATATCTTTCAATGGTAAAATATTTGCTACTTTAAGATATATTTCTGATTATTATCATAAACTTTTAATGCTGAATTAATGCTAGAATATTTCAAAGATTAATGTATTATTTTGCCTTATTTCAGGGAGAAAATTTATAATTAAAAGAAGAAGTTGGTGTGAAAACTCGATTTTTGGTACTATGTTTATTATTTTTTGCCTTTAGTTGACTATTGTTATACTGGAATTTTTTTTGTTTTATAAGTTTTTGATTCATACTTGGTGATACTTGGGATCTACTCCAAACTCGCAGGTAGTTCCAGGAATGGAATCAGGCCTCCTATATTATCTTGTTTACTTTTTTTTTGTGGGCGGGAGGCACCCACACAAAGCAGTATTCAGGGGTTACTCTTGGCTCTATGCTCAGAAATCACTCCTAGCAGGCTCAGGTGGCCATGTGAGATGGCAGGGATCAAAACCAGTTGGCCATGTGCAAGGTAATGCCTTATCTACTGTGCTATTGCTCCAGCCCTTCATTAGCTTCTTATATGTAGTTTATAGTTTATAGACACTGGGATTTTTTGTTTGTTTGTTTTGGGGCCACAACCTGTGACACTCAGGGGTTATTCCTAGCTCTACCCTCAGAAATCACTCATGGCAGGCTTAGGGGACCATATGGAATGCTGGGGATTGAACCTGAGTCCATCTCAGGTCAGCTGCATACAAGGCAAATAAACACCCTACCACTGTGCTATCTCTCCAATTCCTAGAAGCTGGTCTTTGGTTTTTGTTGTTGTTGTTGTTGTTGTTTTTAGTGAATAAGTTTTTATTGGTTTTAGGGCTACTTCCAGCAGTGCTCAGGGAACCATATTATGCTAAGAATATATGGTCTCTTTCAAAGCTCTATACCATTTAGCTCTCTATGGCCTGCTTGTGAGGGAATTTTATAGTTCATGAGACTGGAGTGATAGTACTGTTTATAGGGCACTTGTCTTTTTTTTTTTTTTTTTTGGTTTTTCAGGTCACATCTGTTTGATGCTCAGGGGTTATTCCTGGCTAAGGGCTCAGAAATTGCCCCTGGCATGGGGGGACCATGTGGGACACCGGGGGACCGAATTGCGGTCCTTCCTTGGCTAGCGCTTGCAAGGCAGACACCTTACCTCTAGCGCCACCTCGCCGGCCCCAGGGCACGTGTCTTGTTATTAGCTAACCTAGGTTTGGTCTCTGGCACACCTATGATTCCCCAAACCCACCAGGAGTGATCTTTGCGTGCAGAGTAAGCCTTGAGCACAACTAAGTGTGGACCAGAACAAAAAGAAATTTTACAATTGAATATTTTTAATTTGTCTACAAGAAAAAATAACTAGGAATCAGAGAACTAGTACAGCAGGCAGGGCTCTTGCCTTGCACATGACCAAATTAGATTTGATCCCTGGTATAATCCTTGGTACCACATACGGTCCTCTGAACATTGCCAGGACTGTGGCGTGGAATAAGCACAGAGCCAGGAGTAAGCCCTGAGCACTACTGGATAAAGCCCCAAAACTACCAAAAAAGACAAATAAATAAATAAACAAGAAATGATGAATAATCTCTTAAAAGAATTTCTTTCTGTAATTTTAGTTTTGTTCATATAATTAAAATGATTCAAAAAATAAAAAATAAATAAAATGATTCAGTAGTGTTAGCATTCATAATTTTAGCATATAAGTTACTATTCTTTTCCCATCATTAAAGTGCCCCATACCTTTGTTTATCTTGCCTCAACCTTGCACTGTGGTTCCAGCACACTTACTACAAAGTGTAAGCATCCCTCCTTCAATCCCACAGTACACTGCCATCCTTCTCACAGTCCCTCCTCCCTCCCCTAGCACCATGCCTTGGCTACTCCTCCATAACCCCAGTCTCATAGTCTTCTCTACCACCCCTATGCCATGGTCTCCCACTCCATCCCCAGAACATTGATCACATTTCAGCATTATTCCTCAACTTCTTACTCAATCTAGGTATGATAATGGCCCGTCATTCAAGTCACTCTTCTGCCATTATCCTAAAATTTTTTACTTACAGAATTTATGGAAATTTTAATTATGTGGTAAATCTTTACTGGATCCATTCATTGTCCTAACCCTTCCTCATATTTAAGCTGTGTTATATGACTTAATATGATTTATATTGTAAAGAAAAGCATACACACATGCTATGATACTTATTTAATCAGAATCTATTTCCCCTTTTCTATAATTACAGGGTTTTAATTGGATCTGTGGCCAGGTGCTCTATTTCCTTGTCCCTCTAGTGACAAGAGTTCTCTCAGAAGAATCCAAGCAAGAATGATGCGTATGCTCTACTTTCAGCCCAGAAACCAGACTACTGTATCCGTGCCCCTCCGGGGTCTTTCCCCCACAGCTGGAGTTGCCTCTGATCTAACATCAATCAAGCCACTGAGGAAAACATCATAGGGGATGGTGGGCAGACAAAACAGGAAAAACTTGGGAACCTAAATGACCTTTAACATTCTTCTTAGCCTCTTTCCAGAGTGAAATAAAAGGTCTTTGTAAGCCACTAAATAGTGAGGATTTGTTTATAAAGTTAGTTTGGTCTTACCCTAATATATATTTACCTAAACATTCTTGGGATTAATCTTTGTAGCCAGATGAGTCAAATTTTTATTCCTTCTCACTCTATAAAAACATTTGTATTGGGTTGCCACTAGAGTATAACAGTCAACTTACCTTGCATGCTGTTGACCCAGATTTGATCTCTGGCATCCCATGTGGTTCCTAAGCTCCACCAAGAGTAATTAATTACTGAGTCCTGATACAGGAGTAAGCTGTGAGTACTGCTGGGTGTGATTAAAAAAATTTTTTTTTAATTTAGACTCCATCATTTCAAAGTTGTTGACAATAGGTTTAAGGCATTCAGAATTCTCATCACCCCATGTTTCATTCTTCCACCAATGACCCTAGGTTTCTTTCCACCCCTACCAAAACTGACTGGCAGGCACATTTTAAGTTTAATGATTGTAGTTTGGGTCCCAGTGCTTTGGCTGTTGTGATTTCTATATATCCAAATATCTTGCCTCTGTGCCCTCAAAAGCCAGGGCCTCTGAGCCTTGCCCCTGTGTTATGTCCAGACCTCCTCTTGTTTCCCCATCCATTTCTCTCCTCCCTTAGCATTTTTGTGTCTGTAATCTAGAACCAGTGTTTTGCCCGCATTTGATTTACTCCTTTCAACTCTTATGACTTACACACACATGCATGTATAGTACATGATTTTTTCTGTTTCAAATGCAGCCATCAGGAATGAGGAATAGCTACCAACCTGCTTTTCTAAATGTAGTAACTGGGGCTAGAACAATAAATAGTACAGCATTTAAGGCATTGGCCTTGTAAGCCCCAAAGCCAGAGCCACAACATATGGTCTCCCAAGCCATCCAGAAGAAATTCCTAAGTGCAGATTCAAAAACAAGCCCTGAACACCATTGGGTGTGGCACACACACCCCAAAAAATCTTAGAAATTTAAAATCAATTTTCTAAGAACCTATATCTACACTAAGTAGTTTACCTGTTTGGGGCTACTCTTGGTGATACTGGGGGTAAAACTCTGGTCTCCCACCCAGTTGTCCATTTTCCACCATAAATAGAAAGGCAAAACTGACAGTATAAAGACCCTTACCAGCCTTTTAATTTTTCTCTATTTAAAGAAAATGTATCACATTGTTGACCATAATACATTTGTTTCTAGATAAGTGAGAGCAAAGTTACTTAAAAAAGAATATAAAGAAGGAGCCAGAGAGATAACACAGAGGTAGAGCATTTGCCTTACACGCTGCTGACCCAGGACCAATGGTGGTTCGATTTCCAGCATCCCATATGGTCCCCCATGCCAGCAGGGGCGATTTCTGAGTGCAGAACCAGGAGTAACCTCTGAGTGTCACCAAGTGTGACCAAAAAAATATTTTTTCTATATAAAGAAAAAGTTTTTTTTTAAAAAAAAAAAAAAAGAAAAATTAAAGAGTACAGAAGCAAACACCTTTGTGAAAATGATTGTAGCCCCAATTATTCAATGGCATTAATACAATGGCAGAAGGTTTAATACGTTCTTGTTGTTAGCTGTTCATTCTGTTAAATTGGTTTGTTTCTATAGGGATGACAGCATCAAGCAAATAAAATTGTCCAGAAGTTCAAAGCATTGTTACTGATACTGTAGCTTTTAGGGGCTGTTGTCAGCTGCCAGACTTCCCAGAAGAAGAAAGATGGTATTGGGGGTTGGGGGTGGGAGGTTGTCTGCACTTGCTCCAAAAAGCCCTTGTGACATCAACCCAAATGTGAAATTTGGTCAGATTGGTATCTCTGAAGGGGATCGTAGAGGGCTCATGAGGCAGGACCAACAGAAAAATGGTGATTCAGATGATGGAGACAGGAGGCATGGCTTTGGCAGGGTGAGGGGCTTGGCCCACCTCTTCTCCCATGATGGTCAGCCTTCTGCTTCATGACTTCTATCCAGCCTATTAAATGAGATGTACATATAATAGATGAGAGTACATTATTTTACTTAATTCCACTTTGTTCTGAGCCCCTGATTACCAATGCAAGCTTGCAAACAACTATTTTAGGTGAGCACTGGGTTTTGAACTCTGGATCTCACACCCAAGGCATTGTCACTGTAGACCTCTGAAGTATATCCCTAGAACTATTTTTTGTTTGTTTGTTTTTGGGCCACATCCAGCAGCGCTCAGGGGTTACTCCTGGCTCTGTGCTCAGAAATCATTTCTGGCAGGTTCAGAGGACCATATGGAATGTCAGGGATTGAACCCAGGTCCAACCCAGGGTCATCTGCATGCAAGGCAAATGCCCTACTGCTGTGCTATCTCTCCAACTCCAGTAAAGTGAGAATGTACTAATAGGTCAGTTTAACTGTTTAGCATACTTTAATTCACAACTTAGCATATGGGTTAAATATTTGTCTTGTGAATTTGATGATGAAAAAAATCACAGTTTTTGAATTAAATTTTATTTTCTATAAAGCAGAGGATCAACATAGCTTTGCAAGATAATATCATGATATAACTCTTTTGGAGGGCCCAATCTATTATATGAAGCCACAGCCCCACCACTTGCTTATACAGTATAAAGCAAATCAATTTTAATGCATACAGTGGTGACTGCAACATTAAAATAAATAAAATGTTTTATGGGCCAAGAGATATTTTTTTTTTTTGGTTTTTGGGGCCACACTCGTTTGATACTCAGGGGTTACTCCTGGCTAAGCGCTCAGAAATTGCCCCTGGCTTGGGGGGACCATATCGGATGCCGGGGGATCGAACCACGGTCCTTCCTTGGCTAGCGCTTGCAAGGCAAACACCTTAACTCTAGCGCCACCTCGCCGGCCCCCAAGAGATATTCTTAACTCTCTTAGGGTTTAAATACATTTTAATAGGCTCCAAACACATTTTTGTATTTTCTGGATTGACAAAAGCAATGTATTTACTGAGATTGACAAAAGCAATGATAGAATAAAAGCAAATTATTCTTTAAAGAGGAGAGGTGCTAGAGATTGTGTTTTGGGGTCTGGTTGTGTATCGGGGTCATGCCAGGCTATGCTTGGTAGGGACTATGCTGTACCAGGGATTGAACAAAGGCCTCCTCATATGCTCCAGCCCATTGAGCTATCTTATTACTAGAGATTTTAGAATTAATGTATATTGGGCAAACTATCATAAAAATGAGTCGGGAAAATTTTAAAGACTTTGCCAATGACTCTGTTATTTAGATAAGTAATGAAAACAAACCTAGGCTCATAAGCCCAACTCTAACATCTGAAATTTAAAGTACATCAAATTTCAAATACATCAAAGCTCTAAGGATGTTTAATCAAGTGAAAGAGCATAACTATGTTAATGTAGATAATCAAAATTCCAATATTTTTCTTTTTTCCTTTTTTTCCTCCAAAATTCCATTTTATTTTATTGAAACCATTGTGATCTACAAAGTCTTTCATAGTTGAATTGCAGCTATATAGGGCCATTCCCACCACCAGTGTCGACCTCCCTCCACCAATGACCCCAGAGTACATCCTATATTACCACCTTCCTCCCCGCCCCCCCCCAGCCTGCCTGTATAGCAGTCCCATTTAAGTGTACATTGTTAAAGTTTAGGACTCTTGATACCATTGTTGTTGACTTTGGCTTGGATATTTAGTTATGTCCTTTTTTTTTTTTTAATCCACCAATGCACCTGAGACTACTTTACCACTGGCCCCCATGCTTTCTTTTTCTTCTTAATTTTATAGAAAAATGCAGAAATATGAGGTAAAAAAATAATCCATGCCCAAGGTTCTATAAAAAGGCAGAAACCCCTATGTAAAAGATAGAAAGGGGAAAAATGTAAAAAGAATAGAAAACAAATAAAGGGGTTGTGTAGGAGGGGTTTTGTTTGTTTCTGTTCCTTTGGATAAGCACAGCAAAAGTTGTGAAAAAAAACTTTGGCCTCATTGAAGTAGTCAGCAGTTGAGAACAGTGCCAAGACTAGGCCTTCCTAGACACTGCAAGAGGGTTCACACTCCACTCAGGAAGGGCAGTATCCTGGGAGGATGTAAACACAGTTCCCTGAGTCCTCCACCTGATATTCCAGCCCACTAGACATGGGCATCCCTGTCTACCTGTCCATAATATCCATAATATCACACACACACACACACACACA
This sequence comes from Suncus etruscus, assembly GCF_024139225.1. Classification (NCBI taxonomy): domain Eukaryota; kingdom Metazoa; phylum Chordata; class Mammalia; order Eulipotyphla; family Soricidae; genus Suncus; species Suncus etruscus. The sequence goes on from NC_064851.1 coordinate 45,988,290, forward strand.
CACACACACACACACACACACAAAGAAGAAGAAAGTAAATTGTATAATGTAGTAATAACATTCTTATAGGAACATTCACATTGGCCAAAGCAAAGAAATGCAGATTTTTTTCTTATAATGTTCTGCTAAGTAGGCCAACTAGAATTAGTAGGCACAAATCTATGCAGAAGTCAAATAAAGGTAATTTGTTCTTGATTTATTAATTCTGAATCATGTGTTTTAATATTTAAGCCATTAAAAAGAAAACTTTGCCCTAAAATCCTTAAAAACAGAGAGACCCTACCCATGAAGCATCCTGCCAATAGACCAACTACAAGTTTGGGGCATACTAAGTTGTCTACCCCCAAAGTCTTTTTTCATGGTTCCAGTAAAAGTTCTTCTCAATCATGGTTGTCACAGTCAGGTTTCTGTAATTAGAGATCTTGGTTTTTGCACAGATCCTATGTTGAAGTCAGGGTGTCACAGAGAGTCAGTCTTATGGTCTTACCTCACCATTAGGTGTCAATGCAGGGAACTCTGCCCTGAAAGCAAGTTGCTATTGTTTCCAAGTCATCAGGGTGTCATATGAACCCACTCTGTAGCCAGGGCAACATTAGAGCATACCCTGGTAGAAGTCCGATTCTTGGTGCTGGTGCTGAAAACCATGCTTGTTCCATAGATGGGATTCAAGGGTTAGGGGTGAATGGCCAATGTCCAATTGACTGAAGCCTCAGTCAAGTCTATGACAAATGTTCAGGGTAAAAGGCCCCACTGCAATATAAAATTCATGAGTTTCTATCTGTATTAGATAAGAACTTCTGGGGCCAGAGAGATAGCATGGAGGTAAAGCATTTGCCTTTCATGCAGAAGGTCATTGGTTCAGATCCTGGTATCCCATATGGTCCCCTGAGCCTGCCAGGAGCGATTTCTGAGCCTGGAGTCAGAAGTAACTCCTGAGCACTGCCGGGTGTGACCCAAAAACCAAAAAAGAAAAAAAAATAAGAACTTCTTTCCATATGTAATATATACCCCATTTTAATGTGCCTATGCAAAAAGGCACAATGCCACATGATACTACTGGTGCATAAATGGGGTAAAAATAACAAGTTAAACAATCCCTCTAACCTCCAACCTGCTTCTACATGAACTCAGAATCCAAGAGAAACTTATTTACTAGAATTTTCTACTAAACATCTAAAAAGGGGCTGGGGAATACTACCTCTACATAAGGAAATACACAGTCAGAATTATACCTATTAAGTAAATACATCTAAAGAAATATACAAAGAAAATACACATATTCTCGTTAAATCTTTTTTTGTTTTTGTTTTTTTTTTTGGTTTTTGGGCCACACCCAGCATTGCTCAGGGGTTACTCCTGGCTGTCTGCTCAGAAGTAGCTCCTGGCAGGCACGGGGGACCATATGGGACACCAGGATTCGAACCAACCACCTTTGGTCCTGGATGGGCTGCTTGCAAGGCAAACACCGCTGTGCTATCTCTCCGGGCCCCTCGTTAAATCTTTTGAAGTAGTCTGGGGCGGATATAAAATCTGGAGCACAGCTTCAGCCTGCGACATGGTCTCCTTGAGCTGTAGGTTTCTCAAAAACGAATCTAGTAGTGAGCAACAGTCCACAGTGAAGGGAGGTGGCCGCCAAGAGCAAATCAGCAGCAGCAATGGTGGCAGCTTCTTCTTGGGCTGTATCAGCATGGACTGGGAATCTGTCTTTTCACTTTGGAAGCTGGTTGGGATGGGGAAAATGTTCCGGTTCCTAAGGGGTTAAGAACTGAGGGCAAAAAGGGTTAAATAGGAAGAAATAACATATCAGGAGTGAGAGAGTAAAGAGACAGAAAAGGATTTGTAAATTGGTAAGTGGGGGAGGAAGGTTATATATAACAGGGGTAAGGACTATAAACAACATAGACATATGTACACCACAGAGGGACATTAGACAGGCATAGAGGTGGCCAACACACACACACACACACACACACACACACAGAGGATCGATTTATAGGTTGCATTTGAACAGCTGACCCATGTGGAATGGGTCACAACACTTAAAAAATATAAAGCCTACAAGTCAGATGGAAAGGTTTTCCGGCAAAACATCATTGGTAGGGTAAACTTTACTGAAGTAAGGCTTCTTGCAAACCTCTACCAGGGAAGACCCTACCACTGCCCTAGCACCAACTAACTCCAAAAAGGGTTCTTTTAACACCCGGTCGACTTAGCAACAGCAGCAACCTGTTTTCGAGGCAGAGCTCTCCGATTTGCCCTCTAATGGTGAAGTGAATCATCCTGACTTCGATGTAGGATATACACAGAAACCAGGATCTTTAACTACAGAAACCTGACACCACAACAGTGATTGTGCCGGTGGTTCAAAAAATTTTACTGGGACCACAGAAAATGACTCAGGGTTTGGACAACATAGCCCAGAGTTGGTCTTCTGCCAGAATACTTCAGGGGTAAGGGCTCCCTGTATTTAGGCCAAGGCTTTTCCTTTCTATTTCTCCCATATTTTGCTGGACCTATGCAAACAACAATTGCCACTCACACATCTTTTTTACTGTATTTCTTTAATTCTATTCTTAAAAAAAAAAAAAAGACGAGCTTACTAAACTTTCTGCTATTGCTTTAATGAGTTTTTTGGTGATGCAATAATTTTCACAAAAATACTTGCTACTGAACTTTTTTCTTCTTTCCTTTCTCTTTCATTTTCTTAGTTTTTCTTTGTATTTTCTATTTTTTAATAACTTCTTTTGGTCATTTTGAAACAAATGTATTATGATCAGTTATGTCAACTATGTGATGCATTTTATTTAAATAAATTTTAAAAATGAATTTAAAAAGGCTTCCTGGGTTAGATTGTGTACAGAGCATTCTTTTTTTTTTTTTTTTTTTTGTAGTTTTTGGGTCACACGCGGCAGTGCTCAGGGGTTATTCCTGGCTCCAGGCTCAGAAATTGCTCCTGACAGGCACGGGGGGCCATATGGGGTGCCGGGATTCCAACCGATGACCTCCTGCATGAAAGGCAAACGCCTTACCTCCATGCTATCTCTCCAGCCCCAGAGCATTCTTTTTTAAAATAATATATTTAAGCCCCATGAATACAAACATAATTACAACAATCATAATTTCCAAGTCTAGAAAAGTAAGCAATATGATAATGAACACTGTGAAAGGAACACTGTAATAGTAAACTTGCTTGAATTGAAAATAAAATTGCAATAACATGATGAATGAGCACTGTAGCAAGAGTCTATGGCATGAAGTTGCCTATTCCAATATTATCAGTGGAAAACATTATGTCATATTAGCAGGCATACTCAAATGGAAAATGAATAAATTAGAATATTTGTCACCTATATTAATGAGTACTATCCTTTGAGTCTAATATAGCACTCCAATGTGAAACTATGGTGACCAACATATCTCTAAGAACCACTGTGAACAAAAAGATCAAGGAATTAGGGAGCTGGGAGAGATAGCACAGCAGCGTTTGCCTTGCAAGCATTCGATCCAGGACCTAAGGTGGTTGGTTTGAATCCCGGTGTCCCATATGGTCCCCCGTGCCTGCCAGGAGCGATTTCTGAGCAGACAGCCAGGAGTAACACCTGAGCACCGCCGGGTGTGGCCCCAAAAAAACAAAACAAAAAAAAATCAAGGAATTAGTATATAGATGTTAAAATTAAGACCCAAAATATTGAACACTGTAGTGGGAGTCCCTGTGTTCCAAATGCATTCTGCACCTTTTTCTGTGAATAAAATCATTAGAACATTATTTTAGACATCTATAAAGAGCAGTCGATTGGACTCCTGCTCAACCAAAAGAGCAGTATCCATTGCTGAAGGTTTCTGAAGTATAGAAGAGAAATAAGCTTTTGTGTTTCTCCTCTTTCACTCAGTTTCTTCTCTTCTCCTCCTCTGGGACCAGTGATGTTCAAGACAACTACCATTTAGACCATTGTGTTTCTTCGTGCAGTTATTCTAAATACCACATATAAGTAGCATCACTCTGTATTTATTCTTCTTCTAGTTTATTCATTTAATATAATATCTTCCATTTCCATCATGTCTCAGCAAATTGAATGTGGCATCACTCCTTAGAGCTATGCAGTATTCCATTGTATATATGTATCAGATCTTCATGATCCACTCATCTGTTGTTGGACATCTAGGTTGACTTCAAGTCTTAGCTATTGTACCAAGCACTGCAATGAATAATGGTGTGCATACATTCTTTTTTTTTTTTTTTTTTGTGGTTTTTGGGTCACACCCGGCAGTGCTCAGGGGTTATTTCTGGCTCCACGCTCAGAAATTGCTCCTGGCAGGCACAGAGGACCACATGGGGCGCCGGGATTCGAACTGATGACCTCCTGCATGAAAGGCAAACGCCTTACCTCCATGCTATCTCTCCGGCCCGCATACATTCTTTTGAATGAATATTTTTCTGTCCTGGGACTAGATACCCAGCTTAATTTTGAATTTTACTGAGAACCCTATACTGTTTTCCATAGGGTTTGGGCCAGGCAGGATTCCCACCAGCAGTGGATGAGAGATAATATCTCATTGTTGTCTTGATTTGGATTTCCCTAATGATAAGTGATGATGAAAGTGATGATGAACATTTTTTCATGTGTATGTTGGACATCTGTTGGTCTTTCTCAGAGAAGTGCCTTTTCATTTCCTCTCCCCATTTTTTGATGTGATTTTTGGGTTTTGTGGAGTTAACTTTTGTGAGTTCTTCGTATATCTTAGATATCAAACCTGTATCTGATGTGTCAAGTGCAACAATCTTTTCCCATTTCATTAGTTGCCTTCTAATCTTAGCCCATATTTCTTTTGCCAGACAGAAACTTATTAGTTTGATGTAGTCCCATCTATTTAGGCTTGATGTTATTGCTCTTGCCATTGACATTCTATCATCAAAGACTTCTTGGAGGTCTAAGTCTATGTTTTCCTCAATGAACTTTAAGGATTTGAGTCTAATCTCAAAGTCTTTAATCCACTTTGAATGGACTTTTGTGAGATATGGATCAATCGTTCATTTCTTACAAGTGATTATTCAATTGTTCCAACATTATTTGTTGAAGAGTCTGTCTTGTGTTCCATTTTAAATTCTTGGCTCCTTTGTCAAAGATTAGTTTACCATATGCTTAGAGGTTTGTCACTGGATATTCTATTCTGACCCATTGATCTGAAAATCTGTCTTTGTTTGAATACCATGTTATGTTGGTCACTTTGTGGTAGAGATCCAAATTAGATAATTATATGCCTCCCAGTTTCTTGTTTTCCAATATTAATGTGCTTGTCCTAAGTCTTTTATGGTTCCACATGAACTTTACAATTGATTGTTCTAACTCCTTGAAAAATGTGGTCTGAATTTGAATAGGGATTGCATTGAATCTATATAGTAGTTTAGGTAAGATGGTCATTTTGATATTTATTCTTCCAAACCCAAGCATTAAAAGTTCTTTCATTTCCTTAGTCTTCTTCAACTTATTTCTGATTTTTTTTTGGTTTTTGTTTTGTTTTGTTTTGTTTCTTTGATTTGAAGTCTCTTACCTCTTTTCTTTTTTTTTTTGTGGTTATTGGGTCATACCTGGCAGTGCTCAGGGGTTCCTCCTGGCTCTACGCTTAGAAATCACTCCTGGCAGACTTGGGGGACCATATGGGATGCTAGAATTTAAACCACCATCCTTCTGCGTCTAAGGCAAATGCTCTACCGCTGTGCTATCTCTCCGGCCCGAAGTATATCTTCTTTAGAGGATATTTTTCCTTTTTCTTTTCTTTTTTTTAAATATGGAACGATTCACGAATTTGCATGTCATCCTTGCGCAGGGGCCATGCTAATCTTCTCTGTATCGTTCCAATTTTAGTATATGTGCTGCCGAAGCGAGCACTAGAGGATATTTTTCTAAACAAGCAAGGTTTTCTAAGTATGATAAAAAAAAATGTTGCAAACTGGGGCCGGAGAGATAGCATGGAGGTAAGGTGTTTGACTTGCATGCAAAAGGACTGTGGTTCAAATCCCGTCATCCCATATGGTCCCCTGAGCCTGCCAGGGGCAATTTCTGAGCATAGAGCCAGGAGGAACCCCTGAGCACTGCTGGGTGTGACCCAAAACCCAAAAACAAACAAACAAACCAAAAAAAAAAAAAAACGTTGCAAACTAGCTGGAGAGATAGCACAGTAGTAGAGCGTTTGCCTGGGGTGCAACCAATCCAGGAGGGAAGGTAGTTTGAACCTCGGCATTCCATATGCTCCCCCGTGCCTGCTAGGAGTGATTTCTCAACATAGAGCCAGGAGTAAGCCCAGAGCACTATTAGGTGTGACCAAAACAAACAAACAAAAAATTAAAACTAGTTCATTGGTTTGTTCAGCTGTGTTTTGAGCTGTATATTTTCTAAGAGAATCTGCCTGGAACTATATGATATAAATGGAAATGTCTTCAACTAGCATGGCCAGGTACTTTGGGAAAGGAGTGTCGATAGGAGGGAACAGAGGTTCCCTGTTTCCACCCAGATATAGACCTGAACTGGCTGTAGGAGACAAACAATCAGGACGTCATTTTATACTTATGAATAATATTCCTTTTTGTTTGTTATTGTTGTTTGTTTGTTTTTGGTTTTGGGCCACACTTGGTGGCACTCAGGGGTTACTTCTGGCTCTGCACTCAGAAATTGCTCCTGACAAGCTCGGTGGACCAAATGGGATGCCAGAAATTGAACCCAGGTCTGTCCTGGGTCTGCCACATGCAAGGCAAACACTTTACCACTGTGCCATTTCTCCGGCCTTATGAGTAATATTCTTTTTTTTTTTTTCTTCTTCTGGTTTTTGGGTCACACCCGGCAGCGCTCAGGGGTTCCTCCTGGCTCCACACTCAGAAATCGCTCCTGGCAGGCTCAGGGGACCATATGGGATGCCAGATTCAAACCACCATCCTTTTGCATGAAAGGTAAATGCCCTACCTCCATGCTATCTCTCCGGCCCCTTTATGAGTAATATTCTATTGCCTCTAGCAGGACTTGAAATTTAGCAGATTTTTGAAGTTTCTTTTTATAATTTTTTTAATTTGGGAGGTAGGGTTACTCCTGGCTTTGCTGTCAGGAATCACTCTTGGCGATGCTTGGAGGACCATATGGGATGCCAAGGAAAGAACTGGAATCAGACATATGCAAGGTAAATGCCATTTATAGCTCCTGCTCCTGACAGAAGTTTCTTTAAGGGGACGGAATGATGCTCAGTAGTAGGGCATTTGTCTTATACGCGACTGGCCCAGGACAGACCTCAGTTCAACCCCAGGCATCCCATATGATCCCCCAAGCCAGGAGCAATTTCTGAGCGCATAGCCAGGAGTAATCCCTGAGAGTCATCGGATGTGGCCCCCCAAAACAAAACAAAACAAACAAAAAGTTTCTTTAAGTGATTTTGATCTTACTATAAGACCAATATAATATACTGTATTTTTTGTACCATAAGACACACTTCGCCCCCCCTTATGGATGAATGCCGCCTGGAGCTGAAGTCTGAGGGCATTGGAGGAGAGCATCTAAAAACTTTGTGCGTTTTATGATCAGGTGTGTCTTATAGAGTGAAAAATATGGGAATTCCATATATGTTTGGTTTTGTTCTCTATACCTACTGAAAAGAAAAAGAACTGAAAAGGTGACAAATTGATTTTGTGTGGGAGGCTACACCTACTCCTGGCTCTGAGCTCAGGGATTACTATTGGTGGACTCAGGAACATCTAGGGTGCTGGGGATTGAACTTAGGTCAGCTACATACAAGGCAAGAACTCTACCCCCTATTCTGTTGCTTCAGTCCCAAATGTCAAATTGAGCCAAAGATATTCTGATAGTTCTTCGGCGACCTTTTTTTTATTATTTTTGACTAAATGTCTAAAGAAGTTTTTGGACTTTTAGAGAGAGAATAGTATAGAGAAAATTCACTTAATTTTAATAGATTAAATCTAGGGGCCTGGAATGATAATACAGGGAGTAAAGTGCTTGCTTTTCTTGTATGCATCAAGAAAATTTGCTCTTAGGTTGTCTCCTAAGAATCATCTATTTATTTCCAAAATGGAATGGAAATCTCAGGCTTAATTTTTTTTCTTTTTTGGTTTTTGGGCCACACCTGGTGACACTCAGGGGTTACTCCTGGCTCTGTGGTCAGAAATTGCTCCTGATTTGGGGGACCATATGAGACACTGGGGGATGGAATTACGGTCCGTCCCAAGTTAGCACATGTAAGGCAGATGCCCTACCACTTGCGCCACCACTCTGGCCCCTCAAGCTTAATTTTCAATTTTTTCTTCACCACTCAAATTTAGTCACTGATATTGAACATTGAGAAATGTTTTAAATCTCTCTTTTCCATTTCTTCTGCTTTTGTTTAGTTTAGGCTCTTTCACTTGAGCTATCCAAACACCTGGTCTCCATTCTTTTTTTTTTTTTTTTTTTTTGTGGTTTTTGGGTCACACCCGGCAGTGCTCAGGGGGTTTTCCTGGCTCCATGCTCAGAAATTGCTCCTGGCAGGCACGGGTAACCATATGGGACGCTGGGATTCGAACCGATGACCTTCTGCATGAAAGGTAAACGCCTTACCTCCATGCTATCTCTCCGGCTCCTCCATTCTTAATCTTCTGGGATTAATTAATCTCTCAGTACCACATTGTGCCCGTCTTTGGAAAAATTTTGATACCACCACAGCTTGCTTTTGCCTATCAAAACATGTCCAAGAGGACTGGAGCAGTAGTACAGTGGGTAAAGCATTTGTCTTGTTTTCAACGTTTTTGGAAAATATTTTCACTCCTTTTAAATAAATTATTGAATTAAAAATGTTTTCAACATTTTTCAAAGAACAATTGAGGGGAAAAAGCCTCTATGGTAAAACATGAAGAAGTTTTTGTTGTTGTTTGTTTGTTTTCCCCTAAAGCTCTTTCTCTAAAAAGCATTATGGCCCCACATGCAGGGAATTCAAGTTACCGCTAGAGGGTGCCAGTCACTTGCACAATGATTTATGTGCCCACGCTTCCCCTTACCCAAAAGAAAAAAAAAAAAATTAAAGTTTAATGTTTTTTTTTAAATCCTTAGTAAATATTTCCTCTTTCTTGTGATTTTTAGTGACATAAACATAAAGCCAGAGATAATCTATTATGTATGCACACTTGTACTTTTTCTCAGCTTAAACATAGTCTCTGTTCATGCAGGTAAAAATGACTGGTTCAAAATTACATTTTTCTCAGCTTTTTTTTGGCTGTCTATGCCATGGGGTGTGGTGTGTCTACTTTCCCTCCTTGGAATGACTACTTACATTGACTGATTTTAAATTGGTCGGTTTTCCCTTTTTCTTTTTTTGTGTTTCACTTTTAAAATAACTCTTTCCTTTATACATTCCCTAGCACTTTTTCCATCTTCATATTTTTTTCTGTGAATTTTTGTTTTGTTTTGTTTTGGGGCCACACCCAGCTGTGCTCAGGGGTTACTCCTGGCTCTTCACTCAGAAATCACTCCTGGCAGGCTCCGGAGACAATATGGGATTGAACCCTGGTCCATCCTGGGTTGTCTGAAAAGCAAACACCCTATTGCTGTGCTATTACTCTGGCCCCCTTCTTTTTTTTTCCAGGGGAGAATGTGAAAGCAGCCCCCCACTATCACAAATTATGCAGTTGAGTTTCTCACATTTAGGGAAATCGCAGGAGTCAGCACTCGGGTATAATGGGGTGTAATGGGGGAACCTCATTCTGGGGAAACCACCTTTGTGATTATGGTATCTCCCCTGCCAGATGAGTAGCATATTTATTTTTTAAATGTTTTACTCCTAGGGCCAGAGAGATGATACAATGGCAAAGCCTGGCCTGCAGGCACAGCCCTGGTTTGAAGAGCACAGACTGAGAAGAGGTCTCTGAGGCAGGTATAGGCCCAAAACAAAAGTTTTTACTCTGAAGAAGCACTTCAAAAAATGAGAAGGTCATACTCTGCACAGTGCTATAGAGTTAAGGCCCTAGAATCAGATGAAATCCAGGCCTGCTTGCTTGATATGGCCCTCTTGATGGCTGGGTCTTCAAGAGCAGGTGGGTAGAATCTTTTCTGATCTTTCTAGGATTATATTTACAAGGAGACCAAAGAAACACAGTTTCTGGAGCATCAGGAAATGCCACAGTAATGCAGATTTCAGCTTAACAGAATAAAATCTATTTTTACTAGCAGAGGTTAAAAAAACAACAACAACAACAGATGGAGCCAGAGAGATGGCACAGTGGTAGGGCATTTGCCTTGCACGCAGCCAATCTAGCATGGACCTGAATTTGATTCCCACCATCCCATATGGTCCCCTGGGCCTGCAAGGAGCAATTTCTGGGCATAGGGCCAGGAGTAACCCCTAAGCACTGCTGGGTATAGCCCAAAAACCAAACCAAACAAAACAAAACCCAGAGTATATATTCAAGCAAATATGTGTTGCCACATTGATGAGAGTAAAAATACAATAAGACATGGCCAGAGAGATAATAAGCAGTGTTTGCCTTACATCCAGCTAACCTGGGCTCAATCTCTGGCATTGCATCTGGTACCCCCAAACACTTCGAGAAATTATTCCTGAGTGCAGAACCAGGAGTAAACCCTGAACATAGCTGAGTATGGCATCCAAACAAAAAATAGATATATACTAAAAACATATTCATTTTTGAAATAAGTCAAAAATGTTTGGTGGGGCTGTATAGTCGCATATTGTAACACCCTCAAAGTCTCTTTAAAGCATATTTGTCTTTATGATTTATTTTTCATTTTTTTTTTTTTTTTCGTTTTTGGGCCACACCCGGCGGTGCTCAGAGGTTACTCCTGGCTGTCTGCTCAGAAATAGCTCCTGGCAGGAACGGGGGACCATATGGGACACCGGGATTCGAACCAACCACCTTTGGTCCTGGATCGGCTGCTTACAAGGCAAACGCCGCTGTGCTATCTCTCCGGGCCCATCATCTTTTTTTTTAATTTTTTAAATTTTATTTTTAATTATAAGAACAAAGATGCAAAGAAAGAGGACAAGGTAAAGTTACAGTGGAAGGACAGTCACCCATAACATAATTCTCAGAAGAAGTCCCCTTGCTGATATCTTAACTTTGAACTTTCAGCCAAAGAACATTAAGATAAATAAAACAGAATCCATGTACAATTACTTTGTCCCTCAAGTCCCCAGATTGTAACACATTATAATATTTCTTAACAGCACACAAGGCAATCCAAAGCCATAAAACTTATGTAACTCCTTAAACATTAGAGGCATAGTATTTTTTACATTTCCATGTACATACATATTAGCTTAAGTTAACCTCAAATTTTAAGTGGTTTTTTTTTTTTTAAGGATTAGAGTCAAAGGAGCAAGTAAAAACGGTGTTAGAGTGGCAATTGTTGTTTGCATAGGCCCACCAAAATATGAGGGGCATGGAAAGGAATAACCTTGGCCTAAATACAAAGAGACCCTACCCTCATCTTTGAGATATTTAAACTATGTTGAAGCCTCTTCTATTTCAGCCTATAATCCTTTGGGGTTTAGAAGCTCCTTGCATTTATAGTTATTTGGGATATTTGTTTGTTTGTTTGTTTTGGTTTTTGTGTCACACCCAGCTGCACTCAGGAGTTACTCCTGGCTCTATGCTCAGAAATTACTTCTGGCAGGCTTGGGGGATCATATGGGATGCTGGGATTCGAACCACCATCCTGCTGCATGCAAGGCAAATGCCCTACCTCCATGCTATCTCTCCAGCCACAACAATTATTTGGGTTTTTTTTTTTTTTTTTGGGCCACACCCGGTAACGCTCAGGGGTTACTCCTGGCTATGCGCTCAGAAGTTGCTCCTGGCTTGGGGGACCATATGGGACGCCGGGGGATCGAACCGCGGTCTGTTCAAGGCCAGCGCAGGCAAGGCAGGCACCTTACCTCTTGCGCCACCGCCCGGCCCCCAATTATTTGTTTTTTTTGTTTTGTTTTGTTTTTTTGGTTTTTGGGCCACACCCAGTAACGCTCAGGGTTACTCCTGGCTATGTGCTCAGAAGTTGCTCCTAGCTTGGGGACCATATGGGACACCGGGGGATCGAACCGTGGTCCGTCCAAGGCTAGCGCAGGCAAGGCAGGCACCTTACCTTTAGCGCCACCGCCCGGCCCCCAATTATTTGTTTTTTAAAAAGCATTGTTATGGAGTTGGAGAGATAGTACAGTGGGTAAGGTGTTTACCTTGCACGTCACCAACCTAGGTTTGACTCCTGGCATGTCATATGATCCCCCAAGCACCAATAGGAGTAATTCATGAATGCAGAGCCAGAAGTAACTGCTGAGCATCACTGGTTGTGTCCTAAATAAAAAAAAAAGCAATGTTGTGCATTTATTATGTGTCAAGTACCATTTTATGTATGTCCTAAAAATACAAAGATGAAAGGATAAATCTTATTCTTGAAAAATTAATATAGTGAGAAAGAAAGTCTTATAAATTATAGTCATTTCCTAAATTACCTTCTGCAAGAATTATTTTTTAGTATTTTGTATTCTTTGAAATAAATTTAGTAGCTCCCTTTATTTGTAAATTCAAATAGTTTACAAATAAGCCACATCTTTGGGATGTAAGGTTTTCACAAATATGTAGTCCTCCCTTTCCTTTTTGGGGGTAGGATTTGGGTCACACCCAGCAGTGCTCAGGAGTTACTCTTGGCTCTACACTCAGAAATCACTCCTGGCAGGCTCAAGAGACCATATGGGATGCCGGGATTCGAACCACCCACCATCCTTCTGCATGCCAAGCAAACACTCTACCTCCAGGCTATCTCTCCAGCCCAAATCCTCCCTTTCTGATTCTGATCTTCAATCTCTTGCTCACATTTCAATGCCTCCAACATTAAAGGCTCTATTCTAGCGAGATACAGAAATATGATGGAAGAACCTCTGCCTGCTTATTTTTGAAGGAGTGTTGGAGATTGGAGCACATAGTCTCTGTGCTCCTGACAGTGCTTGGGCAACCATGTGAGGCACCGGAAATTGAACTGGGGTGCCTTGTACAAGACTTTACCCATATAGTTTCTCTCTGGCCCTAGTGTGTAAGAGTTGTTGTTGTTGTTGTTTTTTTCACATATGCCTTTAACCTCTAATTCATCATTTTTCATTCTCAACAGGTGATCTCACCTTGTACTTTATTGAAAGAACAAAAGCCATTAGCAAGAATGGCCTCATCTCATCATGGAATCTAGCTCACTAAAGTGTAAGTCTACAGCCTCTCTACTTGGGGTTCTGGATCCTCTTTGAGGATTTCACTGCTTCCATTATCTGTACTTCTCTCTATTATGCCCTAGCATAATCCTTAGGTAATCTTTTCCTTTGCATCTTCTCCAGCTTCTGCCCTGCATCTAAGTGTCCTTTTGCAATGAAACTCTTAAAAATTCTCTGTGCCCACTTTGCTTGCTTTATCTTGCTCTATGTACTCATAGGTTCAATACATTTGCTGAAATGGCCTTCATCTGATCTGTCACTGGTATCTTTCCCTGCCAAATATAACTTCCAGTCCTCTCTTATGCTATATCCCTACATCATTTCCTTCCACTGAAAATGTTCTGTTGCTGCCTTCCATTGTGCTCACAATTTGCTCCTATATCATTTAGTTTCTTCTGAGCTACCTCTTTCTTGACCCTTCTTGTAAATGGTTGTTGGTTGTTACTTTAGGCCACATATGGTGATGCTCAGGGCTTATTCCTGGACCTGACCTCAAAAATTACTCCTGGTGGTGCTCGTGGTGCTGGGCATCCAACTGGGTTTGCATGCAAGACAAGAACCTTAACCTCTGTACTATTTATCTCTCTGTTCATAAATAAAATTTTAAAAAGGAAACCACAGAGGTGAGAGCAATTGCACAACAGGCTTACCTTGCAGGTGGCCAACCCAGGTTCAATCCACAGCATCTAGTGTAGTACTAAGCCTGCCAGTAGTAATTTCTTTTTATTTTTTTGGTTTTTGGGCCACACCCAGCGTTGCTCAGTCAGGGGTTACTCCTGGCTGTCTGCTCAGAAATCGCTCCTGGCAGGCACGGGGGACCATATGGGACACCGGGATTCGAACCAACCACCTTAGGTCCTAGATCGGCTGCTTGCAAGGCAAACACCGCTGTACTATCTCTCCGGGCCCCGCCAGTAGTAATTTCTGAGTGAAGAGCCAGGAGTAACCCTTGAGCACCCCTGGGTGTGGTTCCTCCAAAAGGAAATCACATCACTTCCTCTTTTTTTTTTTTTTTAGTTTTGGGTCACACCCGGCGGTGCTCAGGGGTTACTCCTGGCTGTCTGCTCAGAAATAGCTCCTGGCAGGCACGGGGGACCATATGGGACACCGGGATTCGAACCAACCACCTTTGGTCCTGGATGGGCTGCTTGCAAGGCAAACACCGCTGTGCTGTCTCTTCGGGCCCCCATGTTTTGTTCTTTCAAGAATGGAATTATAAAGTTTAGACTCTTCATCAGTGCTTTTGCAATTATTTATTGTTGGTATAAGCATCTTTTTTATTGTTCACATTCCATCACTGCACTTTGACCATCATGAAAGTTTTAAGAGCCTTCCCCACTGTCTTATGTCACTTCCAATCCACCCCATGCAGACCTCATTCCCTTTGTGACCTTACACTATGATTTAAATCTCTCTGTCTGTGCTGACTGCATTTTGAGATATTATATTTAAAAATAGAATTTTTGGAAGGCACATTGGGTTAAATAAATAAACATTTGTTGAATTCTAAGATGAATTAAAAGTAGTTTAGAGGGGAAAGAACAGAATAGATGAGATAGCAAGGCGTATGCTTTTGTTAGTTTAAGAAGACACTAACAAACAAACAAAAAGACACTAACAGAAGGCAAGTTTTTAACTGTGAAAACTCTTTGACATATAAACATATGTAGATTTAATTGTGGATTCATTTTTAAAGTGAAGTTTTCATTCTTTATTTATTTTAACTTTTTGTTTGGGGGCTATACCTGAAAGTGCTCAAGGTGTGCTTTTTGTTTTTGGTGCCAGGGATTGAACCCAGGACCTCGAATATACAACACAAACTTGCTAACATCAAGCCATACCTCTAGCCCTTCAATTAAACACTTAGGATGAGATGATACAGTAATTATGACCTAACATAACATATAGATACTTACTGCGTTTGTTGCTTCTTAGGTGCTGTGGACATTTATTTGGTATTCCCAGAGTCCCAACCCCTATCCTGAGAAAGGTTCCCACAAACTGTGATTCTCATGAAATCTGGCAGCTCTTAGACACATAGCTCCTGAGGTCCTGGGCCCTCCTGATGTTCTACCTTGTCTCCCTGCTCACCCCGCTGGATGCTACCTACACCCCCTCACTGTTGTTTTGGAATTGATTCAGAAATAACAGTACTAGTTTTGGGATATTTTTCTCTGAGATGTTCTGTATGCTATAAACTTTGGAAAATTTTTTGTTTTATGTTTTTGCTTTTTGGGCCACACCCTGTGACGCTCAGGGGTTACTCCTGGCTATGCTCTCAGAAATCGCTCCTGGCTTGGGGACCATATGGGACGTAGGGGATCGAACAGAGGTCCATCCTGGGTCAGCCGCATGCAAGGCAAACAGCCTGCCTATTCTCCTAGGGCTGGGTTTCCTGAACCACATGTGGTTGTAGATGAGCATCTTGTTTAAAGTGCACTATGCTTTTTTTTTTTTTTTTTTACGAAATAATATTTTTATTTAAGCACCATGATTACAAAAATGATTGTAGTTAAGTTTCAGTCATAAAAAGATCACACTCCTTCACCAGTGCAACACTCCCACCACCAATGCCCTCCCCCACCTCCTGCCTGTATTTGAGAAAGGCATTCTACCTCTCTCATTGTCATGATAGTTGTTAGTATAGTTATTTCTCTAAATGCACTCACCACTTTGTGGTTAGAGTCATATCATGAGTTGGTCCTTCCAGCCTTCATCTCTATTGTCTCTGGGCATTATTACACTAATTCTTTAATTGTTTTTAAAAACCCATAGAGGAGTGAGATTATTCTGTGTCTGTCTCCCTCTGACTTATTTCACTCAGCACAATAATTTTCATGTACATCTATATATAGGAAAATTTCATGACTTTATCTCTCCTGATGACTGCATAATATTCCATTGTGTATATGTACCACAGTTTGTTTAGCCATTCATCTGTTGAAGGGCATCTTGGTTTTTTCCAGAGTCTGGCTATTGTAAATAGTGCGGCAATAAATATAGGTGTGAGGAAGGCATTTTGCATTGTGCGTGTGCGCGTGTGTGTGTGTGTGTGTGTGTGTGTGTGTGTGTGTGTGTTCCTAGAGTATATCCCTAGGATTGGTATAGCTGGATCATATGGGAACTGAATTTTCTATTTTTTTTTTTTGGGAGGAATCTCCATATTGTTTTCCATAAAGGCTGGACTAGACAGCATTCCCATCAGCAGTGAATTAGAGTTCCTTTCTCTCCACATCCCCACCAGCAGTGATTGTTCTTGTTCTTTGTAATGTGTGCCTGTCTCTGTGGAGTGAGATGGTACCTCATTGTTGTGTAGATTTGCATCTCCCTGATGATTAGTGATGTGGAGCATTTTTTCATGTGCCTTTTGGCCATTTGTATTTCTTCTTTGAGAAAGTGTTTATTTCTTCTCCCCATTTTTTGATGGTGTCTACTATGCTTTTATTTTTGTTGTTGTTGTTTTACTGGCCTCCTGAGTTCCGAGCCTTGCTAAATCCTGGGTAGTTTTTATACTAGTTTTAGTTCATTCAGAATTTATCAGAGAAGGAAGGCCTTGTTACTATCGCCATTGAAGCCCTTTGATATGGTCTTTATCTCCTTCAAAGGAGATGTGCCCCATATGCTGGTCTGTGGTTTGAGCTGTCTTAGTTTGGTTCTTGTAGTTGTTGACTCCAGGCTCTCCTCGTTCTCCTTAAAGCTGCAACTTATTTTTTCCATGCAACTAGGTTCATTTCTAGATGTTATCTTTTATAGCTTATTTTTGCTGGAAACAAATACATTGAACTGGGGCTGGAGAGATAGCATGGAGGTAAGGCGTTTGCCTTTTATGCAGCAGGTCATCAGTTCAAATCCGGCTTCCCATATGGTCCCCCGTGCCTGCCAGGAGCAATTTCTGAGCATGGAGCCAGGAATTTCCCCTGAGCACTGCCGGGTGTGACCCAAAAAAACCACAAAAAATAGCAAAACAAATACATTGAACTACTATCCTGCCTATTACACAGCAATAGAACAAATATTTATGTCCCCCCCAAAAAGTTTTCACCTAACTCTCAAGAAGATGGCATTAGGAAGCACTGAATTTAGGGGGTGATTTGGTCATGAGAGTCCTATCCTAGAGAATGAAATTAGTACTTTTATGAAATGACATCCTGATCCTCTCAGCAGCTCAAGTTACCATGATGAGACAGCTGCCTTCACAGGACTCGGCACACACCCATCTGCTGTGTCCTTCATTTGGACTTCCTAAACTTTCTTCCTCTGATTTACTCCACTGAACATGATGTTCAAGCTCCATCCATATTATCACATATGTCAAGATTCCATCTTTTTTTTTTCGGAGGTGGGGAAAGAACACACCCACAGTACTTGGGGATTACTCCTAATGACTTCTAGGAGGGCTTGAGGGGCCATATAAAATGGCACAGATCAAACCAAGGTTGGCTGCATGCAACACAAGCATCCTACCCACTCTACTATTGATCCAGCAATGGGTTTATGAGTTGCACATATCTTCTCCACTTAGTCGGTTGCTTTTTGTTGTGATGATGATTTATTTCACTGTGAAAGAACCTTAGTGTGATGTAACCCCATTTGTTAATTTTGCTCTTATTGCTCTGTGAGTGGAAGACAACACACGAAGACAGTTCTAAGCCTGATATTGGAGGGCTTACTGCCTGTGTTTTCAACCCTCTATTGGAGATGGGGTTTAAATACACCTCACGGTACTCAGGAATCACTCCTGGTAGAGCTCAAAGGACCGTGTATGGTGACAGAGTGTGAACCTGAAAGGCAAATACCTTAACCTCCATATTATATTACTAACTCCTATTAATTTAAGTCTTTTATTCATTTTTAATTAATTTTCTTCTTAGGTAAATAATGGTGTCACAATGGAAGGTCCTGCAGCTCCAAAAAAAAAAAAAGAACAAAGTTATGCAATTTGCCACACATGGATAAAACCAGATGACTAGTTGAATGAAGTCAATCAGGATACGTATAGAATGATCTCTCTCATATGTGTGACTTAAAGATATAAAGCAAGGTAGCAATAAAAGCTCAGAGGCGGGCCCGGAGAGATAGCACAGCGGCGTTTGCCTTGCAAGCAGCCGATCCAGGACCAAAAGGTGGTTGGTTCGAATCTCGGTGTCCCATATGGTTCCCCGTGCCTGCCAGGAGCTATTTCTGAGCAGACAGCCAGGAGTGACCCCTGAGCACTGCCAGGTGTGCCCCCCCCCCAAAAAAAAAAAAGCTCAGAGGCACTATAATGAGATCCACACAACTGAGCTTTGGGGAGGGGTTGAAATGTTGGCATTGGGGTCCTTGGGGGAAAAATATGTTTGGTGTTGGAAATATGTACACAAAATCCATTATAAATAGTATTGGAAATCATTGTACCTCAACTAATAAAAAATAAGTTAGTAAAATAAATAAATCTGGGCCAGAGAGATAGTATAGCTGTTAAGGCACTTGCTGACAAATAGATATCTGGCTAACCTGGATTCAGTCCCCAACAATTCACATGGTTCCCTGAACTCTGCCAGGTATGATTCCTAAGTGCAAAGCCAGAAGTAAGATCTGAACACTGTTTCATATGTTATAAAATCAGAATAATTTAGTAAGTACATAAGCAATGGTGTAAAATTAGCAGTCAAGTTTCTTTTTTTTTGGGGGGGCACACCAGTTTGATGCTCAGGGGTTATTCCTGGCTAAGCGCTCAGAAATCGCCCCTGGCTTGGGGGGACCATATGGGATGCCAGGGGATCGAACCGTGATTCTTCCTTGGCTAGTGCTTGCAAGGCAGACACCTTACCTCTAGCGCCACCTCACCGGCCCCGCGGTCAAGTTTCTTTCTTTTGTTAGTTGTTAAGCAGTTTTCCAAACACCATTTTTAAAAATAAATTTTAATTAACTCATCATGAGATACAGTTACAAAATTGTTCACGATTGGGTTTCAATTATACAATGTCCAACACCCATCCCTTCACCAGTTGACATTTGACATGTTGACATGTCCCCAGTTGACATGTCCCCAGTTTCCCTCCTCTTCTCCCCCTTGCCTAGATCTATGGCAGACGTTTTGTGTCTCTCTCTTTTTCTTTCTTTTTTTTCTTTTAGACACTGTGGCTGACAATATTGTTACTGAAGGGGTATCATGCAAATACTTTTTACCTCCTTTCAGTACCCAGTCCTTGCCCAGAGTGATTATTTCCAACTATTTTTGTCATAATGGTCTCTTCTCTATCCTTACTGTATTTCCCTGTTTTTTTTTGTTGTTGTTTGTTTGTTTTTGTTTTTGGGTCACACCTGGCAGCGCTCAGGGGTTACTCCTGGCTCTCTGCTCAGAAATGGCTCCTGGCATGCTCAGGGAACCATATGGGATGCCGGGATTCTAACCACCGACCTTCTGCATGAAAGGCAAACACCTTACTTCCATGCTATCTCTCTGGCCCTGATTTCCTTGTTCTTTGTAGCAAGCTTCCTTCTGTGAATCAGTTCTCCTGGTCCTTGTATTGTCTTTGGGTATATTAAGATACTATCTTTTTCATTTGTTTGTTTATTTTGAGTTTTTTGTTTTTTGTTTTTTGTTTTGGATCACACTGGGCAGTGCTCAGGGCTCTATGCTCAGAAATCCTCCTGGCAGGCTCAGGGGACCATATGGGATGCCGGAATTCAAACCACCGTCTTCTGCATGCAAGGCAAATGCCTTACCTCCATGCTATCTCTTCAGCCCCAAGATACTATCTCTTTTACATACACATCTAACATATGAGACCAGTCATTCTATATCTATTTGACTCATCTCATGCAGTATAAAGCTCTCCATACGTATCCATGTATAAGCAAATTTCATGGCTTCGTTTTCTTTTTTTGTTTTGTTTTTGTTTTGAGCTACATCCATTGACGCTCAGGGGTTACTCCTGGCTATACGCTCAGAAATTGTTCCTGGCCTGGGGAGACCATATGGAACGTCAGGGTTCAAACCGCTGTCTGTTCTAGGCTAGCACTTGCAAGGCAGATGCCTTACTTCTAGGGCCACTGCTCTGGCCCTGGCTTCATTTTCTTAATGGCTATATAGAATTCCACTGAATAGATATATCGCAGTTTCTTTATCCAACCATCTGTTCTCAGACACTTGGGTTGTTTCCAAATTCTGGCTATTGTGAATAGTGCTGCAATGAACATAAGATTGCAGATTTCTGCATTTTGTTTTTGGGCCTATTTTTTATTTTGGGGGCATATTCCAAAAAGTGGTATTGCTGGGTAATATGGGAGCTCAATGTCTAGGTGTTTTTTTTTTTTTTCAGGAATGCTCATATTGTTTTTCAAAAGGCTAGATCAATTTGTATTCTTTTTTTTTGGGGGGGGGCACACGCCGTGGTGCTCAGGGGTTACTCCTGGCTGTCTGCTCAGATATAGCTCCTGGCAGGCACGGACACCGGGATTCGAACCAACCACCTTTGGTCCTGGATCGGCTGCTTGCAAGGCAAATGCCGCTGTGCTATCTCTCCGGGCTTCTTACCAGTAGTGAATGAGAGTCCCTTTCTCTCCACATCTTTGACAACACTGATTTTTCTTTCTTCCTGTTTTTTTGTTTTGTTTTGTTTTGTTTGGGTCACACTCAGCAGCGCTCAGGGTTTACTCCTGACTCTGCACTCAGAAATTGCTCCTGGCAGGCTCCAGGGATCATATGGGATGCTGGGATTCAAACCACTCTCTGTCCTGGGTTGGCTACTTGCAAGGCAATCCTACTGCTGTGCTATCTCTCCGGCCCCAACACTGGTTTTTTTTATTCTTTTTATGTGTGCCAATGTCTGTGGCCAACACATTTCTTAAAAAATTTTCTGAGGCCAGGAGCAATTTCTGAGTGCATAGCCAGGAGTAACCTCTGAGTGTCACTGAGTGTGGCCCAAAAACCAAAAAAAAAAAAAAAAAAAAAAAACAACAACAAACCTCCCACACACACACACAACTCAGAAAATTCCCCTGGTTAATTGCTTGTTTCTAGCTCTTTGCTTGTAAATTAGTGGTCCTTATATGAGATTCTTATTTATTTCCTTTACATATCTCTGTATATATATATATATATATATATATATATATATATATATATATATATATAAAACACTGATATATATTCACATACATACATTTATTTCTTTATGTATTGTCTGTTCTCACTAAAACATAAATTTCTTTGGGGCAGTATCTTTTGTTTTTGTTTTTGGGCCACACCTGGTGACACTCAGGAGTTGCTCCAGGCTATGTGCCCAGAAATTGTTCCTGGCCAGCCGTTCCCCCTCTTTTCCCCCTGACTCCAGGCCTTCCCTGGGTGCCAGCTCAGATGGCCAAAAGTAGTGGGTTCAGGTGGACTCTTTGGGGTCCTCAGGCTTCCCCCCTCCCTCCGTACTCCATGGGGGAGGTGCATGGGGAGGGTGGCCAGATATCTGGCTTCCGGTTTCCTCTTTGATTCTGGAGGCCAGCTTGTGCCAGGTATAGGGTTTGGGGAGGCCCTATGCTGGAGGCCTTCTCCCTAGCCTGGGGAGTGCTGGGAGGCTTGGCAGGCCCCCAGCTGTCCTTGTCTTTTCCCCCTGACTCCAGGCCTTCCCTGGGTGCCAGCTCAGATGGCCAGAAGTGGGTTCAAGTGGACTCTTAGTGGTCCTCAGGCTTCCCCCCTCCCTCTGTACATCAGTGGGGAGGTGCATGGGGAGGAGGGTGGGCGGACATCTGGCCTCCGGTTTCCTCTTTGATTCTTTTTTTGTTTGTTTGTTTTTGGTTTTGGGGCCACACCCATTTGACGCTCAGGGGTTACTCCTGGTTATGCGCTCAGAAATCGCCCATGGCTTGGGGGACCATATGGGACGCCGGGAGAATCAAACCGCAGTCCGTCCTACACTGGAGCTTACAAGGTAGACACCTTACCTCTAGCGCCACCTTCCTGGCCCCCCCTTTGATTCTGGAGGCCAGTTCTTCCAGGTATGGGGTTTGGGGAGTCCCCATGCTGGAGGCCTTCTCCCTAGTCTGCTTTGGAGGCCCCCATCCATCCCTCTATTTTTTCCCCTGGACTCCAGGCCTTCCCTGAGCGCCTGTCCAGGTGGGCTCTATAGGGATCACCAAACTTTCCCCCTGGGAATGCACTTTGGGAAAAGGGCTGGTTGTTTTAGCACTGGTTTATGTTGGGACAGTCACTGGAAATTTTTTCTCCTTGGTCTCCTATTGATAGTATTGTATGCATATAGTTTATATATCCAACTTGTATTGTGACCTTGATACTGCTCTACAGAGCTCATATCTAATATTTTACTGCCTCAGTCCCAACCCTTATTTTCCCCCATCTTCCCATGTAGGTGCAGCTCATGACATGAAGCTCACCACATAGAGTGATGAGTGCAGTTAGAGAAATAACTACACTGAAAACTATCATAACAATGTGAATGAATGAGGGAAATAGAAAGCCTGTCTCGAGTACAGGTGTGGGTGGAGTGGGGAGTAGGTAGATCCGGGAAATTGGTGGTGGGAATCCTGCACTGGTGAAGGACAGTGTTCTTTACATGACTGTAATCATACAACTACAATCATATTTGTAATCACGGTATTTAAATAAAGATAATTAAAAAAAAAAGAAATCGTTCCTGGCTTGGGGAATCTGGTGGATTGAACCACAGTCAGTCCTAAGTCAGCTCGTGCAAGGCAAACAGTACAAGCTATACTGCTTGTGCCACCACTCCAGCTCCTAGGACAGTATCTTATTCACAGCAGATTTCTCAGTAACTGCATTTCCCCCTCAGATCCTTAAGTCCTTTTAGGCTTGTATGTCCATGTTCCTGCTTTCTATCAGGAAAATCTACACTAACTTTATTCTCTGACTCAACTGTGTAATGTTTTCTTACAATTGATTTTTATAACACTTTTTCATGAGTTCATTGCTATTGGCTTACATATCTAGAATGCTGCTGAGAATTTATAAAGCTAATGAAAGCAAATTTTGGTCAGATAAGAACACTGTCAATTATTTTTCTGAGAGAAATGCATAGATATACATAAGCATACTACTTTTGGAAGCCAGATCAACTTGCTGTACATGTGGAACTAGTTCTGGTCTATTCCGAAAGTAAAAGCCAACATGTGTGATTCATTTCTGAGACTTTTCAGAAAGCCTATGTGTTTCCATGTTGTATTTTATGTAAATAACATCACAGTGGGCTTTGCTGTTTACAAATGTGGCTGAAGAACAAGAAAGAACACTGCATGCCACGACTAGTAAATGACAAGAGAAAAACCTGTAGGGCTCTTGAGATCAGCTGTCAAGTGTGTTTGAAACAAGCCTTCAAGATTGCGTGGTCTGTAGGCTGTGAGCCTTAAGAAATTAATTGGTGTCCAAACCTATGTTAGACTGTGCCTGATCTGGAATCTTGATAGGGAATTTATTTTTAGTGTTGTCCACATTTGGCCAGCCGCATGTGTGGGAGGGAAGAGTGCAGGGAAGCATGTCCGTGATCCTTGTCTCCTGCTGAACAGCAACCCCAGGGCTGAGTCTCTCTGATGTTTTTGACACCAAGCTGATCTGCTTGTAAATCATTCCTGGATTAAATGTTATTTTAATTAGTTCTTCTTTTAAAAATTTTTTGTTTTTGGTTTTGTTTGGGGCCACACCAGTCTTGCTCTAGGGCATACTCCTGCCTCAGTGTTCTCCCCCACTCCTGGGGATTGAAATCGAGGCTAAACTCACACAAAGCATGTCCTCAGCTACTTGAGCTAACTTGTTTGCCTCAATTACATCGAAAACTCTCTAAAACAGATTCCAAAGTTTGCTTTCATTGCAGCTGTTTCTCATTCTAACCCACCCAGTTCCTATTTAGGTTGGGTATTTTGAGTATGATAACATGATATTTGGTTCTAGATTTGTTTTTATTTCATTTTACTTTTAATTTTTATTTATTTATTAAATTGGTTTTCTGGACCACACCCAGCGGCACTTAGGGGTTACTCCTGAATCTGTGCTTAGAAATCACTCCTGGCAGGCTTGGGGGACCATACGAGATGCCGGAGATCAAACCTAGGACCATCCCAGTTTAGTTGCACACAAGGCAAATGCCCTACCACTGTACTATTTCTCCAGCACTCATTTTACTTTTAAAGACACCAAACTTCTGAGTTCCTCTCATTTGTGAAGGCTCTGAGGGATCTGCCAAGTTTAGGCTGCCTTTATTTATTTATTTATTTATTTATTTATTTATTTATTTATTTATTTATTTATTTATTTATTTATTTATTTATTTTACTTTAGATCCACCTCTTATTAAAATTCTGTACAGAGGTCTGTTTTCCTTACAGCTTGGCTTCTCATTTCCTTGGTATCATTGTTAAAGAGGCATTAAATAATGCCATCATAAGTGATCCCTCAATAGCAGACTGCTGTTGTCTAAAGATCAGCCACATGGTCAGTTTTCTGCTACCATGACAAGAATTTCCTACCCTCTCATTCTCATCTTTTTTGTTTGTTTATTTGTTTTTGGGTCACACCAGGAGGTGCTCATGGGTTACTCCTGGCTCTACACTCAGAAATTGACCATGGCAGGATCAGGGGACCTGAGGGGATGCCAGTATTTGAACCATCAACAGTCAGGGGTTGGCCTCGTGCAAGGCAAACGCCCTACCGCTGTGCTAGCTCCCTGACACCAGTATATTTTCATCTAATTCCCTGGTAACAGTTGGAAAAAAGTCTCTTTCAGGGACTGGAGGAATAGTATAGTGGGCAAGGTGTTTGCTTTGCACATGGCTGACCTGGGTTCTACCCCTGAGCCCTACCAGGAATGACCCTTGAGTGCAGAGCTAGAAGTAAATCTTGAGCACAGCCAAGTATGGCCCCCAAAACAAAAAATCACTTTCTGTTACTGGGTATTGACTATCAATCCCAGATTCTAATATTTCTTCCAAGATGCTTCAAAGATTTGAAACCTTCAAGAAAATAATAGTCCTTACTCTGGTAAGTGAGTTTTTAGTTTATAAATCTTTCTGTTTGCTTACTTGACCTTGTCAATACAGCATTTGTAAGACGTACTGAGTTTGATGTAATTAGTGCCCAGGAGAATTATAGCCCTGGCTCTACCTTATCCTACATAGTAGATTGGCATCAGCTTCTTTCCACAAGTCTTAACCCGCCCATCCTCCAGCCAAGTCCTATACACCTGTGATTTCAGAGAAAGAGGTGGAAGGACTTGGACCCTTAGGTTAAATTATTTAGCAAATATGGAAAAGAATACGTGCTTTGGAGGCAAATAGATTACATTTTACTGGTAAATGCAAACAAAACAGGATTCATGGGCCTGGAGAGATAGCACAGCGGCGTTTGCCTTGCAAGCAGCCGATCCAGGACCAAAGGTTCGAATCCCGGTGTCCCATATGGTCCCCCGGGCCTGCCAGGAGCTATTTCTGAGCAGACAGCCAGGAGTAACCCCTGAGCACTGCCGCATGTGGCCCAAAAACCAAAACACACACACACACATACACACACACACACACACACACACACACACACACACACACACACACACACACACACAAACAGGATTCATTTGCTACCCAACAACTTTCCTCATCTCTTTCCTGCCTGGGTTAAATTATTTAGAAAATATGGAAAAATATGTGCTTTGGAGGCAAATAGATTACTTTTTACTGGTAAATGCAAACAAAACAGGATTTTCATTTGCTTTCCTCATCTTTCTTGCCTGGACTCCAAAAATAATTTCTTGAGCTCTTCTTTTCTGTACCTCTAGCACATTCTCCACACCATCTCCAGTGTTCTTTTATTTTTAAATTTAAACACTATGGTTTACATAACTGCTCAAAATATATTTCTTTCTGCCATCACATATTCCAATACCAGTCCTACCACTGTAAATTCTCTCCACCATTGTCCCCAGATTCCCACCCACTCCCAAGTCTGCCCCTTTGGCAGGCATGAAATAATATACTTTATATTGCTTGTTTGTGGTAATTAACTTATTTTTTAATTTATTTATGTATTTATTTTTGGTAATTAACTTATTTTTTTAAAAAACAGCAAAAGTACTTCAAGTGCTATGTTGAATAGGAGTGGTGAGAGAGGACAGCCTTGTCTTGTGCCAGAATTTAGAGGGAAGGCTTTTAGTTTTTCTCCATTGAAGATGATATTTGCCACTGGCTTGTGGTAGATGGCCTTAACTATATTGAGAAAGGTTCCTTCCATTCCCATCTTGCTGAGAGTTTTGATCAAGAATGGGTGTTGGACCTTATCAAATGCTTTCTCTGCATCTATTGATATGATCATGTGGTTTTTATTTTTCTTGTTATTGATGTTGTGTATTATGTTGATAGATTTACGGATGTTAAACCATCCTTGCATTCCTGGGATGAAACCTACTTGATCAGGGGTCGGGTGGGGAGGAGGGAGACTTGGGACATTGGTGATGGGAATGTTGCACTGGTGATGGGTGGTGTTCTTTACATGACAGAAACCCAAACACAATTATGTATGTAATCAAGGTGTTTAAATAAAAAAAAAAACAGCAAAAGAAAATTTGTGAATATATATGTTACATTGAGGTAATTAAGTCATTGTCTGAAGGTTTTACTAAGCTTTTTGCTGGTAGTTTGATCTTTTTTTTTCTTAACAAAGAGGCTTCTATGCCACTTTGACATCTAATCGGTGTGTTCCTACTGGCATGACTATATTGAAAAATTTGGAGGTGTTGTGTGGTTACATATGCCATATATGGTCCAGAAAAATCTAGGTTCTGTGTTTGATATGGTGGTAGTTGTGGGGCATGGTTACAGCTGCCAGACCTTCTGGAAGTATGAAAAGGCCAGGAGAGAGTGCCCACACTAACCCCAACAAAGTCCAGGTGCTCTCAGCCCAAATATCAGCATACCTGGAGTTTTGGTTAGTTAGGCATCTGCACTTCCCTCTGGCAAGGTGGTGAAGTCGAATCATTGGCAGAATGTCAATTGAGGGTGTGGGTGCAGCTGCTGACATTTTTGCAGAGTGGAGACTTGGCACTCTTCTCTCCTCCTGAGAGTGGCCCAGTTCTTAGTGTCAAGGTCTGTCTATCCATGAATGTTTTTGCGGTGTGGTTTATATCTTATTCGAGAATAAATTGAATTTTTTGGAGCTGGCCAATGAGCACATATGACAGTGGCTGTCTAAAATGTAATTTTGACTGTGGGAAACAAACAAGTCTGAATGCATGGCCTAAATGAACACTCAACAGCCACAGTAGAAAGTATTTGATGATACTTAGTGCATATTGATATCAACTTCTTGGTCCTCCTTAGCCTTATCTGAGGATTTTTCATGATAAAATGGATGAGACTGCTAATCCTGCTGTAGAACTGAACAAAAGCACTGTCATATTTTATAGCCTGGAAACTCCATTAAAAAAAGAAATCTCTTAAGAAGCATAATGAGGTGGCTGGAGAGATAGCATGGAGGTAAGGTGTTTGCATGCAGAAGGTCGGTGGTTCGAATCCCTGCATCCCGGATGGTCTCCTGAGCCTGCCAGGAGCGATTTCTGAGCATAGAGCCAGGAGTAACCCCTGAGCATCACGGGGTGTGACAGAAAAAAAAAAAGCATAATGAAATCACATCAAATGTTGAAAGAAGCCATCAAAACAATAAATGTTATTTTTTTCATTATTTTTCTCATTTAGAGTAATTTATTCCCACATATTAGGATCAAAATGGCCAGTTAATCTGGTAAGAGTTTGGGTCAGAAAGGGAATAGTGAAATAGTTTAGGATTTAGACTCCAACTAACATTGTGGGTTCTCTTTTATGCATTAATTTTCATGTCATCTCCTTTTATAATGAACTAGAAGAAAGGTCATCTATTGAAAATGAGGACAGTGAGGAGGAACTGAGGGTTTGAGGAGAGAAGTAGAGAGTAGTTGGAAGTGAATAGATGAAAGCAAAGTAGATGACTTGCAACATTAAGGGATATAAATCTAAAATGGATCCAGCCAGCAGGAGATCAGCCAGCAATTCAACAGGGTTCGGGCATGCTATAACCATGAAGTTTAACTCAATAGATGAAAAGAAAGATCTGTTTTGGGGAAAGGGAACAACATAAATAAAGTTTTAGTGCCTGCAATTACATGATGTGTAAATAGTCTTTTAAAAAGGCTTCTTTAAAAAGAGGGCTAGAGAAAGAGTATAGCAGGTAGGGAATTTGCCTTGTACACCACTAACCTGCTTCAATCCCCAGCATCCCTTATGATCCTCTGAGCACTGCCATGAAAAATTCCTAAGTGCAGAGCCAAGAGCAACCCCTGAGTACTTCCAGGTATGGTCCCAAAAAATGTAGGGCTATAGAGATAGTAATGAGATTATAATTTTTGCCTTTCCTGTTACCAGAATTTTTAGCACTGCATAGTGTTGCCTGAGCACTAATTTGGAGTGATGAGGGCAGCCAGAAGTAATTTCTGAGGCTGAGTGAATTCAAACCCCCCCCCAAAATCAGGAACCAGAAGCAATTCAGTTCAAATTTCCATTTCAAGATTCTGGCACTCTCCTCTTATTAGGGAACTGCATAGCAAACCACACTGAAATGCAGAGGCTTTTTGTTTTGTTTTTGTTTTGTTTGTTTGGGGGCCACACTAGTGGTGTTCAGGTATTACTCCTGGCTCTGTATTCAGGAATCACTCCTGGTAATTAAACCCAGGTTGGCCATGTGCAAGACAAGTACCTTACCCATTGTACTATCACTTCAGTCCTGAAATGCGGAGTTTAATGGAGGTCTATAGAATCATGACTACATAAGTCTTTAGGGATGTCTGATTCATCACAGTCTGATTATGTCTGATTAACATATCACAGTATTAGGAAGGCCCTTATAACAACACTGGCTGTAAATAGCTAAAACAGGCTGAGTGTTCACGATGGAACACTATAAACAGTTCACTCACTAACAGTTCATATAAGCAGAATTGCAGAATATGTCATCGAGCTTAATTATTCAATGTGTGTCTAGATTTCTGTTCAACAGAAGCCAGTAAAACTATGCAATTCTTACAAATCAGACTAGATTATCTATAGTTTATAAACATTTCTTCTTATTAATATGTTGTCTCCTTTTCTTGTATTAATCAAATCAAAAATTGATCTGTCGGGGCCGGAGAGATAGCATGGAGGTAAGGCATTTGCCTTGCATGCAGGACAGTGGTTCGAATTCCGGCATCCCATATGGTACCCCTGAGCCTGCCAGGAGCGATTTCTGAGCATAGAGCCAGGAGTAACCCCTGAGCGCTGCCTTGTGTGACCCAAAAACCAAAAAATTAAAAAAAATTGATCTGTCCTCCTCTGTATAAACTTTTCATCTTGATATGTTCCAATTTAAGATAGGTAAGTGAATCTAAATCCTTGTAACTATCAATTCCCCAAAGCTGGAGCTGGAGCAGTAGCACAGTGGTAGGGTAGCCTTGCACGTAGCTGACCTAGGACGAATGTGGGTTGATCCCTGGTGTCCTAGATGTACCCTGAGCCAGGGGTGATTTCTGAGCTCAGAGCCAGAAATAACCCCTGACCACTGCTGTGTGTGACCTCAAAAAACGAAAACAAAAAAAAAAATAACTCCCCAAAGCTCACTCTCTACTTTGTATTCACTTACTAAGAAAACTACATGTTTTTTCTTTAATTTAACAGATGTTTATGAAATGCTTCTATTATAACTAGCACCATGTTTGACCCTAGACACTCAAAGTAAGACAGATAAAATATACCTTTTAAATTAACAGATACAATAGATTGTGGTTGAAGCTTTAAAGAAAGAGAAGGTAAAGATGTCAGATAAAATAGAGATGTCAGGTATAAATAGAATCTGCTCAATTAACTTTCAATTTCAATTTAAAGGTATTAATATAAATTATGTCATATGCAATTAAAAGATTTTCCCCACACTTAGCAGTCCGAAGGGCTTCGACCTGGCTCTGCTCTCAGCAGTCACTATTGGTGGTCTTGGGGACCACATAGGTTAGAGATCAAACCCAGGTCAGCCACATGTAAGGCAAGTGCCCCACATACTGTTCGAGGGCTCCAGTCCTTGCAATTAGAGTTCTTGTGAAGATTTGGAGCAGAAACTTTTTTTTTTTGGGTCACACCCGGCAGCGCTCAGGGGTTACTCCTGGCTCTACGCTCAGAAATTGCTCCTGGCAGGCTGGGGGGACCATATGGGATGCCGGGATTTGAACCACTGACTTTCTGCATGCAAGGCAAGTGCCTTACCTCCATGCTATCTCTCCAGCCCCCTGGAGCAGGAACTTTTGACCTAGTCTGAGAATATGAGAAGTTTTCTGAAGGAAGTGATACTTAACTTGAAACCTAAATTTTATTTTAGCAGTGTTTATATTAGCAGTGTTGCTAAGAAGGATTTGGTTCTCTGCAAAATAATTTCTGCCAGTTCTTAGGTCTGGTCATTTTCTTTCCATAGGATTTTCCCATCATAAGAAGATCAGATCTTTGAACTTTTCTGGTTTTGTATAAAACATATAATTTAAAATTTAAAAATGTGGAAGTTCTTTGTATCCAATTGACTGAGAAGGGCTGATCCATGAAAGCCTGAGTAAATAATACTACCAGGTATCTTTGATTACAGTGACTACAGATTTTTATTAAGGTTTGGGAATCAGAGAAATAGCATAGGGGTTTGTTCCCTAGCTTCACATGGTTCCTGGGCATTGTTGGGTACAGGCCTTATGGCCCCAAGTAGTGCTAGAGCGGCACCATATTCTAGAACCCTTGCACTGAACCACCAGCCTAGTTAACTTAGTAGGTTCTCCACTCAAAATAAAAAGGTTTTAAGGTGTTACTACTTATATTCAAACTCATTTAGGCCACATACCATATTGGTAGCATTTACAAAATGAATTACTTATGCTCTCTAAGTTTATAACTTTTTAAACAAATGAATGGCCACACCCAGTGGTGCTCAGGATTTACTTTTGGCTCTGCTCAGGGATCACTTCTGATAGGAATGATGGGAGATATGGTGTTCCAGGAACCAAACCCAGGCTAGTCATGTGTTAGTCATGTGTAGCCTAGGATAGCTTGCTTCCAAGCATATGCTTCCTATGATAGCTTTCTTTCTGCTGTACTATTAATTTGACCTAGTATTTTGCTTTTATTTTTGTTTTTTAACTCTTTTAAAGGATTGGTTGTTGTTATAATTCTTGTTTGCATGTATTTTTTGTTTGATTTGGTTTCGGTTTTGGGTCACACCCAGCAGTGGCGCTCAGGGATTACTCCTGACTCTGCACTCAGAAATCGTTCCTGGCAGGCATGGGGGACCATATGGAATGCTAGGATTCGAACCATTTTTTTGTCCTGGATCGGTTGCATGCAAGGCAAAGACCCTACCGCTGTGCTATCTCTCCAGCCCCTGTTTGCATGTATCTTGATCATTTTTTGATCTTCAAGAACAAGAGATGCTTTGGGATAGGTCTGTGTCCCTGCAGGCATTGTCATTCTGGACACCCTTCAGTTCACTTATCTTTTCCAAGGGACAACAATCCTGATGACATCTTGGAGATTTATAGCAGCACCTTAATATTGAGCATATATTTCAGAGCTCTTAATTGCTCACAATGAACCATTTAATTGCTCTCACCAAATGTAGAATTGGGGCATTATTTTGCCTCTGGTCACAGTGCTGAGACCTGAGAAAGCTATTGACTTTAAGCCCAGCCAAGTCCCTTCTCATGAAACTTGAAAGTGGAGATTAAAGGAGAAAGAGAAGAGTCTTTCCATATGGTCAGAGCCATAAAAGTAAATTTGACTGTGGCTGCCATCTGACAGCTGTCATATTGCTTGAATAAATGAGAAACTAAATAAGTTCTCTGAATTCTGTTGACTTTTTTGTTCCAATTCTAGTACTTCTAACATCTGATACAAACATGTCTGCTTTTGGCTCATGAGCGACTCTTACATTTTTTTTTTATAATTTCTTCATTTCTACCTAAAATTATTCAAATTGGGATTCAGAGAGATAGCTCAGTGGGCTGAATGCATGCTAGAAGCCCTGGTTTGGTCACCAGCACTACATGGTGCCCTGAATATTGCTAGGTGTGGCTCAGTAACTGTCTCCTAGGTTATTCAAATTGGTCTATGTTTTTTGTAAAGATAAACATTCTGGGGTCAGAGCCATAGTACAACAGGTAGGGCTGTTTGATCCCTATTACCCCATATGGTCCCCTGAACTCCACCAGTAGTGAACCCTGTAGACAGAACCTGGAGTAAACCCTGAGCACAGCCAGATATGGCCAAAAACAAATGGGCTGGAACAATAGTACAGCAAGTAGTATATTTTCCTTGCATGTGGTTGATCTGGGTTCAATTCCTGGCATTCCATATGGCCCACTAGCATCATCAGGGATGATTCCTCAGTGCAGAGCCAGGAGTAACCCTTGAGCACAGCCACATATGGGCCAAAAAGCAAATCAAAACAAAACAAGCAAAAAAAAAAAATCCTCTCCATGAATGAATCCTAATAAATCTTAATAAACCACTATGGTTAGACAGCTGTTCCTCCAGACTCATCCTGTGGTGTGTCATTGTTCATTTCTTGGCGCTGGGTTCCTCTCATTCATCTTGTTGGGAAAAATAAATATGTACTGTGGGCATGGGATATTGGCTACACCCATGTAGTTCTTAAGGCTTATTTCTGGTCTGTGCTCATGAGTCATTCCTGGTGGTGCCAGGGATTGAATGGGCATTTGCCACTCCTCTCCCATATCATCTCTCCAGCTCCTTGCCGGCCAAGGTCAAAAGACAAAATCTTCAATAGCTCAATATGCTTCGCACATACCTTGCATACAAAAGAGACCCATGGGGCAGGAGTGATAGCATAGCGGGTAGGACATATTTTAATTAATATCCTTATTTAAATACCTTAATTACAAATATGATTGTAGTTGGGGGTAGGACATTTGTCTTGCATGCAGCAGACCCTGGACTGATCCAGGTTTGATCCCTGGCATCTCATATGGTCCCCTAGATTGCCAGGAGCAATTTCTGAGCACAGAGCCAGAAGTAACCCCTGAGCGCTGCTGGGGTTAGCAATAAATAAATAAATAAATAAATAAATAAATAAATAAATAAATAAAATAAATTAAAAGCATTGTGATTTACAAAGTTACTCATAGGGGATGCTGGGATTCCAACCACCATCCATCCTGGATCGGCTGCATGCAATGCAAACACTCTACCACTGTGCTATCTCTGGTCCCAGCCTTTCCCCATTTTTTGATGGAATTTTTAGGTTTGGGGAGATAATCTTTTTGTTTTGTATATCCTAGATATCAACTCTTTAACTGATGTGTTGAATGCAAATATTTTTCTCCCACTCAGTTTAGTTCTCTTTTAGTTTTAGTCTATGTTTCTCTTGACATACAGAAACTTTTTCAGTTTGATGAATCCCACTTGTTTAGATTTTGAAGACTTTGCCATTGGCATCATATCATTAAATGTTTCTTTGAGATTTAGGTCTTGGAGCATTCTGCCTGTGGTTTTCCTAGTGTACTTAACAGATTCAGGACTGATCTCAAGATCTTTGATTCACTTTTGTGTAAGGTGTGAAATATGGATCCATATGCAAATGTCTTTATTCCATTTCACAGAGGGTAGGGCATTTGTCTTGTATGCAGTCGACCCAGGTTTGATCATTAGATTCCCATATTGTTCCCCAAGACTACCAGCAGTAATTTCTGAGTGCAAAGCCAGGAGTAATCCCTGAGCATAACCAGGTGTAGATTCTTCAAAAAATAAAAAGAGATGTAGTGCCCTAACACTGGATCTTAGCTTTAAAAATGACTTACCAATTAGGTAGGCAAAGGTGATGCTTTAATATTGTTTTGATTTCAATTTGTATTAATAATAAAATTAAAAAATTATTATTAACTTTTTTGTCCTTTTTTGGGGTCACACCTGGTGGCACTCAGAGATTACTCCTAGATCTGTGCTCAGAAAGCGGTCTTGGCAGGCTCGGGGGACCATATGGGATCCTGGGGATCAAACCTGGGTCCATCCTAGGTCAGTCACATGCACGCCCTACTGCGTGCTATCACTTCGGCCCTTTAGTCCTATTTTACTTGCAAAAGTCTTATGTCTCATTATGCTACTTTATTTTTCTTATTGATTTGTGAGGTTCCTTTATATGTGTGTATAAGTATCATTAATCTAATTGTGGTAACATTTATAATTAGTGTTAATATTTATGATTTTGACGTGTAGTTACTGAATGCCGCCACCACAATGTCATTATAGTACATCTAGTGCCCTAAGACTCCTCCTTAATGGCAATTTCAGTTTCCTAATTCATGTAGTGTTGCATACTGCCTATTCCTTATTTTGTTTCTCTATATAATTCCACAGATGAGTGAGAGCATCTTATTTTTTTTTTGTTTTTTTTTTTTTTTTGTTTTGTTTTGTTTTTGGGTCACACCCAGTGGTGCTCAGGGGTTCCACCTGGCTCTCCGCTTAGAAATCGCTCCTGGCAGGCTCAGGGGACCATATGGGATGCTGGGATTCGAACCACTGTCCCGTCCTGAATCTGTTGTGTGCAAGGCAAAATGCCCTTACCACTGTGCTGTCTCTCTGACCCCGAGAGCATCTTATATTAGTCCTTGTCACTCTGGCTTATTTTACATAACATGATATTCTTAGTTTCACCCAAATCACAGTGATTGGCTAAGATTTCCACTTTTCTTACAGGATCACAGTATTTCAGTGTGTGTATGTGTGTGTGTGTGTGTGTGTGTGTGTGTGTGTGTGTATGTGTGTGTGTGTATTCATGATCCTTTATCTGTTGTTGGACATTTGGGTTGCTTCTATATCTTAGCCATTGTACTAAGTGCTTTAAGAACTATGCTTATATCTTTTGGAATTAAAGTTTATTTGTGTGTTTCGGTACTAGAGGCCAAGAAGGGGAACCATTGGGAAGCTCTATGCTCAGTAGTTTGTTTATTTGTTTGTTTGTTTTAAATCTCCTTACCGTTTTTCATGGGAAATGAATTAGACAACATTCCCACCAACAGTGAATGAAGATTTCTTTCATCACATGCCCATCAACATTGGTTGTTCCCAGTCTTTTCAACATAAGCCATTCCTACTGGTGTGGTGTTCTCTAAGTGTCATTAAGTCATGGTGATTGTAAGGTTCTTAACCATATGTCTCTTTTTCCCTCTGCTCAGTCTGATATTTATTGTTTGCTTAAGCGGTTTCCATCCTATCAGGATATGCTTGTTACTCATTAATTGGAAGCACCTTTGGATGGAAGCATCCTTTGGATCGGTTTTTCACCCTATCCATTCTCCACCCCAGGGTATCATCTTGGGCTTCCCAATAAAGACCCCGATCTCAAAGAAAAACTGCTTGTGGTTTTGGTTTTTTCACCACTGAGTTATCTACTTCTAGTCTCATTGAAATTGGCACTAACACAGAAACAGAAACAAATCCTCTCCATAGGAAAAAATTATACTTTAACCTATGTGGGTTTAAATATGGAATACCATCTCTAATACAGGCAGGGAATGGGAAGGAGGGTGGGGGCATTGGTGGTAAAAATGTTGCACTGGTGAAGGGGGGTGTTCTATTTATGACTGAAACCCAAGTATAATCAAGTTTGTAATTATGGTGCTTACATAAAGATTTTATATTAAAAATATTTTTTTAAAAGTAGGAAAAAAAATCAGTGAAATACCAGACTCAAGGAAAAATAATAATAAAATAAAATTCTAAATTCTGAAGTTCTTAAATTCTAAATTCTATTCTAAAATTCTAAAATCTATATTTCTAAATTCTATTCTAAAATTCTAAATTCTAAAATTCCTAATTCTTAATTTC
Source organism: Suncus etruscus (assembly GCF_024139225.1). Lineage (NCBI taxonomy): Eukaryota > Metazoa > Chordata > Mammalia > Eulipotyphla > Soricidae > Suncus > Suncus etruscus. The sequence goes on from NC_064851.1 coordinate 46,024,395, forward strand.
TAAAAGTTTAAATTCTATTCTAAAAACTATAAATTCTATTCTAAGATTCTAAATTTCTAAAATTCTAAATTCTGTTCTAAAATTCTAAATTCTAAATCTAAAATTCTTAGTTCTATTCTAAAATTCTAAATTTCTAAAATTCTAAATTCAATATTTCTAAAATTGTAAATTCTATTCTAAAACCCTAACTTCTAAATCCTATTCTAAAATTCTTAAATTCTAAATTTTTAAAATTTTAAATTCTAAATTCTATTCTAAAATTCTAAATTCTAAAATTCCTAATTCTAAATTTCTAAAAGTTTAAATTCTAAAATTCTGAATTCTAAATCTAAATTCTTTTTTTTTTTTTTTTTTTTTTTTTTGGTTTTTGGGTCACACCCAGCAGTGTTCAGGGGTTACTCCTGGCTCTATGCTCAGAAATCGCCCCTGGCAGGCACAGGGGATCATATGGGATGCCGGGATTTGAACCACCATCCTTCTGCATGAAAGGCAAACACCTTACCTCTATGCTATCTCTCCGGCCCATAAATCTAAAATTCTTATATTCTAAAATTCTAAATTCTAATTTTTTTAAATTCTATTCTAAAATTCTAAATTTTTAAAATTCTAAATTCTATATTTTTAAAATTCTAAATTCTATATTTCTAAAATTCTAAATTCTATTCTAAAATTCTAAATTCTATTCTTTTTTTTTTTGGTGGTGGGGGGGTCACACCCGGCAGTGCTCAGGGGTTACTCCTGGCTCTAGGCTCAGAAATCACCCCTGGCAGGCACAGGGGACCGTATGGGATGCCAGGATTTGAACTACTGTCCTTCTGCATGAAAGGCAAATGCCTTACCTCCATGCTATCTTTGCAGCCCCTAAATTCTATTCTAAAAATTTAAAATCTATATTTCTAAAATTCTAAAATTTTTAAATTCTAAATTCTATTCTAAAATATTAAAATTTAAATTCTGATTTTTAAAATTCTAAATTCTATTCTAAAAATTCTAATTCTAAATTTCTAAAATTCTAAATTCTATTCTAAAATTCTAAATTCTAAAATTCTAAATTCTAAATTCAATTCTAAAATCTATTTTAAAATTCTAAAATTCTAAATTCCAAAAGTCTAAAATCTAAATTTTGTTCTAAAATTCTAAATTTCTAAAATTTTAAAATTCTAAATTCTAAAATTCTAAACTCTAAATTTCTAAAATTCTAAATTCTAGTGCAACCTTACTACCACTAATCTCTCATCTCACTCCAACTACAAACATGTTTGTAATAATGGTATTTACATAAAATTTTTAAATAAATAAATTCTAGGGGCCGGAGTGGTGGTGCAAGTGGTAAGACATCTGCCTTGGACCCGGAGAAATAGCACAGCGGTGTTTGCCTTGCAAGCAGCCCATCCAGGACCAAAGGTGGTTGGTTTGAATCCCGGTGTCCCATATGGTCCCCCGTGCCTGCCAGGAGCTATTTCTGAGCAGACAGCCAGCAGTAACCCCTGAGCAACACTGGGTGTGGCCCAAAAACCAAAAAAAAAAGCCCACGATAGCCTAGGATGAACTGCGGTTTGATCTCCCAGTGTCCCACATGTCCCCCCAAGCCAGCAGCAACTTTGAGTCCATAGCCAGGAGTAACCCCTGAGTGTCAAAGGGTATGGCCCATAAACCAAAACCAAAACCAAAAAAATTCTAAATTCAAAGAAGAAATGGAATACCTTGCTCTATTTAAGAAAGTGTGCTCAACATACCCTGCTCATGGATTGGCAGGATTAACATCATTAAAATGGCAATACTCCCCAAAGCACTGTACAGATTTAATGCGATCCCCCTAAAGATACCCATGACATTCTTCAAAGAAGTGGACCAGGCACTTTTGAAATTTATTTGGAACAATAAACACCCTCGAATAGCTAAAGCAATCATTGGGAAAAAGAATATGGGAGGAATTACTTTCCCCAACTTTAAACTTTACTACAAAGCAATAGTTATCAAAACAGCATGGTATTGGATCAGTGGAATAAGCTTGAATACTCAGAGAATGTTCCCCAGACATACAATCACCTAATTTTTGATAAAGGAGCAAAAAATCCTAAATGGAACAAAGAAAGCCTCTTCAACAAGTGGTGTTGGCACAACTGGGTAGCCACTTGCAAAAAATTGAACTTAGACCCCCAGCTAACATCATGTACGAAAGTAAAATCCAAATGGATTAAAGACCTCGATATCAGCCCCAAAACCATAAGATATATAGAACAATACGTAGGTAAAACACTCCAGGACATTGAGGCTAAAGGCATCTTCAAGGAAGAAACTGCACTCTCCAAGCAAGTGAAAGCAGAAATTAACAGATGGGAATATATTAAGCTGAGAAGCTTCTGCACCTCAAAGGAAATAGTGCCCAAGATACAAGAGCCACCCACTGAGTGGGAGAAACTATTCACCCAATACCCATCAGATAAGGGGCTAATCTCCAAAATATACAAGGCACTGACAGAACTTTACAAGAAAAAAAACATCTAATCCCATCAAAAAATGGGGAGAAGAAATGAACAGACACTTTGACAAAGAAGAAATACAGATGGCCAAAAGACACATGAAAAAGTGCTCCACATCACTAATCATCAGAGAGATGCAAATCAAAACAACGATGAGATACCACCTCACACCACAGAGAATGGCACACATCACAAAGAATGAGAATAAACAGTGTTGGCGGGGATGTGGGGAGAAAGGAACTCTTATCCACTGCTGGTGGGAATGCCGTCTAGTTCAACCTTTATGGAAAGCGATATGGAGATTCCTCCAAAAACTGGAAATCGAGCTCCCATACGATCCAGCTATACCACTCCTAGGAATATACCCTAGGAACACAAAAATACAATACAAAAACCCCTTCCTTACACCTATATTCATTGCAGCTCTATTTACCATAGCAAGACTCTGGAAACAACCCAGATGCCCTTCAACAGACGAATGGCTAAAGAAACTGTGGTACATATACACAATGGAATATTATGCAGCTGTCAGGAGAGATGAAGTCATGAAATTTTCCTATACATGGATGTACACGGAATCTATTATGCTGAGTGAAATAAGTCAGAGAGAGAGAGAAAAACGCAGAATGGTCTCACACATTTATGGGTTTTAAGAAAAATGAAAGACATTTTTGCAATAATAACTTTCAGACACAAAAGAGAAAAGAGCTGGAAGTTCCAGCTCACCTCAGGAAGCTCATCACAAAGAGTGATGAGTTTAGTTGGATAAATAACTACATTTTGAACTGTCCTAATAATGAGAATGTATGAGGGAAATTGAGAACCTGTTTAGAGTACAGGCGGGGGTCGGGTGGGGAGGAGGGAGACTTGGGACATTGGTGATGGGAATGTTGCACTGGTGATGGGTGGTGTTAAGAAAAAAAATATTGTTATTCAATAATGGAATACAATGTATATACAATATATTATTATATACAATACATTGCATTATAAAAAAATATGTGAAGGACCTATACAAGGAAAACTATAAAACTCTGCTCCAAGAAATAGGAGAGGACAAAAAAAAAAATTCCTTCCTAAAAAAAAAAAAAAAAGAGAGACACAGAGTGGCAAAATGGAAAAAAAAAAAAAAAAAAAAAAAAAGAGACACAGAGTGGCAAAATGGAAAAAAAAAAAAAAAAAAAAGAAAGTGTGCTCAGAGTATGGTCTCTTTTCTCCATTTTGTGTTGAATTTCTTGTTACCTGGAGTAAAGGTGGGTTCTATAGACCCATCAGGACTTTAATACTGTGGCTAAGATATGCCTGAGTGCTTCCTTTTTTTTTTGCTTCCCAACTTTTAAAGTGGAAGGTATGGTCTCTGAAGGGTAAGAGTAAGATTAAGAGCCTAAATCACTCTGGAAGGATAGTTTCAGGAATTCTGTTGTCTTATGAGCTGCTGTTTTTCATCTTCTTATCTTACCCCAACAACTAGGGAAGGGGTCAAAAACCAGCCCCATGAGTTCACATCAGATGCTTTAACTGTGGCAAAATTGGACATTTACATAGAGACTGTAGAATGCAAACTTTTCAATTATTTTGCAAATAATGTAATATTAAACATAGCACTGGAATTCCCTATAATTCACGAGAAAAAAGTCATAATTGAAAGAGCTCACAGAACCCTCAAAACTCGATTATTAAAATACAGAAAAAGGGGCATGCCACCAACAGACGTTTTATCCTTAAGATTAATTTTACTAAACTTTTTGAATTTAACCCAAGGAGAGTCCTACATAGTGACAAAAAGACATTTTAAAAAAGATGCTCAGGGGCCCGGAGAGATAGCACAGCGGCGTTTGCCTTGCAAGCAGCCAGTCCAGGACCAAAGGTGGTTGGTTCGAATCCCGGTGTCCCATATGGTCCCCCGTGCCTGCCAGGAGCTATTTCTGAGCAGACAGCCAGGAGTAACCCCTGAGCAACACTGGGTGTGGCCCAAAAACCAAAAAAAAAACAAAAAAAAAAAAACCGATGGTCAGGTACAAAAAACAATTCACCTATTTGGGTAAAAATGGATAATGAATGTATTGCTGGTAATCTCCTCATTCGAAAAATGGATATACTTATGTTTCTCCAGATGACAACCCTGCCAAGGAACTCTGGGTCCTACCATGCCGTGTCAGAAGCAGGATTCTCACAAATGAAGAAACTCAGACATCACTCCATGGTAAGAGTACAAACCTCCCGTTAGACACAGATTACTCAAAAGGATGAGAGCAGAAAACAAACTGTGACCTCAACAGGTAACAGGGACAATAAGCTGACACCAGACACTGAGGCAGACTGTCAGGAATCTGGGTTCTATAGCAGAGGGAACTGGTCCTGCTCTCACTGCACTTCATAATTTAAGAAACACTTGTTGCATTAACTCAGTATTACAATGTCTGTATAATATTTCAAGTTTGACTGATTACTTTTATCAGACCATTACAAGACGGGCATTAACAGGTCAAATCCATTGGAACATAAAGGCAAAGTGGCATAAGAGTTTGGTAAAAAATTATATAACGTCTTATGGGCAGGATAACACAGGTATATCAACTCAAAAGATTTTAAGATGACCATTGGAAAGCTAAATAATCAGTTTGCAGGGCATAATCAACAAGGTCCACATGAACTACGTCTATTCTTGATGGATGGTCTTCATCAGGACTTGAACAAAGCTGATAGGTCAAAAAGACATAGAGGAAAATAGTGATCATCTGTTGACTCAAAAGCCACAAAACGAGAGCATAAAAACCGGCTATCCTTTGCAAAAGCTGGCTCTCTGTGTGTGACACCAGGCGGGGAAAATCCGTGAAAGTACACCGGCCCAGTGGGGCTCAGCTGTGAAAGACTGTGAGTGTGACCTGTCTATGTCTGTCTACTGTCCTCTTGCGTGAAACTCTTGCGAGTGGGGCAAAAAGAGCCTCCAGAAACCTCGCTCGCCCAGACGCCATTTTCAGGGAGGGACTTCAGAGCATAAAAACCGGCTATCCTTTGCAAAAGCTGGCTCCCTGTGTGTGACACCAGGCGGGGAAAATCCGCGAAAGTACACCGGCCCAGTGGGGCTCAGCTGTGAAAGACTGTGAGTGTGACCTGTCTATGTCTGTCTACTGTCCTCTTGCGTGAAACTCTTGCGAGTGGGGCAAAAAGAGCCTCCAGAAACCTCGCTCGCCCAGACGCCATTTTCAGGGAGGGACTTCAGAGCATAAAAACCGGCTATCCTTTGCAAAAGCTGGCTCTCTGTGTGTGACACCAGGCGGGGAAAAACCGCGAAAGTACACCGGCCCAGTGGGGCTCAGCTGTGAAAGACTGTGAGTGTGACCTGTCTATGTCTGTCTACTGTCCTCTTGCGTGAAACTCTTGCGAGTGGGGCAAAAAGAGCCTCCAGAAACCTCGCTCGCCCAGACGCCATTTTCAGGGAGGGACTTCAGAGCATAAAAACCGGCTATCCTTTGCAAAAGCTGGCTCCCTGTGTGTGACACCAGGCGGGGAAAATCCGCGAAAGTACACCGGCCCAGTGGGGCTCAGCTGTGAAAGACTGTGAGTGTGACCTGTCTATGTCTGTCTACTGTCCTCTTGCGTGAAACTCTTGCGAGTGGGGCAAAAAGAGCCTCCAGAAACCTCGCTCGCCCAGACGCCATTTTCAGGGAGGGACTTCAGAGCATAAAAACCGGCTATCCTTTGCAAAAGCTGGCTCTCTGTGTGTGACACCAGGCGGGGAAAAACCGCGAAAGTACACCGGCCCAGTGGGGCTCAGCTGTGAAAGACTGTGAGTGTGACCTGTCTATGTCTGTCTACTGTCCTCTTGCGTGAAACTCTTGCGAGTGGGGCAAAAAGAGGCTCAGAGGAGCACGGCCGCTCCGCTTCGCTACGCGGCCGTGCACTCTTTCTAAGGAAAGAACTCCATTGCAACAAGAAGGAAAAATCACACTAAGAACGGCGCTATATCACAGAAGCAAACATTTCTCTCTGGACTGTCTTCTCTGTTACATGCTCGGGCCTAAGATTTGACCCAGTGTGAGGCTTCATCCACGGAGGACTCCCCTCCCTTAGAGGCAAGTCAGCCCATCCAGAAAGGGAGGAGCCAGAGGAGTGTGCTGCCTACATCATATAGACAATGAATACCACTACAACACGTAGAAAAACCCACAATACAAATGTGACAATGGGGAAACAGCGCAGGCCAGCATCAGACATAGAGAATGAAGATGACAATTCTGAGGACCAGATAATGACTGAACAACTAATCAACCTCTCAGATAAGGACTTTAGACTAGCAATATGGAAGGTGCTCAACAGACTCCAAGAAACCATGGATCGAGTTGAACAGAACACTAATAAGAACCAAGAAAATATGAAGGCAGAAATGACAAAACTCCAAACTGAAATAACATGTCAACTAACAGGCCTGAAAAACTCAGTAAACGAAGTGAATGACAAAATGGATAAGCTCTGGGACAGGGTATCAGAAGCTGAGAATAGACTTGGTGCTGTGGAAGATGAGATACATAACAATTCCATACAGCAGGAGAGATTGGACAAAAAACTTAAAGCAAATGAGCAGACAATGGAAAAATTAGTCAAAGAATGGGAACAGACGAAAATAGAAGTCTATGATAAGATCAACAGAAACAACTTAAGAATCATTGGAGTCCCAGAGACCCAGGAAGAAAATTTCCAGGAAGAATCAATGGTCAAGAACATCATTAAAGAGAAACTTCCAGAGCTAAAGAATATATGTGATCAAATCCTGCATGCCCGAAGAGTACCAACCAAAAGAGACCCCAGAAAAACCACCCCAAGACACATCCTAGTCACAATGACAAATCCCACAGATAGAGACAGAATTCTGAAAACAGCAAGATCAAAAGGGGAAATCATGTTCAAGCAAGCTTCCCTGAGATTTACAGCAGACCTGTCACCAGAAACGCTCAATGCCAGAAAGCAGTGGTGGGATATTGTGACAAGACTGAATGAAATGAATGCTTCACCCAGAATACTATACCCAGCAAAACTCACTTTCCGGTTTGATGGAAGAATACATGGTTTCACAGACAAAAAACAGCTCAGAAACTTCACAGACACAAAACCAGTCTTAAGAGAAAAACTGAAAGACCTAATCTAAGACAAGACTACCCAAAAGACACACCAAATTTTGAAATAAAGATGGCGTTAAATCCCAGGACAATTCTTTCTCTCAACGTCAATGGACTAAATGCACCAGTTAAGAGACACAGAGTGGCTAAATGGATCAAAAAACTCAATCCAACCTTCTGCTGCCTACAAGAAACGCACCTGAATAGTCAGAACAAACATAGACTCAAAATAAAAGGCTGGAGAAAAGTTATCCAAGCAAACAACACCCATAAAAAAGCTGGAGTGGCCATACTAATATCAGATAATGCAAACTTTATACTCAGGAAGGTTGTAAGGGACAAAGACGGACATTTTATATTAATCAAGGGGTACGTAGAGCAGGAAGAATTCACTCTCCTAAACATATATGCACCGAATGAGGGGCCAGCAAAATATTTAATACAACTGCTGACAAATCTGAAAAATAATATCAACAACAACACAATAATTGTGGGGGACCTAAACACGGCTTTGTCAACACTGGACAGGTCAACCAGACTGAAACCCAACAAGAATATACTAGACCTGAGGAGAGAAATGGAAGAAAGAGGCCTAGTGGATATATATAGGACACTCCATCCCCAGAAACCTGGATACACATTCTTCTCCAATGTACATGGTACATTCTCCAGAATAGACTACATGCTGGCACATAAAACATACCTCCATAAGATCAAGAGGATAGAAATTTTGCAGACTACCTTCGCTGACCACAAGGCTCTGAAATTATTTGTGAACTCCAAAGGGACTCAGAAGAAACACTTTAACACCTGGAAGTTAAACAGCCTCATGCTCAATAACCAGTGGGTCCGAGATGAAATCAAGGAGGAAATAAAAAGGTTCCTGGAAACAAATGACAATAAAGACACAAACTCTCAGAACTTATGGGACACAGCAAAAGCAGTACTGAGAGGAAAATTTATAGCTTTGCAAGCACACATCAGGAAGGAAGAAGGAGCTTACCTGAGTAGCTTAATGACACAGCTAATAGAACTAGAAAATGCTCAACAAAAGGACCCAAGAACAGGAAGACAGAAGGAAATAACAAAGCTGAGAGCAGAAATCAACGAAGTGGAAACTCAAAAAACAATCCGAAAGATCAACGAAAGCAGAAGTTGGTTCTTTGAAAAAATAAACAAGATTGATAGACCACTGGCAAACCTAACAAAGAAAGAGAGAGAGAGAAACTTGATAACTCGTATCAGGAATGAAAAAGGAGAGATCACTACTGATATGACAGAGATTCAAAGGGTAATCAGAAACTACTTTGAAAAACTCTACGCCACTAAAAATGAGAACCTGGAAGAAATGGATAAATTCTTGGACTCTTATAATCTTCCACAGTTGAAGGAAGAGGATGTAGCATATCTAAACACCCCCATCACCATTGATGAAATTAAAACAGTAATCAAATGTCTGCCGAAAAACAAAAGCCCAGGTCCAGATGGATTCACTAATGAATTCTATCAAACTTTCCAAGAGGAACTACTGCCAATCTTGGCAAGACTCTTTCATGAAATTGAACAAACAGAAACACTTCCAAATAGCTTTTATGAAGCCAACATCACCTTGATACCTAAACCAGACAGAGACGCTACCAAAAAAGAAAATTACAGACCAATATCACTGATGAATGCAGATGCAAAGATCCTCAACAAAATCCTGGCAAATAGGATTCAATGCCTCATTAAGAAGATCATCCACTACGATCAAGTAGGTTTCATCCCAGGAATGCAAGGCTGGTTTAACATCCGTAAATCTATCAACATAATACACAACATCAATAACAAGAAAAATAAAAACCACATGATCATATCAATAGATGCAGAGAAAGCATTTGATAAGGTCCAACACCCATTCTTGATCAAAACTCTCAGCAAGATGGGAATGGAGGGAACCTTTCTCAATATAGTGAAGGCCATCTACCACAAGCCAGTGGCAAATATTATCCTCAATGGAGAAAAACTGAAAGCCTTCCCTCTAAATTCTGGCACAAGACAAGGCTGTCCTCTCTCACCACTCCTATTCAACATAGCACTGGAAGTACTTGCTATAGCGATTAGGCAAGAAAAGGATATCAAGGGAATCCAGATAGGAAAGGAAGAAGTCAAGCTCTCACTGTTTGCAGATGACATGATACTCTACTTAGAAAACCCTAAAGACTCTATCAAAAAGCTTCTAGAAACAATAGACTCATATAGCAAGGTGGCAGGCTACAAAATTAACACACAAAAATCAATGGCCTTTCTATACACCAACAGTAATAAAGAAGAAATGGACATTAAGAAAACAACCCCATTCACAATAGTACCACACAAACTCAAATATCTTGGAATCAACTTGACTAAATATGTGAAGGACCTATACAAAGAAAACTATAAAACTCTGCTCCAAGAAATAAGAGAGGACACACGGAAATGGAAACACATACCCTGCTCATGGATTGGCAGGATTAACATCATCAAAATGTCAATACTCCCCAAGGCATTATACAGATTTAATGCCATCCCTCTAAAGATACCCATGACATTCTTCAAAGAAGTGGATCAGACACTTTTGAAATTCATTTGGAACAATAAACACCCTCGAATAGCTAAAGCAATCATTGGGAAAAAGAATATGGGAGGAATTACTTTTCCCAACTTTAAACTGTACTACAAAGCAACAGTTATCAAAACAGCATGGTATTGGAATAAGGATAGGTCCTCAGATCAGTGGAATAGGCTTGAATACTCAGAAAATGTTCCCCAGAGATACAACCATCTAATTTTTGATAAAGGAGCAGGAAATCCTAAATGGAGCAGGGAAAGCCTCTTCAACAAGTGGTGTTGGCACAATTGGATAGCCACTTGCAAAAAATTAAACTTAGACCCCCAGCTAACATCATGTACAAAGGTAAAATCCAAATGGATTAAAGACCTCGATATCAGCCCCAAAACCATAAGATATATAGAACAGCACATAGGCAAAACACTACAGGACATTACAGGCATCTTCAAGGAGGAAACTGCACTCTCCAAGCAAGTGAAAGCAGAGATTAACAGATGGGAATATATTAAGCTGAGAAGCTTCTGCACCTCAAAGGAAATAGTGCCCAGGATACAAGAGCCACCCACTGAGTGGGAGAAACTATTCACCCAATACCCATCAGATAAGGGGCTAATCTCCAAAATATACAAGGCACTGACAGAACTTTACAAGAAAAAAACATCTAACCCCATCAAAAAATGGGGAGAAGAAATGAACAGACACTTTGACAAAGAAGAAATACGCATGGCCAAAAGACACATGAAAAAATGTTCCACATCACTAATCATCAGGGAGATGCAAATCAAAACAACGATGAGATACCTCCTCACACCCCAGAGAATGGCACACATCACAAAGAATGAGAATAAACAGTGTTGGCGGGGATGTGGAGAGAAAGGAACTCTTATCCACTGCTGGTGGGAATGCTGTCTAGTTCAACCTTTATGGAAAGCGATATGGAGATTCCTCCAAAAACTGGAAATCGAGCTCCCATACGATCCAGCTATACCACTCCTAGGAATATACCCTAGGAACACAAAAATACAATACAAAAACCCCTTCCTTACACCTATATTCATTGCAGCTCTATTTACCATAGCAAGACTCTGGAAACAACCAAGATGCCCTTCAACAGATGAATGGCTAAAGAAACTGTGGTACATATACACAATGGAATATTATGCAGCTGTCAGGAGAGATGAAGTCATGAAATTTTCCTATATATGGATGTACATGGAATCTATTATGCTGAGTGAAATAAGTCAGAGAGAGAGAGAAAAACGCAGAATGGTCTCACTCATCTATGGGTTTTAAGAAAAATGAAAGACACCCTTGTAATAATAATTTTCAGACACAAAAGAGAAAAGAGCTGGAAGTTCCAGCTCACCTCAGGAAGCTCACCACAAAGAGTGATGAGTTTAGTTAGAGAAATAACTACATTTTGAACTGTCCTAATATTGAGAATGTATGAGGGAAATGTAGAGCCTGTTTAGGGTACAGGCGGGGGTTGGGTGGGGAGGAGGGTGATTTGGGACTTGGGTGATGGGAATGTTGCACTGGTGATGGGTGGTGTTCCTTTTATGACTGAAACCCAAACACAATCATGTATGTAATCAAAGTGTTTAAATAAAAAAAAAAATTAAAAAAAAAAAAGCCACAAAACAAGGTTGACAGAGATACTAACAGTTTAATGAGTCTATTATTGCTACATGTTTCTAAGGCCAGCGCAAATCCACAGTTCAATGCCTCATATGCCACCAAGAATCTTGAACTTTTGAGAACTTTACTCATTTATCCTTTGACATCTACATTTGCCTTTGACATCTACAGATGTTTTGCAGGTTAAAGTTGTTTTTAATAAAGACACTATTTACAGTTGTGCGGGGGGGGGCGCAAAAATGTTTTCTTTTTCCTGGGGGGCATGACAGAAAATAATTGAGAAGCACTGCTCTATGCTCAGAAACCATTCCTGGCAGGCTCAGGGGACTATACGGGATGCCGGGATTCGAACCACCATCCTTCTGCATGCAAGGCAAGTGTCCTACCTCCATGACACTTTGTGGGTAGGGACATCCTGTTTTTAGGCCAAAAGTTTTTCTTTTTAATTTATCTAACTTGGGGGCGGAGAGATAGCACAGCGGCATTTGCCTTGCAAGCAGCTGACCCAGGACCTAAGGTGGTTGGTTTGAATCCCGGTGTCCCATATGGTCCCCTGTGCCTGCCAGGAGCTTTTCCTGAGCAGACAGCCAGGAGTAACCCCTGAACGCTGCTGGGTGTGACCCCCCCCAAAAAAAAAAACTGCTGGGTGTGACCCCCCCAAAAAAAAACCCCAAAAATTTATCTAACTTTTGGTACACCTGTGCAAAATATTGCCACCCTTTTATCTTTTAGATACAGGCATTCATCTTCTTCTTAGAACTTTGGGATGCGAATGACTTTGCTTTTTTTTTTTTTTATTTATTTATTTATTTATTTATTTATTTATTTATTTATTTTGGTTTTTAGTTTTTGGGTCACACTCGGTGACGCTCAGGGGTTACTCCTGGCTATGAGCTCAGAAATCGCCCCTGGCTTGGGGTACCATATGGGACGCTGGGGGATCGAACCTAGGTCCGTCCTAGGCTAATGCAGGCAAGGTTTTGTTTGTTACCTTTCGGTGGCTTTTATGCTTTTATGACATCTAATTTGGTGTGTTCCTAGGGTGACAATACTGAAAGAGTTGAATCTATGCTGCTGCTTATTTCAGGAACTCCAAGTTATGATGTAGTTATGTAGCATGCACATCATTTTACTTCTTTTTAGCACCCTGTAATTGTCTTTTCTCTGACCCAACTATACTCTTCTGCACTTTGTGGCAAGCTTCTTACCATGGACTAGTCCTCCTGTCCCTCGTCTCTACTGTCTTTGGGTAGTATTACCATACTATTTTTTTTAAATATATTCCACAAATGAGTGTGATCAATCTATGTGTAGCCCTTTGATTCATTTTGGTCAGCATAATACTCTCCATATCCATCCTTGAATGAGCAAGTTGCATGACTTCTATTTTTTTTTGTTTTGTTTTGGTTTTGGTTTTGGGTCACACCCAGCAGCGCTCAGGGCTTACTTCTGGCTCTACACTCTGAAATCGCTCCTGGAAGGCTCGGGGGACCATATGGGATGCGACATTCGAACCACCGTCCTTGTGCATGCAAGGCAAACTCCTTATTTCCATTCTATCTCTCCGGCCCCTCATGACTTCTATTTTTTCATCTAATCTAATTTTCTATTTTCCTAACAGCTGAATAGTATCCCATTGTGTAGATGTACTATAGCAGGAACACTTTTTAGAACTAAGGTTAACATGGGAAGAAGGGAGGAGGAATGAGTAGAATAGAAAAGACCTAAGACTGGAATTAAACTATCTTTGATCCTCTGGTGGTAGTGATGCATACTAAATACATCTGGAGATTTTTGTGTGCGTGCGCGAGTGAGCGAGTGTGTGTGTGTGTGTGTGTGTGTGTGTGTGTGTGTGTGTGTGTGTGTGGTCACACCTAGAATTGCAATTGGGCAACTCCTGATCCAGGAATCACTCTGGCCATTCTCAGAGGACATGTGTTACAAGGAATCAACTTTGTGTGAAGGGTCTCCTTTACACAAGGAGAGTGATACACTACAGTGTGGGGTGATTTGTTTTGTTTTGTTTTTAGACATCATACAGCAGTGCTCAGGGGTTACTCCTAGCTCTGTGCTAAGGAATCACTCCTGGAGGGTGTGGGGGTCATATCAGATGCTAAGAATTGAACTCAGGTCAACCATGTGACAGACAAATGCTCGACCTACTGTTGCTCCAAGTTGCCCTGGAGATTTTTTTAAATATCAAAGAATGTTACAGATAACCAATAATACAGACTGTGTTGTAAATACTTCAAATTGTTTTCTGGCATGTGTCTGGGTTGTTATAACATTTTATGATATTTTATTCAATAAATTAACAAGGTATTTAAATACATTGTGAGATAATTCCACAAATATATTTACCATCATTATTCAGAAGTCAGGTAGTCAGTTTTTATATTTGAAATGCTCAATGTATTTCATATACATGTGAGTAATTTTCTGTAATGAGTTTTCAGAATTTCTTTTTCAATGTTAGGGAATGAAACTAGGTCTCATATATGTAAGGCAAATACTCTTCAACTGAGCGACACCCACATTAGTTTGCAATTTTTGTTTAAGCTTGATTTTTTGTTTTGTTTTGTTTTGTTTTTGGGTCACACCCGGCAGCACTCAGGGGTTACTCCTGGCTCTATGCTCAGAAATCACTCCTGGCAGGCTCGGGGGACCATATGGGATGCTGGGATTTGAATCAATGACCTTCTGCATGAAAGGCAAACACCTTACCTCCATGCTATCTCTTTGGCCCTAAGCTTGAAATTTTTAAAGTTAAATGTACCTGTTCGTAGTTTTCCAAAACAACATAATTATACCAAAAAATATAGTCTACTTTATTATTTTTCAAATTGAAGTTGTAAACATATGTAAAAGCATCTGTAAAAAGGTATCTAATCTTGTAGGGGTTTTTGTTTCCTCTTCACCCAAATAACTTATTTTTGATCTAAAAAATTGCCCTGCTCTAAACTTTTTAGTAAAGATATCAAGCTTGATGGTGAAGACAAAAAATGGAAACACCTAAAAACAATGACATTCTAACCACATTTCCTGTTTTTTTTTGTTTGTTTTTTTGTTTGTTTTGTTTTGGGGCAATGATTAAGCTCTGTTATTGTTTGCTTCTGAAAACATTTTACTCAGTCTGCTAACCCATAAACTATTTGTTGTGGTCAAATTACATTGCCTAAAAAGTTACTATAGATTTACCTTTATATATGTTAGTTCACACTAAAAATTGATAACTTACTTTTCCCCCTATGTACAACCAACCTAGTAAGATACTTAAAGAAATATTTTGGTACATTTGTTAAATTTTTTTTTGTGCCTCACAGTTGTTTTTTTTTTTTTTAATAATTTTTATTGAGACCAATGTGAATTACAAGTCTTTCACAGTTGTATTTTAGGTACATAGTGCCAGTGAATTAGGGCAATTCCTACCACCAGTGTTGACCTCCATCAAGATCCTGTTCCCGTGCTTGGAGAGATAGCACAGCGGCGTTTGCCTTGCAAGCAGCCGATCCAGGACCAAAGGTGGTTGGTTCGAATCCCGGTGTCCCATATGGTCCCCTGTGCCTGCCAGGAGCTATTTCTGAGCACACAGCCAGGAGTAACCCCTGAGTAACGCCGGGTGTGGCCCAAAAACCAAAAACCAAAAAAAAAAAAAAAAAAAAAAAAAGATCCTGTTCCCAGCAATTTTTTTTTAAATGACACTTACCATAGTCCTGTGTGTGAACCTGACTGCAAAAAGAGCCACATCATGATTACTAAGAAAACAGTCTGTGACTTGCTTGAGCAGAATCTCTAAAGCCTGTTATTTTCCCAGTGCTCATTTACAGCGAAGAAAACAAATCAAGTGGCAGGGGAATTTAGCCTGAGAAAGGCTTATTTCCTCCTCCCAGAGAGACAAATTTGATTTTATCTCTTGGCTCTTATTACAAAGTATGGCTGTTCTCCAAATCAGCTCTTGAGGATCACTTTTTTTAATGTTATGTAAAGCATCTGTGTCATAGATGGATCCATTCTTTGTACATCAGATGTTCCTTTCCTTTAATCATGCTCTCTTCACGGCACTGAGAACTTCCATTGCATCTCCACAAAGCTTTAAAAAAAATTTTTTTTTTTTTTTGGTTTTGCTGGGGTCACACCCAGCAGTGCTCAGGGGTTACTCCTGGCTCTGCACTCAAAAAACGATCCTGGCAGGCTCAAGGGACCATATGGGATGCCAGGATTCAAACCACCGTCAGTCCTGGGTTGGTCACGTGCAAGACAAGCGCCCTACTGCTGTGATATTTCTCCAACAGTATTTCTTCTGTTCCAGTGTCCCCTCTTACGACAAGAGTCTCATAAACAACTTCCCCTAGTTTTTCTTATAAGATCAAGAAATGTGTTATGTGTTACACTTAAAAAAGCTAGGTCCTGTTCTTTCCATGATTTCATTCCTATTTCTTGTCCCTATACTTTTCATTATTCTGGGCTTGTGTTCTTTTCTGATTGGTTCCCTACAGTTCACAGTCATCTTTCTGTTTGTATGGCAGTCTTGGTACTTAGAATTCCAGGCAAGGAAAGCAGATGTGAACCATACATTTTATTGCTTAGTTCAGATCATTTTTAAAAGTTACTTTATTTAAACACCCTGGTCACAAAGTTGTTCATAATAAAGTTGGGTTTCAGAGAATTCTTTTTTGTTTTGTTTTGTTTTGGGTTCAAACCTACCAGCGCTCAGGGTCTACTCCTGGCTCAACGCTCAGAAATCGCCCCCGGCAGGTTCAGGAGACCAAATGGGATGTCAGGTTTGAACTGCTGTCCTTCTGCATGCAAGGCAAACACCCTCCCGCTGTGCTCTTTCTCTCAAGCCTCCAGATAATTCTTAAAGTAGGGAACAGAGGTGGGGAATGAAGAGGCTTCCCAAGCAGTGCTCAGGAGCCCCAAGGTTCCTTCCCAGTGATTCTCGGTCAATCAGGTAGGTTCAATGTGAGGGCCTGCCCTGTGGTCCAGGGATTATTCAGTGGAGGTAGGAGGTTCCAGGTCTGTACACAGTGATACTTAGGGGACCCTGTGGTACCAAGAATTGAATCAGAGACTGCTACATACAAAGCATGTGCCTTAAATCCTGCACTATCTCTATGAATACAGAAATTGTGTCCACTGTATATGCAGTGCTCACTATAGACTGCTTTATACACTATAAACATTTATAATAGTCATGATTTTATAAACTTTCTTATCAAATCATAGACATCATGCCAGACATAAAGGGCATCTCCTTTTATAGACATAAATATTGAGATTGAGAAGAAGTGACTTGATTTTGGTTGTATGACTAGTTGAAAATTGAAGAGGCAAGACTGAATCCTGTTTTGGACAGTTCACATTCAATTTCCACATTCTCTCAGAGACAGTGTAATTGAACTATGAAGAAAGATAGTTCTGCAAACCAAACCAAACTTCCTGGGTTTAAATACTGGCTCTGTTACTTGAGAGTTAACTTGGGGTGGAAAAGGGGTGAAGAGATACAAGATGAAAAGATTTATCTTGTATGCACCATGTTGGTCAACTGTGGTTTGATTCCTGGCACCACATATGGTCCCCTGAGCAATTATCACTAAGAGTAATCCCTGTACAACACCACATACTGTCTTCTCCCCTACCCTGAAAAAGAGATTATTTATTGAACAAATATAGCTTGGGTTCCTAGTAATTTCGCCTCAGAGAAATTCTCTAATTTGCTGCATGACCTTTTTTCAGTGTAACATTTAACAGTGATGGCTCTACAAGATTTAGACTGTTAGAAATGAAGGCTTAAATCACCGTGGCCAGAGGCCAGAGGAATAATTCAGCGAGTAGGATGTTTACCAACCTGAATTCAGTCCCTGGCACCCCATATGGTCTCCAGAGTCATGCCAGGAGTGATTCCTCAGTGCAGAGCCAGGAGCAAGCCCTGGGCACTGTCTAGTGTGGCTCCAAAACAAAAACTGTAAGTAAATAAATAAAATTTCTCCTACTTGGCAAAGTCCTTGGTTGAGATATTAGTTACAAACCTGAAAATTAGAATAGGTATTGGTCATATATGCCAGTTATGACCTCATTAACAGCAGGAATAAATAGTTTGCACAAATATTGCTAGAGTGTCTGATGACTAAAACGTTACCCTTTAAAAATAAGAGTGATCACTGTTTTTGTTTTGCTGTCCCTGACCACAATAATTATACACAAACTCTGCTGGTATTTAGTCTTTGGATTGCAAAGCCACACCTACATAAAACTGAGAAGAATGGGCTTTATCCACCCAGGAATGAGGACCAGGAGAAAAATAACTCCACGATATTCTTTCCAATACTTTCTTGGATGCCTTGGAAAAAAAGGCAGACGCAGGGCATTTGAACTAGAATGGCTGAATCAAATGGCTGAATGAAATGAGACATTTCATTTTTATTGTGCATGTGAAGGAAAGCAATTAAATAATAAAACACTCAACAGATACTTAAGTCAGCCACCTAGACTCACACAAAACACGGACCCAGCATGGGGTGGAATGATTACAAACACCCATAATATGCTGTCTAATCATGGCTGAGTGGTATGGGAGTGAAAATTTGATGTAAATTGGCCAAATAGACTTGTTTTCCTAAGAAATTAGAATATAGTCTTTTTTTCTTTTTAAAATAATTTTTAAGACATACAGATGTAGAGTTATTTACAGTTCACCAGGAGGCTAGTTAATGTATTCCTACTACTGAATTTCCCTGTTTATCCAACAATTTTTCAAGATTCAGTGGTGTATCAAAATGTCCTTCCCAGAAAGTCTTAACTCGTTCGGTATTTGCAATTAGAAGCCTCTTTACACTGATACTTTCTCTTACACTAGACTTTAGATCCCTCCAGCTGCCACCAAAATCCACTGCCCACCAACAATGCAATGCCATGATGTTTTGCTTCACTGAGTTTTTAACTGTTCTGCATGAAATTCTCTTCTCCTTCCTGGAAACCTGTGCAAGGATGTTCTCGTTGAACCTTTTTGACTGTTATTCTGTGCTTATTTGCATTGATTTTGGTAGGTCCTCTACTATGTCCATAGGGCCTGTTCCCTGACAGTTGTGGTATTTACCATAATGCACTGTAAGGCCAGGTATACTTGCTTTATTTTTGTCATTAAAAGGCAAAATTTTCCATAGCAGTGGCAATTTTCCACTTGACTTTATTATAGTGTCCTGTACATAGGGAACCCCAAAGAAAATAAATCCATAAATAAATGAATTCATGAATCCATCCTTACCTACTGGAAGGATGTGAGGACAATGGAAAAAAGCCAAAGACTTTCTAGAATGAGACCAGCAGCTGATCCCAACACTGGACTGTCTAGGCAATACTTCTGGAGCAAATTTTTTGATCCCCAATTTTGTCTGTTGATGGCATATCACATCCCTGCAACTCTCTTCTCTTACCATTTCCATTGTACTCTGCCTTCTTGAATTTATTTACTTTTTGACATATTTTCGCTTTAATTTTTGTCCCTTTCCTTTAAAAAAAAAACCTCTGCTGTCTGGGAACAGTGATAGGGAGTTTATCTTGCACAGGACCCACCATAGTTTGATCGACACCCCATAAGGTTTCCCAAACATCTTTAGGAATGACCCTGAGCACAGAGAGCCCTGAGCACTGCCAGGGTTCCAAACCAAAACACACTCAAACACACATAAACACAGCTCTGCACTCACTCACTTCCAGAGTGAACCAATAAAACGTTTCCCCCACTTCCAGAGATAACCAATATTTAATGTGTGCTTAACATTTCTGAGTACTTCAAATGTAGACATGAACACATATGACACTATAGTATTTACCAGAATCTATTATAGCTACTTCTCTTACCTCATTGCAGATGAAATTAGGGGGGAAAATTCTACAAATTCTGTTTCTTAATGCTTCTGATTTGTTGCCTGTGTCTTATTATTACTGAATTCTCTGTGTCCACATCATCATTTTTGCAAAAGTTTAATGATTAGTGAGTGCCCTTGTCTTTCCCCATTGCAATGTATCGCAAATCTTTTTAAATATTTGTATTATCCTGTTCTAGAAAATAGCCTTTTCTGCTGTTTATAAAAGAAAATCCAGACTCCTTAAAGGATTGTTGGAGAGTCAGGGAGATGAGTGGAGTGCATGTTTTGTATGTGGGATGCCCAGGTTTGATCTCTATCATGGTATGACTCTCAGTGTATCACTGAAAGTGAACCCTGAACTCTGTGCCAGAAGTAGTCCATGAACGATCATTTGATTATTTGTTCAAAACAAACAACACATACACACAAGTAAGGAGTCTGGAGAATTGTATGGTATATAAGGCACCCTAGCACCTAATATGGTCCCAGAGCCCTGTCAGGAGTGATCCCTGAGCACAGAGCTAGGAGTCATCTCTGAGGACTAAAAATATGGTCCCAAAACAAAACAAAGCAAACCCCCAAATACATGTAAAATTGTCTTTTATAAATAGCTAAGATAATATAACCATCTCTCTTTTTTACATTGAGGTAATTATCATATTGAAAATAACCTAGCATTGGAATTAAATAATGACCTGATTTCAGATTGTAGGTCCATTACTTATTCTTTATTGGGGGATGGGGGAGTTTGGACCACATGGGTTACTCGAGCTCTTCGCTTAGAAATTGCTCCTGGCAGGCTCAGGGGACCATATGGTACACCAGGGATTGAACCGAGTCTGTCCTGAATCAGCTGCATGCAAGCAAACACCTTACAGCTGTGCTATCACTCAGGCTCTGGTCCATTACTTATTATATGTAAGACTTTAGGCATAACAGTAAACTGCTCTTAAAACTATTTCCCACGAACAACTTGATCTAAGAGCAGGTTGTCCTACCTCACCAGCCAATGATAAGACAAAATCATAAGACGTGTCACCCTTTGATCTGTGCAAAAGCCAAGATCGCTATCTACAGATGACTGGCTGTTACAACCATGACTGGACAGTACGTATCCTGGGACCAATAAAAAAAGCCTTAGTCTAGGCTTTGGTCTATGATCTGTACAACAAACAAGATCTCTAATTCCAGAGGTCTGACTGACTATCGCAATTGAATGGGTCTTCTGGAAACATAATGAAAGACTCTATCCCAGGCTCCATCCTAGGATCAGCACAATGACCAAGACCACCAACTACAGAAGACGGATTAAAACGACACTGAAGGAACAGAACTCCTAGAACCACAAAGAAAGACTTCATCATAAGCTCCATTCCTCGACCTGTGCAGACACCAAGATCTCTAGATACAGAGGTCTGATTTTATCACCCATGACGAAGCAGAAGTCTTCCATACACCACAAAAGCACCGAGGGGAGAGTAAATGAACATGCAAGGAGTCTATAGTTAATCCCATGACAGTATACTTCAAGGTTGGAGAAACCCTGTATTTCTTAGGCCAAGGGAATTCCCTTTCTAATGTCCCCAATATCTACTGTGCCTATGCAGGGAAAAAAAAATAAAGCACAAAATAATCTTTTTTATTCATTTATCTATTTTTTGACATCTTTGTTTTGGTGTAGATATTGAAGTTGATGTCTTCAATTTTATTTTATTTTATTTTATTTTATTTTTTCTTTCTTTTTGCGCTCTGGCATATTTTTATTTTAGGACCAAGACTATTATGTGGTGCTTGTCTTTATTGCTGTAGTGCTCACTGGATATTTTGATATTTCTTTTTGTATTGGTGTGGTGTTTCAATTCCGTTTTTCCTTTCCTCTCTCAAACTGAGGTTGAAAGTCTCTAGAAGGACTCCGCCCATTTCAGCTTATTTGATTTTTATCCCATTTTATTGCTTTTCTTTTCTTCAAACAAAACCACATAACTTGAACTATCTAGTTCCACCTCTCAAATAGAGGGGGAAATAAGGGAGAGTACCAGGATCAAACAGATAGATGATCACTAAGTAGTAAGCTAGACACAGAGGGAACCACTTAGTCTAGCATCCCCGGGGAGTGAGGGTGGGGGATATGGGATGTAAGTTGGGAACGGGGGGGGGGGGGGTGTGTGGAGGGAGGACAAATTTGGTGATGGGTATTCCCCCAATTCAATGTTAATATGTACCTAAAATATTACTGTGAAAGATATGTAAGCCAATATGGTCAAAATAAAAATTAAAAACAAACATAAACAATTTCCCACTATTTTGAAATGTCTACCTGAAACTTAAATATTGAATTTCAAAACTTCTTTCAGAATACAAATCATGGGCCCGGAGAGATAGTACAGCGGTGTTTGCCTTGCAAGCAGCCGATCCAGGACCAAAGGTGGTTGGTTCGAATCCCGGTGTCCCATATGGTCCCCGTGCCTGCCAGGAGCTATTTCTGAGCAGACAGCCAGGAGTGACCCCTGAGCAATGCCGGGTGTGGCCCAAAAAAACAAAAAAACAAAAAACAAAAAACAAAAAAAAAAAACAGAATACAAATCATAACATACACTCATTTATTTTCGAACCTTAGGTTTTCTGCAGACTATGCAGTTATATCTCTTTACAACTCTACAAATTCTATGAACAGGAACATTCCAGGCTATTTTATTTTCTTAATTAGTATGGTGTACTTCTGTGTTGTTTTTTTTTCTTTCTAATCCTGTTCTTTCCTTCTCTATCAAATTTCTATTGTTTTCTAGTAGAAAAAGTAAAAGCCTGAGTACTCCAGATCACAAAAATGGTACATTCATTGCTCCCTCTTTAGCACACTCTTAGCTTTTTTTTTTTCAGTGTTTTATTTCAATTTGGTTTATATTCTGATTATCTTAAAAGATTGTATGCAGTGAGGCCTTACACCCTGGACATTGTCATAATGACCTGGCTCAAGCCTCAGAAGAACAGGCATTGTCCATTCACCCCTGAACCAGGGATACCATCTACGAAACAACCATGGTTGTCTGTAACATCACCTGGAAGCAAACCTCTACCAGGGAAGAACCTACCACTGCCCTGGCATCGACTTACTCCAAAGAGTGTTCCCTTAACACTCAGACGACTTAACAACAACCTGCTTTCAGGGCAGGGCTCTCAGTATTGCCTTCTAATTCTGAGGTGAAACTAGAGGATGCTTCATATCATCCTGACTTCAATGTAGAATATGCACAGAATCCAGGATCTTTAACTACAGAAACCTGACACCAACACCAGCAATTGTGCGAAAAAACTTACTTGGGACCACAGAGAATGACTCAGGGGTTGTATAACCTATTATGCCTGGAGTCCAGAGATGGTCTTATGCCAGAAAACTTCAGGGGTAAGGTCTCCTTGTATTTAGGCCAAGGCCTTTTCTTTCAATTTCCCCCATATTTTGCTGAGCCTATGTAAACAACAATTGCCACTCTCATACTGTTTTTAATGTATTTCTTTAACTCTTATCCTTAAAAAAAAATCTTAAAGAAGAGTTTACTAAACCTTCTGCTAGGGCTTTAATGAGGTCATTGGTGTTCAATAATTTTCAAAAATATACTTGCTACTGAACTTTCACTTCTTTCCTTTCTCTTCCATCTCTAGTTTTACTTCCTTTTTTTTTTTTTTTTTTTTTTAATAACTTTGCCCAAGGATAGTTAAGTGACTGAGAGGGACCAACCTCACATCTGAGACTCTTTCAAGTTGTGATTGAAGAACAGATATAAGCTTTTTAACATTTTATTAAGATAAACAGGAAGTACTGCAGCACAGAAAACTTTCACCAAGGCCTCAAGTCTTTCAAAAGCAGAATACAACCCAATACTCTAGCTGAGGCCCTAAAGTCTTCCACCATGCTAGTGTTGCCCTTGTTAAAGTGACTGTCTTCTCTCTCACTTTCTCTAGCTCTCAGTTTCTATTACCTCGAGACTTTTGGTGCCACTTACTGAGTTTTCTCACTTCTCTCTCACTACTGTGCAAACAGATGATAGTTTTCAATAAAGACAAGTCACCTCTTTGGTTCCAGGATAATTTCCCAATACACAATTTTACATTGTTATTTTGAGCTCAAATACTCTCTTCCTTTTTCTTCACCTGAGTCTATATTTCAAGTTTTCTTATTTATTATTTCTTCTCAATATCCCCAGTGGAATCTGACATCATTACTGCATTTAGTCCTCTTGTTGACCTCTTACAAAACTCAGAACTTGACCACAAAATAAACCTTTTGGTATTTACATGTTATTTTTTTTTTTTGCAAGACAGTTTTTATTAAAAACTATTTAGAAAAATGTGAGGGAAAGGAGAAGTGTGTGTGTTCAAAGAGAAAACAGGCTTCCCAGAATGGAAATAAGCAAACAAGGAGTAAAACAAGTGACACATATTTAACGGAGAATACAGGCTTGAAGAGCAAGACATGCAGGTTATTCTTAATCCCCCATCCTCACCGCTTTAGATCTCTCCTCTTGAGAACTGGGCCATGCCCACACTTAGTTGTGGCTTTTGCACATTTTTGTGGTGGTGTATGCTAAAGTTTGCACATTAGGTTGAGGTGCTCAGATACGATATGCATCATCGGCAGTGCTTGATCTCGGGGCTCTTGGCCCTAGTTCTCTCCAGAGGTCCTACCATTCTCTCTGGATAGATGTGAGCTAGAAATTACTTGTTGTGTCAAGGATATAGATAGCAGAATCGCAGTGAAGTTGCCTGGATCCTGTTTGGTGCAGGTGAAGTGGTGGTTGTGGTAGAGTGGTTTCAGAGAGTTCTTTTCCAGTCAGCCTCATGTGGTGAGACAGATTTGTTAGCATCTCCAAGACCCCAGGTTGATTGTTCTGACAAAGTGATCTAGGCTATCCTGATGCCAAACTTACTCCAGGAAAGTTATTCAGCTATATATACTTAGTTTTGTATTTAGCTTTCCCAAAGTTGTTTACTTTTCTGAAGATTAAGAAAGGAACTATTGGGGCCGGGCGGTGGCGCTGGAGGTAAGGTGCCTGCCTTGCCTGCACTAGCCTAGGACGGACCGCGGTTCGATCCCCCGGCGTCCCATATGGTCCCCCAAGAAGCCAGGAGCAACATCTGAGCGCATAGCCAGGAGTAACCCCTGAGCGTCACAGGGTGTGGCCCAAAAACCAAAAAAAAAAAAAAAAAAAAAAAAAAAAAAAAAGAAAGGAACTATTAAATAAAATTTCTCTGATAATTGAGAATATAGCTATACTTAAATAAAAGAGGTAAGTGTATTAACATCAAAATAAGCACAAAAATAGTACATAGTAGAAGCTATTATAATTTTATTTAATTTATAATGCTATTATCGTTTTAATTTGTTTTGGAGCCAACCAGGGTGATTCTCAAAGGTTATTCTTGGCTCTGCACTCAGGAATCACTCCTGCTGGTGCTGGGATACCATATGAGATACAGGGGATTGTACTCAGATCAGCTGGGTGCAAGGCAAACCTTACATTTTGAACTGCCAGGTTGTAGCCCAAAATCAAAACAAAAAACTTGCTTCCATGTCTATTTATGATAGATTTATTATATGATGTATATCTACCATATATTTGATATATTTATTATGATTTATAATATAATATGTGATAGATTAAATGTTGATATAGATATATAGATTTATGTGATCATTTAAAGATGGTGTCTAGATGATTTTATGGTCTCCAATATTTATCTCAGTCATAGTATGTATTGCATATTATTGTTTGAAGGCTGTCCAGACATGAGAATAATGAACTCTAACATTTATATAATAGTCTTAATATTGCTTTTACATAGTCTTTCATAAAATGCATAGTTGACTCTGAGTCCAGGGAATCACTCTTGGTGGGGCACAGGGTATAGGGAGCTGAGGATTAAAACTGGTTTGACTGATTTAAGGCAAGCTCCCTACCTGCTATTTAGTACCTTATTTGACTGAATTCTGTGGAGTTGAATTTTATTTCCATTTCTACTTGAAGAAAATGAAGCTGAGTGACCTCTATAAAGTCATTTTAAAAGAAATCTTGAAATCAGACTGGAACCTCCACTTCTTCACTAAGTAATCCAGACATGAATTTCCATAAATGCCTTAAGTATAAATTATTACTGGAATCAAAAAATGTGTTTAAAAATGTGTTCAACTGATCTATGCATCACAAGCCAACAAATGTATATATCCTAAGTAATAGGTGAACAGATCAACATTATATATATGTATATATATATATATATATTATTTTCAGGAACAAAAAGATTTGAGTCGGTAGCAAATGGCATCTGAGAATACTTTTTTTCTCTTCTTTTGCGAGCAAGCCTTTTTCAGAGAGTTATACTCGATCGGGGCAGCACAAACTTAGATACTATAACTCCTTAAACCAAGAGTAAACTGACTTACAAAAATGCTGTGTAAGTGGCCAGGGTGTAAGGCAGTTTCATGTTCCTATTTGGAAGAAATGTTAAAACAGTGCTTTGGAAAGAAATTCTGTTTTGACTACGTTTAGTAACTGAGAAACAAATCTCTATACTTTAGGAAGCAGGGGACTGGCAAGTGTACTGAAGAAAATAATAAACGAAAATGCATTGTCATTAAGGTCTCCTGGAGGGTCACCTACATCTAACGTCTGAGACCAAAACAAAAACTTCAAAGGGAACATTTCAAAGCGATCAGTGGTGGTGCAACGTAGCAAGAGCAATATATCCGATTAAGGAGAGCGTCAGTCGAAGCTGACTTAAGCTGGCAGAGATTTACAACACCCCCCTATTACTTATAACCCTAAACTTTAATCTTGTGAACTTGGTGCCTATTGATAACACAATCCCCTAGGAGAAAATAAAATCGATTGCTCTATATACCTTTTCCTCCCTCTAGAAACCAACGTGCAACGTTCACAATGAAAAAAAAAAATCGCTGTGTTGTCCCAGAGCACCAGGACAGCGAGGAGGAGGGCGTTTGCACCCCGTTTTGTTCCCCCCAAAACATCTTCTGATGTGGCTCACTAAAACGAAAGAAAAAGAAAAACCACCCTGAGTGAACTTGGTAGAGATTGATTGCTTGTAGGAGGGAGACACAATGTCTGTCCACCACGCTGGGTCTGAGTTGCTAACAACAATGACAGCGAGGTCCCCCAAGGATTTCATTCACGGTTAAAAGGAGAAAGTTGGGGGCCCGGAGAGATAGCACAGCGGCGTTTGCCTTGCAAGCAGCTGATCCAGGACCAAAGGTGGTTGGTTCGAATCCCGGGGTCCCATATGGTCCCCCGAGCCTGCCAGGAGCTATTTCTGAGCAGCCAGCCAGGAGTAACCCCTGAGCAACGCCGGGTGTGGCCCAAAAAAACAAAAAAACAAAAACAAAACAAAAAAAAAAAAGGAGAAAGTTGGGGGGGCCAGAGAGATAGCATGGAGGTAAGGCGTTTGCCTTGCTTGCAGAAGGTCGGTGGTTCGAATCCCATATGGCATCTCATCGCCTGAGCCTGCCAGGAGCGATTTCTGAGCCTAAAGCCGGGTGTGACCCAAAATCCCCCCAAAGAGGAGAAAGTTGGGTGGGCGCGCCTGGAAATCTCTTGTCAGGGTTTGTCCCCAAAGCTCCTCCTCAGGGTGATGCAGCCCAGACACGCTTCTGGCTTCTGCCTTTCTTTCCTCAAGCCTCTCTCCTTTCCTCTCATCCCCAGTCGGGCTTCCTGAGGTATCACGACGTTTCTTTGCCCATATTCTCAAGGCCTCCAGGAATTGAGCCATGAGAGACGTGCCAGCGTCCCAGGACTTGGAATCTGTAGCCTTCAAAGAGAGAAGCGCAGCACTTGAGAGACGGAGATCCTATAGCTGCAGAGGTGCGCTCGGGTGTGCGCATGCGCATGCGCATGAGCACGCCCGGCCGTCTGGGTCTCTAAGGCGAGCCGCCGCGTCCCACGCGCTGGGCCAGACAGGCAGCGCAAGGCGGGAGCGGTTGGCTCTTAAGAGAGAGAACTTGCCACCAGCCGGCGCGGGTGGGGGCGTGGCACCCGCCAGCTAGGCAGCCAGCCACACCCGGAAGTCGGTCAGAAAGAGCGCGGAGGGGCGGGACTTCCGGCGGCGCAAAGGCTATCGGGAGACGCTTTTCCGCCACCACCTTTTTTTTTTCCCCTCAGGAGGGACGGACCCCGCCGTGGCCGCGGCTCCGGTTCGCGATCCGCGCGTCCGGGCGGGCTTGAAACCGGCACCGCGGCCGCGCTCCGCCTCGGCTGCCCGCGTGCGTCGCCGGCCAGCGCCGGGTTTCCTGCCGCCGCCGCCGCCTGTGCTGCGGCCGACATGTTGTGATCGGCGTCGGCGCTGGCGCGGCGTGTGGCGCGCAGGATGGGCTGGCTCAGGCGGCGGCCGCGGCGGTTCCGGCTGTGCTGAGCCTCAGCGGACGGCTCGCTCCGCGTCCCGGGCGGGATTCCCCCCTCGGCTCGGTCGGGCTGAGTCTCGGCTCCGTCCCGCGCTCCCTCCTCTGCTCGCCGCCTTCTCCGCCCGCCGCCCCCGCGCCCGCTCGCCCGCCCGCCCGCCCGCGGAGGCTGGGGGAGCCCGGGGCCTTGTCCGGGGCTCCCCGGGGCCGCGCCGGGCCCCGCGACGATGGCGTCCTCGTCCGGCAACGACGACGACCTGACGATCCCCAGGGCGGCCATCAACAAGATGATCAAGGAGACGCTGCCCAGCGTGCGGGTGGCCAACGACGCGCGCGAGCTGGTGGTCAACTGCTGCACCGAGTTCATCCACCTCGTGTCGTCCGAGGCCAACGAGATCTGCAACAAGTCGGAGAAGAAGACCATCTCGCCCGAGCACGTCATCCAAGGTGGGTGCCCGGGGGGGCGTCCCGCGGCACCCCCGCGGCTCCCCAGCCCGAGCCGGGGTGCCGAGTCCCCGGGGCTTATCGTGCACCCCGCCCACAAAGGGAACCGCTTTCGCACCCGGAGCCCCGGAGGAACCCCGAAAGTCAAGTCTACCCGGCGCCCGCCCGAGGGATCCTCAGCCAGCTCCGGGCCCGGGTGCTAACCCGGATCGGGCTAGGCTAGGTGGAGCCCTGGGGGTTATCATGCACCCCGTCCAGAAAGGGAACCTCGTTCACGCCTGGAGCCCCAGAGGAAGCCCAGGGCTATCTCTGGAGTTCCTAGAGTAGTAGCTGGCGGCTCTCACGGCACCGACCACTCCCCCACCCACCCGACCCCTGGACCTCTGCAGAGGCTGGAGGGAAAGAGGAAGGAAGGTTGTGAACCCCAGAGTAGGGAAAGGATTCTCCACGCGGGCTTTGTGGAGCCTTGCAGACTTGCTCGCTGTAGAGTCGAGTCTCCTTTCTCTGCTGCAGGTATGGCTGTGCTTGCTGCCCTTTACCACCAAGTGTCCCAAGTACTTCGCTCTCCTCCCCTCCTGGTCTCTCTGTGTCTGCGCTCCCACCCTCTTCCTTTTCCTTCTTTCCTTCCTTCCTTCCTTCCTTCCTTCCTTCCTTCCTTCCTTCCTTCCTTCCTTTCTTTTTCTTTCATTCTTTTCCTTCCTTCCTTCCTTTCTTCCTTTTTCTTTCATTCTTTTCCTTCCTTCCTTCCTTCCTTCCTTCCTTCCTTCCTTCCTTCCTTCCTTCCTTCCTTCCTTCCTTCCTTCCTCCCTCTCTTCTTTTTCTTCCCCCCTTTATTCCCTACCCTTCTATCCCTTTTTCTCTCTTCCCTTTCCTTTTCTTCCCCTTTCCACCTCCCCCTCCATCCCTCATCCACTTCTCCAGTTAGTCTTATCATTTTGTTCTGTGGGCATAGCTTTTTAAAGTTTGAAAGCTTTGGGAAGAGGTGTGTTTTTTGTTTTCATGGACTATATTTTCCTGCCACTATTGCCACTTAGCTATAGACACTTAAACTTTTATTGAAAAATCATCCTGATAGTTTCAGCATGTATTTTTTTTTCTTGGAAAGAAATTATATTGTAGCCTTATATTGATGGTTCTTTTCCAAAATGGAAAACATTTGCTATTTTTAATATTTTGAGGAGCGCTTTTGTGACATGTATGAAATGTGACATACTTGTGAAAGTGAAATGTGAGATATTTGTGACATGTTTATGAAAGTTTTGCCTTGTATAATCCACTTAAAATCTGAAGTTCATGATTGCATTGACATCATGGAAATGATTAATATTAGTCATTTGGGTAAGCAGGTGGTTTTCTACCTTTTTTTTTTTCTTCATAATTTAACTTTTAAACCGCGGTTTTCCTGTTTCTCTGATACAGAGAGCACATCCACTCCTTTTCACCATAGACAATATTTTACCATCAATATTGATATAGGATTAAATGACTCTTTTTATCTTTAACGATGTGTGGAAGGTAAATTTTTTAATATATTGTTCTTCCCATAGGAAAAATTTAGGAAGAACCATATTTGATTTAAAAGGTAGTATTTTTTTCCTACTTGGTTGGAGTAGTGAATACTTAGCCAAGTAAAGTGAAACCCAAACTATTTTTCTTCTTGTGTTTTTATATTTACATAGTATGTGTGATTATTGTCTTAAGTCTCTCACAAGATTATCCAACACAGATAGCTGTACTTTCTTTTTACAGTCATAAAGAAGAAAAAGAACCTTTTATCAACGTTGCTTTTCTGATGAAAATTGCAGAGTTCAGTAGGATCTGCCTAAATATTTGCTTACACCACAAAAAATGGAGATCATTCCAAAAACTTAGTAACACATTGCAATATGTCTTCTTGGATAGAGTTTATTCTTTTTCTAGGATATATTTAGATTTCTGATTGACATGATGGAATCAGGGGCCGGTGTGGTGGCGCTAGAGGTAAGGTGTCTGCCTTGCAAGCGCTAGCCAAGGAAGGACCGCAGTTAGATCACCCGGCGTCCCATATGGTCCCCCCAAGCCAGGGGCGATTTCTGAGCACTTAGCCAGGAGTAACCCCTGAGCATCAAACAGATGTGGCCCGAAAAAAAAAAAAAAAAGACATGATGGAATAAAAGTGCAGCTATAGAGAGGTATATACTAAGTTCAGTTTAATGTATATAAATCAGAAACTTGGTTTTTCTCTTTTTGTGTAATTAGAATGGTTTATTAACTGTTATAATTTTAAGGGTTGCCTTTTTTTTCCTTTTGTGTTACTATCTGGGGACCTACTTTTTGTCCCCAATGTTTCCAAATTTGTGGGAATACATTTTATTTAAATCTCATATAGATGGGGGCCAGAGGGATTGCATAGCTTCCCTTGCATGCTGCTGACCCGAGTTAGATCCCCAGCATCCCTGAGCTGGCCAGGAATGATTCCTGAGTACAGACTCAGGAGTAGCCCCAAAACAAAACAAAAATCTCATATAGGTGAATCAGTTTAAAGAGTTTTTGTCTTTAGTAGTTTATTCATTTATCTAATCTCTCTATTCATCTACCTACCTACCTACCTACCTACCTACCTACCTACCTACCTACCTACCTACCTACCTACCCACCCACCCA
Source organism: Suncus etruscus (assembly GCF_024139225.1). NCBI lineage: Eukaryota > Metazoa > Chordata > Mammalia > Eulipotyphla > Soricidae > Suncus > Suncus etruscus. The sequence goes on from NC_064851.1 coordinate 46,055,579, forward strand.
CCCACCCACCAACCAACCTGCCACTTTGCTTTGCTTTACTTTATCAGGTCAGACAAGTTAAACATTTGAGGTAGCTCTATAAAACGCAAGTTAATGTTGAAGTATTTTAATTGGTCTGTAAATATGTGATAATTAAATAATTTTTTAGAATATTTTAAGAAAGTAGACTTGGCATTGAAGATCAGAGTTATGCAAATAGAGATAATTCTAAACTATAAAAGGTTTTGTTTCTCTTTATTACTGGTCTCTGTGAACACATTCATAAATCAGTTCTAACATGTTCTGTTGCATTATGAAAACTGAGTTAAGACCTATAAATTTTGCATTAAAATGTCTTTGGCCTTAGACAAACTTGTTAAGGTTTTCTTTCTCATTTATGCATAAATAATACCATTATTTCAAATAAATTCGCAATTTTTCTGAGAATTTAGAGATGAGAAACTTAAGAAATATGCTACAATGATTTTCAAAATAAGGTGGAATTGATTTTTGCTCCACACTGGTGGTGCTTAAGGCTTTTTCAGGGACCACCTCTGGTATGTTCCAGGGACCACATAGGGTGCAGGTATCAAAACTAGGTCGGTTGCCTGCAAGGCACGCATTCTGAATACTATACTATCACTCCAACCCCTATTTGTAAACAAAATATGAGAATAATTTAAGAGTATATTTTTCTTGCTACATGGTTTCTGTCCACATTTAGGAGTAGTAATAAATGAAAGTAGTGAAATTTTCAAAAAGTCTCTGAGATTCACTTCTGCAATTGAGTTGCTCTATTTCAGTAGAGGAAATTTTTTGTTTGTTTTGTTTTTGGGCTACACAAAGTGATGCTCAGGGATTACTCTGCATTACTCAGGACTGAAAATCGAAACTGGATCAGTTGTGTGCAAGTCAGACGCCCTACTTGCTCTAGTAAGGGTTTTTTTTTTTAAATCCTAGTTCAGGATGTAGCTCAGTAATGAAGCACTTGTCTTGTATGTGAGTTCTGGATTAGATCCCTAACATGGCTTGACTCACCAGGAAAAAAAATTGAAAGACATTTTTAAAAAGTTATCTTGTTTATTAATCAATAGATTTCAAATGTCTCCTTTAAATTGTTAAGAATTATTGCTTGTTTTGGGGCCACACCTGGATATTCTCAGGGTTCAGGGATCACTCCACATGAGATTTGGGGTCATCATATATGGTGCTGGGGATTAAACCTTGGTTGGCTGCTTATAGAGCAAGCTACCTAATTGCTACACTGTCTTTACAGTCCCAGTAAAAAATTGATTTTTCGGGCCGGGAGAGATAGCACAGCGGTGTTTGCCTTGCAAGCAGCTGATCCAGGACCTAAGGTGGTTGGTTTGAATCTCAGTGTCCCATATGGTCCCCTGTGCCTGCCAGGAGCTATTTCTGAGCAGACAGCCAGGAGTAACTTACCCTTGAGCACCACCCTTGAGCACCGCCGGGTGTGACCCAAAAACCAAAAAAAAAAATAAAAAAAAATTGATTTTTCTTGGTTTGATTGAGATGTAATCAGCATATTTTAAGTTTATACATGTATGTAAATGCAGAATGATTGCCACAATATCTGACCATAAGCATTTGCTAAGGCTCTTAAATATTCTTGGGTTTCCATACCTTTATAACCAGTTCTGGCATAGAACTAACTTGTGGATCACACTTTGAGTTATTTTGCTTTCAAGCCTAAACTAGTCTATTGGAAAATAGATGTAATTTAATTTTGAAATTAGGTGATTTGAGTGATTGCAGAGAAATTATAATTAAAATGAGAGAATGAAACTATTGCTTAGTCATTTATACTGATTTTTTTCAAAGTGGATACATGATTTGCATTTTACTACAATTTTATCAAATAATTGGATGCTTTTAAGATAGATATTTACTATACTTCTTAAAATTGATAATATCTTTTGTTGTCCTTTCATTCAGTACTTACATTTGATATTGATCCTAAGAAGATAAAGATGAACTATAAATTCCACCCCATCATCCTTCTCTTATCCCACATTCCTAGGAGCTATGATACCATAGAAGACCATTGTAAGGGTCTTCAAGAGACTTTTGTTAAGGAATAAACCAAGAAGCCTCTTTGGCCTGATTCCTCTTAGTCAGAGCCTAGAAGTGATGGCCTGCTTGCTTCCTCTTAGTGCTGCTTTATCACACTAACATAAAACAAGAAGATAGAAACATTTGAGATTACTATTTTGTATGGTTTAAAAGGAAAATACTCATCCATCTAATGGCACTGTCATACAATATTATAATCTTACCAGACATTAAGAAATACTTGTGTGAAATAAGGAACCTAAAATTTTTGTTGCTTGGTAAATGTTTCTACATTTATTTATTTATTTAGGGTATAGAGTCATACTCAAAAGTTCTTAGGTGGGCCCGGAGAGATAGCACAGTGGCGTTTGCCTTGCAAGCAGCCAATCCAGGACCAAAGGTGGTTGGTTCGAATCCCTGTGTCCCATATGGTCCCCCGTGCCTGCCAGGAGCTATTTCTGAGCAGACAGCCAGGAGTAACCCCTGAGCGCCACCAGGTGTGGCCCAAAAACCAAAAAAAAAAAAAAAAAAAAAAAAAAAAAGTTCTTAGGAACTTAACTCTGTGCTTGGGGTCACTCCTCACAGTGCCTGAGATCATACAGTGCTGGAGATTAAACCTGGTGTGTAGAAGAAATTGAACCCTTGAGTGTATTTCCCCCTCCCTATTTTAATGATTGTCTTGTTAATATCAGTCTTTCAGATGGAAAAATGTGCTAGGTATTCCCTCTTCCCTTTAAGACAGATGACAGAGGGTAGTAGACAGATCTCTGAGTAACAAAGATGTGTTTTGCCTGCAAAAGAAGTTGGGGGGAGAGGAGTGTTGGGCCAGAATATATGGTACTACGGGGCTATTCCTGGTTCTATGGTAAGGAATAACCTCTCTCAGAGTGCAGGGACTCATATGCGGTGCTAGAGATTGAACCAGGTCACCTGCATTGTAGTCACCTTATTTCCTTTACCTCCAGTCCTGCCCACAAGATTTAAAAAAAATTTTTTTTTCACTTTTGCTTTAACTCTCTTGATCTTCAGAATCAGTTTCATAAAGCCTTTTGGTACAAATTAGAGAAAGTTACTCCTTTCTTAGAAATCTTTCTTAAAGGGGCCAGAGAGATAGCACAGTGGTAAGGCATTTGCCTTAGACACAGAAGAACAGTGGTTCAAATCCTGGCATCCCATATAGTCCCCCGAGCCTGCCAGGAGCGATTTCTGAGTAAAGAGCCAGGAGTAACCTCTGAGCACTGCCGGGTATGACCCAAAAAGCAAAAAAAAAAAAAAATCTTTCTTAAAAGTTTACCAGAAAAAGTGCCATAGCTAACATACAAATGTGACATTTATAATATATGACCCTCCTTAGATTTGGTACTGTTATGGACTGAACAGTATAACCTTAGTAGAAGCCCTTATCCTTTTTTGGAGGGGGCTCACACCCGGCAGCACTCAGGGGTCACTCCTGACTCTACGCTCAGAAATCGCTCCTGACAGGCTCGGGGGACCATATGGGATGCCGGGATTTGAAACGCCTTACCGCTGTGCTATCTCTCTGGCCCCCCTTTTTTGTATAATTGAAATGATCACTGCTACATGGTAACAGATGACATAAAATGTCTCAGTTTGGAAGCTATATATCCAGTTATTGACATGTTAGCCAAATACGTTTAAAATTTGGACTTAAGTTTATGCTGCTTTTGAAATAAAATTTACAGCAGTCCCTCTTACGCATTTTATTTAGAGTACAGCATATATGTGGCAACTTTTTGAATATTAAATATTAACCTTGAGGGGCCGGAGAGGTGGCGCTAGAGGTAAGGTGTCTGCCTTGTGAGCGCTAGCGTAGAATGGACCGCAGTTCAATCCCTCGGCATCCCATATGGTCCCCCCAAGCCAGGAGCGATTTCTGAGCTCAAAGCCAGGAGTAACCCCTGAGTGTCAAACGGGTGTGGCCCAAAAACCAATTTATATATATTAACCTTGGATTTACTTGTACAATTTTGGAGAGCAATATTTTAAGCTATTAGTGACTTTAAAGGTAAGGTATTTTTTATTTTTGCTCTTAGCTTCTTAATAGTTTTTATGGAATTTTTAAAATAATCTAGTAATTCAAGATATTTTGGATGGTTATTTCTGTATTGTGTTGATTATTCATTTCAAAAATTAGTTATAAGTATGTCTTTCCATTTGAATTTAGGTATGGCAATGTATATGTAGTTGTGCATTTATATTGACCAGATAAACTTTTAGGACCTTATAAACTTATTATGTATAAGTTTATTATATGTAAGTTTAAGAAATATAAGAGGACTGAGATTGGAGCTGTAGAACAGCGGGTAGGACATTTGCCTTGCACAAGGCTGACCCAGGTTCAATCCAGCGCTCCTTTATTGTCCCATGAGCCTGCCTGGAGTAATACCTTAGCGCTGTGAGGTGTGGCCTAAAGCCAAAATATATATGAGGACTCAGAGAGATAGTTAAGGAGTTAAGGTCTTGCCTTGCATGTCACTGACTTTAGTTTGATCCCCCAAGTGCAACTAGTATGCTCAAGGAGAGATCCCGAGATTCCTTTCTTTTTTTTTTTGTTTTTTGTTTTTTGTTTTTGTTTTTGTTTTTGGGTCACACCCAGCAACGCACAAGGGTTACTCCTGCCTCTGTGCTCAGAAATTGCCCCTGGCACACTCAAGGCACCATATGGGATGCTGGGGATCAAGGCAGGGTAGGCTTCATGCAAGGCAACCGCCCTATTGCTGTGCTATCTCTCTGGTCCCAAGGAGAGATCCTTGAGCACAGAGCCAGGAATGACCCCTGAATGCTGCCAGGTTGACCCTGAGCTCCCAACTAATAAAAAATTAAATGTAAGAGAAAAAAGGATAATTACATATTTCATATTAAGTGACTCATGTGCTAGACTAGACTATTAAATGTTTTAGATTAATTACTTGATTCTACTACACATTTTTAAAAAAAGAAACATTTGAATCATAGTGAGTTACAGTTGCCAATTATTCGTGATTGCATTTCAGGAATACAATGTTCCAACACCAGTCCATTCACCAGTGTCCGCTTTCCTCCCTAATATCTCCAGTTATCACTTCTGTCTTCCCTCATCACTTCCCTCTTCAGTGTTGTATCCTTCCCTGACTTTCCCTTTCCTCCCTGTCTCAAGTGTTAAGCTTCATATTGAAAATCTCTAGTTTTTGTTGCCTTCTTTATATCCTGCATCGAGAGAGCTCATACTTTTTGTGTCTCTCCCTCTGACTAACTTTAGTCAGCTTGATATTTTCCAGATCTATCCATATGACACAAATCCTACAACCCTATATTAGTGAGGGGAGGGAGGAGAATACTTAATTTTCTTTCTACTTTAGGCTAGCATCTGTTCCAAACTTACTCATTTATTCTTCATAGCAACCCAATCTTAGATGTTATTTTAAATGTTACTTTTCTAGATGAAGGAACTTAATCTAATGTCACACAGCTAATAGGAGACAGAGCTGGGAGTTAAGTCCTGGCAGACATAGTTCCTTGTAGGCTTTAGTACTATATAGCTTCTGATTGTAGGAGGTTGTAAAAGATATGCTTTTTCACATTAGAAATAGAATATGTGGGGCCGGAGAGGTGGCACTAGAGGTAAGGTGTCTATCTTGCAAGCGCTAGCCAAGGAAGGACTGCGATTCGATCCTTCGGTGTCCCATATGGTCCCCCCCCAAGCCAGGGGCAATTTCTGAGCCCTTAGCCAGGAGTAACCCCTGAGCATCAAATGGATGTGGCCCAAAAAACCAAAAAAAAAAAAAAAAGAAGAAGAAGAATATGTAAAGCTACATGTCGAAAGCTTCAAATTCTACATTTATCTGATTTCAAAGTGGGAGGGAGTATTAAAACTATTCTGGGAAGATCAAGTAAATTTAACTTGAAGATGGAGTTTAATCTGGATCTTGAGTGTATTACCCTTAGTATAAGTGTGTGAAACTGGTGTCTGTTTGGAAACATAGAGCAATCAAATAAGGACTTTAATTGTAGAAACAAAGCTGGAAAAGACCATGAGGATACAGGACTAAGAAAATAACATTTTCTTTAGGTTTGCTTGTTTTTTGTTTTGTTTTTGCTTGGAGTATTGACATTGTCTCCAGTCATTATTATTCCCATGTCCACAAAAAAAAAAAAAAAAAAAAAGCCAGAGCAGTAGTAAAGCAGGTCAGGCTTATCTGTTTTTAAGCACACACACACAAATGCATTTTAGACAATTATTTTGCTGTAATATTTTTGGTTTTGGGGCCACACCCAGTGGCACTCTGGGATCACTCCTGGCTCTGTGCTCAGAATTGCTTCTGGCAGGCTTGGAGGAATCATATGGAATGCCAGGAATTGAACCCAGGGGTCCGTCTCAGGTTGGCAAGGCAAATGCCCTACTTCTATGCTATCTCTTTGGCCCCTGTAAAATTCTATTTTGGGGGGGGGGGGTCATACTCGGCTTCACTCAGGGGTTACTCCTGACTCTGGACTAAGAAATCGTTCCTGGCAGGCTCGGGGGACCATATAGGATGCCAGGTATTGAACCCTTGTCTGTCCTGGGTCTGCTGCATGCAAGACATAGGCCCTATCACTGTGCTATCCCTCCAGCCCCACCCTGTAAAATTTTTAATAGAGAATTTTGTTAATGCATTTATCTTTTGGGAGGACCTGTAGTCTTACTGTTTTTCTGCAGTACCACTGGAAATGCTTTCCTATTAAGTTTTACTTTTAAAAGAAACTATTGGATGAAAATAAATGCTGATTTTTCATTAGTTACATTTTTACAAGCATTTGGAGGGGTCACCATACCTAATAGGTCACCTATTCCTAATTAGGGGTGTGGTTGTCAAGACATTGATGAGCATTTAACTTATGTCTCCCACATGCAAAGTATGCACTCAACCCATTGAGTGATCTCTTATCTATAGTCCTCATCAGTTTTCTTCCCTCCCTCCCTTTCTCCTTCCTTCCTTCCTTCCTTCCTTCCTTCCTTCCTTCCTTCCTTCCTTCCTTCCTTCCTTCCTTCCTTCCTTCCTTCCTTCCTTCCTTCCTTCCTTCCTTCCTACCTTCCTTCCTTCTTTCCTTCCTTCCTTTCTTTTCTTTCCTTTCTTTCCACTTAAAGGTACTCAGGACTTACTCCTGACTGCTCTCAGGATCACTCCTGCAAGGCCACCTGCAGGGCAAGTGCCCTCCTTGTACACTAATACTCTCTAGTCTTCTCATCATTCTTTTGTTTGGTTATGTAATTGTCTTAGATAAGAATATTCTCCTTGTATGTTAGAGAAAAGAACTTAATCTGTTTTTTAATGCTTTCCTACTAAAACTTGGAGAATGGAACAAGAAGAACCAGCGCTGGCACTGATGCAGGGAGAAAGAGACTAGCATTTACTTTTAGGTGGGAATGTCTACTTCAGCCTTTTTGGTAAACAATAGGGACATTACTCAAAAAACAAACAAACAAACAAAAAAAAACCCTAGAAGTTGAGCTTCCATTTGACCCAGCAATACTCTACGCATCCAAAAACACAATGCAAAAAAGGCATCTATGCTCTTACGTTCATTGCCACACTATTTACAAAAGCCAGAATCTGGAAACAACCCAAGTGCCTATGAACAGATGAGTGGATAAACTATGATACATCTACACAATGCAATACCATTTAGCTTTTAGGAAAAATGAAATCATGAAATTTGTCTATACGTGGAAAGTATCATTCTGAATGAAATGAGAGGGAGGGGCATAGTATGATCACACACTCATCTGTGATCTCATCTTTTTGGTTTTTGGGCTACACCCGGTAACGCTCGGGTTACTCCTGGCCATGCGCTCAGAAATTGCTCCTGGCTTGGGGGACCATATGGGATACCGGGGGATTGAACTGCAGTTTGTCCTAGGTCAGCTGCCTGCAAGGCAAACACCCTACCACTTGTGCAACCACTTCAGCCCCATCATCTGTATGACTTTTTTTTAAACATAGTATGAGAGTAATACATACCTAAAAACAATAGGATTGAGTGAAGAGAAGGGGATTGCAGTTAGGACAGAGAAGGGACTGCTATGACAATCAAAGTTGAAATGATCACTCTGAACAAGAACTGGGAACAGTGCTCACTTTGGCTTTGGCAGCACATATACAATACAGAGATTAGCATACCCCCTGCGCAAGAACTGGGAACAGAAAGGAAGTAAAGATTATATGCATGATGCACTTTCAGTAACAGTGCTGCAAACTACAGTGCCTAAAAAAAAAAAAAGTGGAATAGGGGTTGTGGGGAGACAGACGCCATGGGTGAGGGTGGGGGACAGGAAAGAAACTGGAGGGCTTGGTGGCAAGAAATGAACACTGGTGAAAGCGGTGGGTGTCAGAACTTTGTATGACTGAAGCAATTATCAACAATTCTTTGACTCAAAATTTAAAAAAAAATTGGAATATGTGTTTTGTACAAGCTTATTTCTCCCAAGTCAAATGGCATGGAATATTAAAGTGTTATTTAGGGACCAGTGAGATAGCACAGCAGTAGGGCGTTTACCTTGCAAGTTGTCAACCTGGGATGGACCTGGTTTAATTCCCAGCATCTCATAAGGTCTCTCTAGCCTGCCAGGAGTGATTTTTGAGTGCGCAGAGCCAGGAAAAAAACTCCTGAGTGCCACTGGGTATGGCCAAACAAGCCAAAAAAAGTTACTCAGAAAGAGAAGAAAAAAAGAATCCTGTGTTTGTTTGTTTGTTTTGTTTTTTGTTTTCTTATTTTGGTTTTTGGGTCACACCCAGCTGTGCTCAGGGGTTACTCCTGGCTTATCTGCTCAGAAATAGCTCCTGGCAGGCACGGGGGACCATATGGGACGCCAGGTTTCAAACCAACCATCTTAAGTCCTGGGTTGGCTGCTTACAAGGCAAACGCCGCTGTGCTATCTCTCCGGCCCCCCGAATCCTGTGTTTTTTAAGTTTCCTAAGCGCTGATTAGTTAACAAGCTGATAAGTATTTTGTCTGAGCCATGTAAATAAAATATTAATTATAAAATAGGTAAAATTATTTGAAAACTATTTCCAAGTATATATACACACCTCATTCTGTAGATAAGTGAAAAGATGTTTTTCATTCTTTCATTGTTTTATATTTTCATCTCCCTAGCACTAGAAAGTTTGGGCTTTGGCTCTTACATCAGTGAAGTAAAAGAAGTTTTACAAGAATGCAAGACGGTAGCATTAAAAAGAAGAAAGGCAAGTTCTCGTTTGGAAAACCTTGGCATTCCTGAGGAAGAGTTATTGAGACAGCAACAGGAATTATTTGCAAAAGTAAGTAGTATATCTTAATTATTTTCATTTGAATTTTACTGTGTTTCCTAGCAGAAATCATATGGCTTCTGAAATTCCTAATCAATATAGTAACCTACCCAGAGGATTTTTCTTTCTGTGACTAATAGAATCATAATGGAGTCTGATATTTAAATTGGGTCAGTTTGAGTATTTGGCTAATCTTTAATTTTTATTTATTTTTGTTTTTGAGTACACTGCTGTGCTCTGTTCATGGCTCTGCCCTCAGGGATCTCTCCTGGCAGGGCTTGAGTAATCTGTGGTTATGTGGACATGCTAAGGATCAAACCTTTACCTAGTGCTTGATTGAAGCACAAAGCACTTCCTAAATATGAAAGAAACTGTATATAATATAAATTTTGTGGTTTTCAACTAACCAAGCTTGTGGTTCAACATATTGACCAGTGCTGTGATAATTGCTTGGACTCTGGTGCCAGGGAAACCTGGATCACTCTGGGGCCACATCTTGCAGTGCTCAGAGACAACCAGTGCTGCACTGGGAGCCCACAAATCAAGTTCCCACTTCTATGGTTTCTTCAGTACAACTCGATGTAACCTGAAAACAATCCCCCTTCCCCAAAAAAGAAAGTGTTAGGAATTATATACCAACTTAACTTTATCCATATTCTATACCTTTAAGTCAGTTACATTTTTCTTTTTCTCTTTCCTCTAACATGATATTATGATAACCAGGGTTGATATCAGGTTGTGTGTGCATATACACTCAAGACTTGGTGCTTATCGAGGATCATAATTTTTTTTTTTGGGGGGGGCCACACCCGGCAGTGCTCAGAAGTTACTCCTGGGTATCTGCTCAGAAATGGCTCCTGGCAGGCATGGGGGACCATATGGGACGCTGGGATTCGAACCAACCACCTTAGGTCCTGGGTCGGCTCCTTGCAAGGCAAACACTGCTGAGCTATCTCTCCGGCCCCGGGGGATCATAATCTTTAGTTGTGGTGTGCTGATGCTAGTAGGTACTCAGAGGCAACACTGGAGAAAGAAGACAGTTCACTTTTTTCTTTTGGCATAGAGTTCTTCACCCTGCTGCTTTCATCTTTTCTCTAGAAGGAACTGAATCCTGTTTGTAGATTCTTTAATACTTAAAGCTCCATCTAGAAAAAAACTGGTATATCTACACAATGGAATATTATGCAGCTGTTAGGAAATATGAAATCATGAAATTTGCTTATACATGGATGGATATAGAGAATATTATGCTGAGTGAAATGAATCAGAGGGAGTGGAATAGACAAAGAGTGATCATACTTATTTGTGAGATTTAATATAAAGATAGTATATAATAGTATCTTAGAGACAATAAAGATGAGGGCCAGGAGGACCAGATCATGATAGAAAGCTTACCGAAAATAGCAAAAGAGTGTAGTTAGGCCAGAGAAGGGACCACTATGATGATGATTGTTTGATGATGATTGATCACTCTGGACAAGAACTGAATATTGAAATGAGATAAAGTGATAGGCATGATACCCTTCAGTAACAGTTGTGCAATGCACAGTGTCTAAAAGGGGCGGGGGGGGGGAGAAAAAGAAAGAAATAGGGCAGGAAGGAAACTGGGGACATTGGTGGTAGGAAATTTGCAGTAGTGAAGAATGTTGTACATTGCATGACTGAACTCTATCATGAATAACTTAGTATCTGTGGAAAAAAAGACAATTGTATTATGAACAACCTTGTAACCTGGTGTTTAAATAAAGTAATTAATTTTGGGGATACCCGGCAGTGCTCAGGAGTTACTCCGGGGATCATATGGAAAGCCAAGAATCAAACCGGGTTTTGTCCTGGATTGGCCTGTGCAAGGCAAACGCTTTAGCCCCCTAAAGTAATTAATTTTTTAAAAATTAAAGATCCATCTTGAAATGAATTCTCTCTTTGGGGGTGTAGTTCTCAAAATGTGAGATTCTTCACTAGCTTACAGATGCTAGTGCGATCAAGCTTATAACCCCTTTTCTTTTTTTTGGGGGGGGGTCACACCTGGTGACACACAGGGGTACTGCTGGCTCTGCGCTCAGAAGTCGCTCCTGGCTTGGGGGGCCATCTGGGACGCCGGGGGAATCGACCCGCAGTCGGTCCTAGGCTAGCTCTGGCAAGGCAGACACCTTACCTCTATCTAGCACCACTGCGCCGGCCCCACAACCCTTTTTCTTGAAGTTTGAGTTTTAAATTGCTACTCTCAGGATCTTTAGGTTATTGTTTTTATTGTTGTTTTTTTGGCAGGGTCAAAGTCTGCTTAGACCATACGTGGCTGTGTTCTGGGCTCACTCCTGGTTGTACTTGGGGGACCATCTGCAATGTTGGGAATTATATACAAAGCTTTTGAATCTTGTTTTTTTGTGTTTGTTTTTTTTTGGTTTTTTGGTTTTTGGGCCACACCCGGCAGTGCTCAGGGGTTACTCCTGGCTGTCTGCTCAGATATAGCTCCTGGCAGGCACGGGGGACCATATGGGACACCGGGATTCGAACCAACCACCTTTGGTCCTGGATCGGCTGCTTGCAAGGCAAATACCGCTGTGCTATCTCTCCGGGCCCAAAGCTTTTGAATCTTAAAAATTACAGCTTCTCCAGTTTTTGGTTTGATAATTTTCTTTTTTTTTTTTTTTTTTTTTTTTTTTCTTTTTGGGTCACACCCGGCAGTGCTCAGGGGTTACTCCTCGCTCTATGCTCAGAAATCGCTCCTGGCAGGCTCGGGGGACCGTATGGGATGCCGGGATTTGAACCACGGACCTTCTACATGAAAGGCAAACGCTTTACCTCCATGCTATCTCTCCGGCCCCGGTTTGATAATTTTTTATAGCTATCTTCTTGATATCTTAGTGCTCTTCTTGTTTTCTAAATTGCCTAATTACCAACTTTGTATTTTGTTAAAATTTTATATTTAAAAAATATTTTCTGTATTTGGAGGGACTTTTTGGATGAAGGGGCCACACCTGGAAGTAGTACTCAGTGATTACTCCTGGCTCTCTAATCAGGAATTACTCCTGGTGGTGCTCAGTACCTATTGAATGCCAAGGATTGAACCCAGGACAGCCAGGTGGAAGGCAATTGCCCTGTCCACTGTATTATCACTCCAGACCCTCCTTTATCTTTATTTAAAAACTTTTTATTAATTTGAGGTCCCATCTTGCAGTGATCAGTTGTTACTCTTGGCCGTATATTCAGAGATCAGAGGTTACTCCTGGCCCTCTTTGGGTGAGCATGTGTATGCTGGAGTACATATGGGTTAACCTTATGAAAATCAGTACCTAACCAAACCACTCTACTCTATATTTGGGAAACATTTTATGTTCTATATTTATTTTGTAAATGTAATTTTCTTCAAGAAAGGATTAGAGATTGGACAGTAAATTCAGTAAATTGGAGAACTTGGAACTCTAGGCTGAGAAATTTGTACTTAATAATGGTCTGACAAGGGGCCAGAGCAATAGCACAGCATTTGCCTTGCACATCACCTACCCAGGTGCAATCCTCAGAATTCCACATGGTCCCCGAACCTGCCAGGAGTAATTTCTCAGCAAAGCCAGGAGTAACCCCTGAGCACTATCGGGTTTGACCCAACCACAAAAAAACAAAACAAAAAAAAAAAACAGTTTTTATATTTTTCTTCTTGGTATGGCTTGTCTGTTAATGGATAAAATTCATTTGGGAAGGAATCTTTTTTTTTTCTTTAGCCCAGAAATAGTTTTTAGGTTAAAAAGTGTTTACATCTGAATTTAAGTTGATGGGCCAGAGTTGTGGGGTGCTTGTTCTGTATGTGGTTGACCCCCAGGGTCTATCTGCAACACTACATATAGTTCCTGAGCACCAACAAATGTGCTCCCAGAACATATCTAGGTGTGTTCCATAGTTCCAGAAACCTCAAAAGAAAAGAACCAGAGAGGTAGTACAGGGGTTAAAGCGCTTATTTTGCACAGTCAACCCTGGTTCAATCCCTGGCATCATATATGGCTTTCTGAGCACTTTCAGAGTAACTTTTGAGCAGAGTTAGAGAGTCAGTTCTGACTACCAAATTTGGGCCAAAAGCAAAACAAAACAAAATGCTCCCCCAAAACAAAATGTTTTTTAAATTAAAAGTCACAAAAGAACAAACGAAACTAAGTGTTATGGATTGGAACCAAAGAAAAAAATGCTGATATTTTTCTTTCAAAGTTCAAAAATTAAGTGATGCTATAGGAAACCATCTGTAAGAGACAGATTTAGAAACTTTTTAGACCTGTGTGGTTGGCAAAACTGTCTCTTAATTATATAGAATTATAGCATTCATATTTTTCAGAAATATAACAATTGCACAATGACTAGAAAATGGCCAAATTTGATAATGGTTGTAATTGACTTAAGATTAAATGTATAGGGAGACCGGAGTGATAGCACCAGAGTGATAGTGGGTAGGAATTTGCCTTGCATGCAGTTGACCCTGGTTCAATCTCCAGAATCCCTATGTCCCCCTGAGCCTGCCAGGAGTGATTTCTGAACACAGAGCCAGGAGTAACCCCAGAACGCCACTGAGTGTGGCCCCAAAATAATAAAAAATGTAAACCTATTTACCTTTAACCAACATGTGTATGTTGTGTGTTTTCTAAAAGAAATCAGTTGTTTTACAGGTTTGTTTTTTTGTTATTTTTGATGTTTAGGCTAGACAACAACAAGCAGAATTGGCTCAACAAGAATGGCTTCAAATGCAACAAGCAGCCCAGCAAGCTCAGCTTGCTGCTGCCTCAGCTAGTGCGTCCAACCAAGCAGGATCTTCTCAGGATGAAGAAGATGACGATGATATCTGATATTCTCCAGCTGAGCTCCTATTTCCTCTGTGTTTTTCTTTGCACAAGAAAACAGTGAAAGAAATGCTTATCTGTAATTTTGTATGCATCTTGATGGACTTGCCATTGATATTCTAGAGATATCTGCTGTTCAGTTTCATTAATGGTGTGCTATTCATGTAAAAATGGAACTATTGAAAATTTAAGATTCAGTATAACAACAATTTTGGATTTTTAATGGTGTTTATGAAATTTTAGATAGCAGTGAATCTTTTATTTGATCAATAAACAGTGTTACAGAAAACGTCAAGTTTATAAAAATAGAGAAATTTATACAGAAACTCTGTCTGCACTTGCATTTCCTCTACCTTTTAACTAAACTAAAAATTGGGAATTTTAAATTATTGGGGGATGTGTGGGGTGTTGTGTAACACAGTAGACATTAGGTCAGGTGGGCGAAAAAAGAAGAGTTCGGTTCTGACTTAAAATGAGTATAAATATCAAAAAATATATATACTCAGATAAATATACCTGTCTAAAATATGAAAACAAGACATTCATAAACGAATTTGAAGTATGTATGTTCATAGTAGTTGTATAAATTTGGTGGGGTTTTTGTTGTTGTTTTATCTAGTTGTGAGTTTTATTATGGCATAATTCATCAAGCCACACTGTTCCATTTCAGACTACCCAATTTTGAAGACTCATGATTCTTAGTCTTTTGCTCCAGGAATTAATAGTATTATTTGCTTAATTCATCCTTTTTTGGAACTTACGGAACAATTGCATAGGGGTTCTCTTGGTTCAGCTAAGCTTCATGAATATTCAGACCTTTGCTGGGGAAAGAAATGGAAGTTAATGAGCATGCATGTTAGAATAGAAGGACTTTATGTAATTTAACTTGTAGTTATAGTTTACTTAGTGTTTCTGGTTTTTGTTTTTTTTGTTTTCTTTTTTTTAGCATTACTTCTATACTTTCTTGACTAGATTGCCCAGAAGTCCAATGCTTTTTGAAATGGTATTGTCTCCATTTTAAAATTGATTTTAATTGATAGCTTTAAAAGTTATTAGTAAATTAAAGAAATAATAATAAAAGTTGTTGGTATTGTTTAGGAAAGCTTGTCATAACTGATCAGCTTCATATGAAACATAGTTTCAACTTGCTTATTAAAAGGGAGAAGCTTTACTTTGGTTCCAATAAAAAAGTTTGATGGTGTTTTTATATGTATCTAGTGTGCTGATGACATATTATTTGTATTTTGGAAATAGAATGGAGAAGTCACTTAAAAGATAGTATGAAATCTAATTTCCTATGTTAGTTGCCAAATCATTTAAATTTCTATACTTAACCAAGCTTAAGGATAGATCGTGGCTGCCAGAATACCAGTTTTAATTGAGGGGCTAAGTAAGCAAAGTTTGTAAGTATTAGATTTCTTAATGATCATATTTTACAGTTTCAGAAAAGGCAAAATATTGTCATATTTATTAATTACACTTCCCCATACCACAAATCTTGCTGAATATTTTGTTACCGTGTTTTAAGTTGAAGTTGATACTGTGTTCATGCATTGAGATAGAAGGGATTTTTTTAAGTACCAAAGGTAGTCTAGTTTAAGAAATAATTTAATAAGTGTTGGCTTTTCTATTTGTACTGTAACATCCTTATACTTTCTATATTAAGTATAACTTTTTCATAAGTATACAATTTAGATATTTTTCCGTATTTTTTTCTGATGCAGAGTTCAGGTTAATTAATATTTTACTGCATCTGGTGTATTATATGTTCAAAACCCAGTGACTTCATTTTGACATTCATATGATTTCATATGCTGTATTCTTCAAGCAATAAAATTCTGACGTGTTTTATAAACTGTTTTTATATTTAATATTTATACAGATTGTTGGCAGGAAATTTATTTTGTTACCGTTTTTGCAGTTTTAAGAATCTTAGACCCAAAGACATTTTGATCATTTGGTGTATAATACCTGACATTCTTTGTTTACGTATTTGTTTTTCGAAAAAATTGGTTTTACTTGTGTTTTTATCATTTATAGTTTTATAGTCCAGGCAAAACTAAACTAATAAGCATTAGTTACAGCTTAGTATTTAAAAGTCACTTGTGGAGTCAAATCAATAGTTTAGCAGATAGGACGCTTGCCTTACATGCTGCTGACCTGAGTCAATCCTGGGCATCCCATATGATCCCCCAAGCCTTACCAGAAATTATTCCTGAGCACAGGGCTAAACTCTTTAAATATTTATTATTTCTTTTTCAGCAGAGTATCAGACAAGTGTTGAAAAAGTACCACTTTGTAAACTATAAATACTATATATACTGAAGAGTACATAAATAAGGGTTTTCATAAATTAAAACTTATGTTACCAACCTTCAGATCAAGACAGCATTATAAAGTAGAGCCTTTCATCTTAACGCTTACCTTTTTCTTCCTTTCTGGAAGTAACTGTTACTCTAATTTACAAAAACTATAGATTAATTTTGCCTCTTTAAGTTTATGTAACTGCAGTCATACATAGTATACTCACTTTTTTTTTGTTATCTTTCATTGTATTTTCTATTTTTTTTTGTGGTTTTTTTTTTTTTGTTTGTTTGTTTGTTTTTGGGCCACACCGGGCAGCACTCGGGTTACTCCTGGCTATCTGCTCAGAAATAGCTCCTGGCAGGCACAGGGCACCATATGGGATGCCGGGATTCGAAACGACCACGTTAGGTCCTGGATTGGCTGCTTGCAAGGCAAACACCGCTGTACTATCCTCCGGCCCCGTATTTTCTAATGATTTCCTAATTCCAGTATAACAAATTAACATAGACTTAATGACTCAAAATAATACAAATGTATACTCTTGCAGCCCTGGAGATCAGAAATCCAAAATCCATTTCATTGGACCAAAGTCAAGGTAGTAAAGTTGCAAAATCTGAAGGTTGTAAACAGACAATTCATTCTTTGCCCCTTATAGATTACAGGAGCTACCTGTTTTCTTTTGATTGTGGTACCATTCTCCATGTTCAGGTCTCTGCTTTTATCATCTTGTCACAATGTGATAATAGCCCACCTGAATAATTCAGGATATCAAGATCCTTAATCATATATGCAAATTTTTCTTTCCATATAAGGTAACATTTGTAGGTTCCAGAGAATAAGGTTCTAGATAGATTTTGAGGACATTATTCTATTTACCAAAGTTAGGCTCTTTCATATTATTGAGAGTATTTATAATTTCTTCATGTTCATTGCTATCTGGTATTTTATTAATTTACTCATTTTTATTATATCAAAAATGTATTTTATTCATCTTTCCATTGGTGGAAATTTGATTTTCATTTTGGAGGTTAATGTAAATAATGCTATGGGAAAAATTCTTTTGGGGAGGTTCACACTTGATGGTACACGGGGCAAATCTTGGTGATCCCAGCATTATTAGGGAAGCAGTAACAAGGGAAGCATGCATTCTAGCCTTTTGAGCCTTTGAAAGCATTCTTTTTTTTTTTTTTTTTTTTTTTTGGATTTTGGGCCACACCCGGCGGTGCTCAGGGGTTACTCCTGGCTGTCTGCTCAGAAATAGCTCCTGGCAGGCACGGGGGACCATATGGGACACCGGGATTCGAACCAACCACCTTTGGTCCTGGATCGGCTGCTTGCAAGGCAAACGCCGCTGTGCTATCTCTCCGGGCCCCTTGAAAGCATTCTTATGTCTTTTAAAGTAACTGTTTAAATGTACTCCTGTTGACCATATAACTGGGAGTAGAATTGCTTAGTCATTGGTATACATATTTTAAGTTTAGTGTATATTTTTAGTTTTCCAAAGTGCTTGTTCATAGGCATTTTAATATGGACCTTGATAATGAATTACCAAATGGCATAGTGAGTATTAATGAATTTCTCAAAGGATCTAATAGTACCAAATAATTTCACTTTATAAGGCAGTGTTATTTTTAGTTAATATCATACAAAAGGAAGGGAGCAAAGGTATTTTTGTTACTGGCATGATACAATTGTTCACTCATTAGATTATTGCTCCCTAAAAGTTAACATGTTAGATCATCATAAATAACATTGTGTTTATAAATAGTAGTTTAGTTGTGAAAAATCCATGATTTAAATTTTTTGAATTATTTTTGTTGTGGAAAGTATTTGGATGTAATGATACTTCATAACCAAATGGTTATCAGGAGGAATTATGCAATTTAGATCACATAGTCTCTGACATTGTGTGTGTGTATGTGTGTGTGCGCACACATGCTCTCACACGCTTTGTATTTTGGTGGGAGATGGTCTTCCAACTGATATTCAGGAAGCCAGGAGGCACCTCCCACAAATTCTTCCCAATGGAACTGCAGTTAAGTGCAGAGGCCCATGGATGAGTTGCTCCTTGTGCCATGTTGTGCTAGGGGTTACCTTGACCACCCCAGTGGTGCTCAAGAGACCTTTAGAGTCATACCTGGAGGCTTCTAGGACTGTACTTGGTGATGTTTGAGAGCCTTGTGCTTAGGCTCTAACACAGGTCATCTGCATACTAACTGTGTCTTAATCACTACCATTTGGATTTTTAAAAATAGTTTCTTGAATGTCTCCTCAAAAGCACACAGTTGTGATTATATCCTCTTTATTTTTTAGTTTTATCTAGAGAGTTTACTGAGTAGGATTGGCCAGGGTGAAGAAGGACATTCTAAGTATTTCCTCTTAACCTTCCCTAGGTAGTCATCAAACTATCAAACTCCATTTGCTTAACATGAAAGACTTTAAAATATATGCTTACATTTTCCTTCAAAATAGATTAATGAAAAAATAAGAAAACTTTAAAAGGGGGAGGGGCTGGAGTAATAGCACTCAGGTAGGTTGTTTGCCTTGCAAGCACCCAACTCTGGTTCAATTCCCAGCATTTCATATGGTCCCTGGAGCCTGCCAGGAGCAATTTCTGAGCACAGAGGCAGGAGAAACCCCTGAGCACTGCTGGCTATTGCCCCAAAACAAAACAAAATCAATTTCTACCTGAAATCAAGCAAATTGGTAAATCTTAGAAGAGAGTTTCTCAGTCTCTGTATTATTGGCATTTTAATCCAATTGCTTTTTTGTTGTGAAAAGCTGTCTCATACATTATGGGATATCCCTGATTTATGCCTCTGGATGGATATAGTACTTTTTTATACTAGCACGCAGAAATGTTTCCAGACATTGGCAAATATTCCCTGACACACAAAATAATCCTTATGTGAGAGCCACTGCTTAAAACATCTAGGTTTTTCACTTCTAGGATAAGGTAGGAGGAAAACTTAAAACTGAAACTGCTGTAAGCAACACATAACAGTAAATGGGGCCTGAGCTGTGGCTCAGAGTGGTAAAGATGTCTGCCTTGTCGGCACTAGCCTAAGACAGATCTCAGTTCGATCCCCTGGTCTCTGACATGGTCCCCTAAGCCAGGAGCGATTTCTTTTTTTTTTTTTTTTTTTTTTTTTTTTTTTTTTTTTTTGGTTTTTTGGGTCACACCCGGCGGTGCTCCGGGGTTACTCCTGGCTGTCTGCTCAGAAATAGCTCCTGGCAGGCTCAGGGGACCATATGGGACACCGGGATTCGAACCAACCACCTTTGGTCCTGGATCGGCTGCTTGCAAGGCAAACACCGCTGTGCTATCTCTCCGGGCCCGCCAGGAGCGATTTCTGATTGCAAAGCCAGGAGTAACCCCTGAGTGTCACTGGTGTGGCCAAAAAAAAACAAAAAGAAAAAAAAAAAGTGAATGAAAAATAAGGGCCTGGAGATATAGCACAATGGGTATGGCATTTGTCTTGCATGTGGCTGGCCCTGGTTCAATCCCTTTAGTTCCATATGGTCCCCTAAGCCTGCCAGGAGTAATTTCTGAGCAAAGAGCTATGAGTAATCCCTGAGTGCCACTGGGTGTGGCCTAAAAGCAAGAAGAAGAAAATAGGCCCAGGATTAAAGTGCATTTCCAGGAAAGTCCGATCTCAAATGTGTCTTTTTTTTCACATGTGTCTTTTGACTTAATATCTACTGATCCCTTCTTACGTAGGGATCCCAATACAGTTAAGTTTTCCTGGCTATAGCTTTGCACTCAAAGATCCTAGCTATACCCAATTGAAAACAAATTGGGTATTACTGTCTTCATTTATATATGCATACTATTAAGATATTTTAATTTTAATTGTGATTAAATATACTTCAAACATTTACAATTTGGGGGCTGGATAGATACTACAGTGAGTAGGTAAGTTGCTTGCCTTGGACATGCCCGCCCCAGTCCTGAACCCCATATCTTGTACCCTGAACATTGACAGTGTGGACATCTCCCACCTCCCCCCTCCAAATAAAACAACTTTTAAATTTGGGGGCCACACTCAGCAATGCTCAGGGAGAACTACTGGCTGTGTACTTAGGAATTACTCCTGGAAGTGCTCAGGGGAACAAAGTGCTGTGAATCAAACCCAGGTCAGTCATTTGCAAGACAGTTGCCATACCTATCCAGCCCTCCCCCCAAAAAAAAATTTTTATGTGTTCAGTACATTAAGTATATAGATATTCTTGTGCAACCATCTCTACTATCAAGAATTTTTTGGGGACCGAAGAAATAGCACAGCAATTGGGTGTTTGCGTTGCATGCAGCTAACCTGGGGAAGAACCCAGTTCGATTCCCGGTATCCCATATGGTCCCCCAGCCTGCCAGGGATGATTTTCGAGTGCAGAGCCAGGAATGACCCCTGAGCACCGCTGGATGTGGCCCCACAACCAATCAGTCAATAAATAAATAAAAATAAAGTTTAAAAAATTTTTTTAATTCTGAACTGAAACTATCCACTAAAAGATAACTCACCAGTTTTTTTTTTCTCTCTAGTTCCTGATCATTATTATTCTACTTTATATAATTTAACTTTCTGTAGATAAGTAAAATTACATGGTATTCTCCTTTTGTTTTCATCTGGTTTATCTTACTGAGGATAATTATTGCTTTCAGTATTCATCTCTTATAGCATCATCAAAATTTTATTTTTAAGGCTGAATAATATTCATTATATGTATGCACCAGATTTTGTTCGGTATTCATCTATTGATGGATGGATTGCTTGCACCTTTTGGCTATTAAAAATAAGGTTACTGTGACTATAGGTAGACAAGTAGTTGGTTCTTAAACATTTGTTTATTTTTTTAATATATAGATTACTTTCATTGTGAACAGAAATAAGGAAAGTAGTATAGTATGAATGCAACTTAAAGGACAATTTATAATATAGGACAGATATAACATGAACAGAGGAAACTAGTACTTATGCTGTATTTTTACATATTATTTTATTTTTTTTTAATCAACACTGTTAGGAAGAGATTACCGGTGCAAGAAAGACTGGTAACACAGGTTTATTATTATTATAAGTAATTGGTTTATATATTATGTAATACATTTCCCCCCCACCCCCTGTAATACATTTTTTTTAACTTCTCATGTATAAAGTAATGGGAATAGAGAGTATATAGTCCATGGCTATTTCCTTTTAAGTTCATATTATATATAGTATATTTCTTGCTTTAGTGATGCTATATATTAAAGAAAAACATTTGTCGTTGACATGGAATTAGTAGGTAAGAGTTTGGTCTAGTTTCACTAAACTGACTACATTTAGTAGACTTAGAAGGAAATCATTCAAAAGAAAAATTTCATATTTGTGGTTCAGAAGGTGCAGGGCAGGGGTCTCAAACTCAATTTACCTGGGGGCCGCAGGAGGCAAAGTCAGGGTGAGGCAGGGCCGCATAAGGGATTTCACAAAAAAAAAAAAGTCCTCAAACGTCATTATTAACAGTTTTAATTATTCTGAACACGAATAGAACATTGAGTGAAGATCATGATTCTGAACATGGCATCTTTTGCCTATTCCTTGCTGCCAGAGACTGGACAGAGCTTCTCACAAATCTGAAACACATTTGGCTTTAGAGAGGAAGCAGTTGAGACCCTCAGTATGGCTTGAAGATGATCATCATTAAGTCTAGACCTGTACTTTGACTTATTGAAGTTCAATGTGGAGAGTAACTTTTCACACAAATATGTTCTCCCAAAAAGGCACATGGTGTGCTTGAACATTCGGGAAAGCTCAGGGAAGCTGGGGGGCAATTCTCAAAAATTGCCCATGCATGTCTGCTTTTCCACTGATCTCCCTGAACTTGGCTTTGAGATCAGAGTTGCATTGCAGGTCAATGAGCTCCATTTGAAGCCCAGGAGGGGCATCAAAGGAAAAGGGGTCCACAAAAATTTGGAAAGTGGCTCTGTGCTTTTTGAAGTCTGCAAATCTGATCAAATTCCTTCTCTAGCTTAAAAATAGCAACATATTTCTCACCACTGAATGGTATGCCTGCATCCACAAGTTCCTTGCATGCTGGGAAATGGCAATGCTTTGTCTGAGAGATCTGGGATTTCCATAACACAAGTTTTGTGGAGAATGCTCTCACGTTGTCATAGGCAGCACTGATAAGCTGCCCCGGGCCTTGTAACATCTTGTTTAGGACATTCAGCTTATGTGTGATGTCAACAAGAAAAGCTAAGTCCATGAGCCATTTGTGATCACTCAACTCAGAAATAGCATTCCCATCCTTCTCCATGAAGGCTTTCACTTCTCTCAACTCAAAAAATCTTTTCAGGACATTTCCCCTGCTGAGCCAATGTACCTTGGTGACATAGAACACATCTCCATTTTCTGACTCCATTTCCTCTAAAAAAAAAAAAAAAAAAAAAAGCACGGAACCTCCTGTGCTTTAAGCCCCTGGATCTGATTTGGTTGATGCATTTCACAACAACAGACATCACATTGTCACACGGCAGGCACTTACTGCAAAGGCCTGCTGATGGATAATGCAGTGAAGAGCAATGGCCTTCTCTACACCCTCCTCTTCAAGTTTTTTTTGAACAAGTGCCACCAGTCAGTCCATTTTTCCTCCCTGTCATCGATGGCACTCCGGGTATTATTCCAACAAACCTCTTCATGGCAAACCTGCATTCTCAATGGCATCACACAGATGCCGAAATATCTCATTAGCGGTGGTCTGGCCATGCATTGGAATTATTATGAGCAGCTCCTCTGTCAATTCAAAATTGCAATCAACACCACAGACAAAAATTGTGAGCTGCGCAGTGTCTGTTATATCTGTGCCCTCATCAAGAGCAACTGAGTATGCATCAAAACATTTTGCTTTCTCACACAGTTGATGATAAATGTCACTTGACATGTCAGAAATGCTCTCTGCCACAGTGTTGGCAGAAAGGCTGATTTTGCTAAACTGGCCTTTCTTTTCCGGACAGATAATGCTTGCAGCCTGTAACATGCATTTTTTTTGACAGACTTCTGTGAATGGTTTCCCTGACTTAGCAATCATCTCACTAACCATGGAACTAGCTTCGACTGATGCAGCATTCTCTTTGGTTGCTTTCTTGAAGAAATCTTGTTGCCTCATTAGACATGCTTTAAGACTGGCAACCCGCTTGGCTCTCTCATTTTCTTGATATTTTGCACATTCCTCAGCATGTTTAGTAGAATAATGGTGTTTCAAGTTGTATTCCTTGTGCACTGCAACTTTCTCTGAGCAAATAAGACATGTGGGGATGCCCTTGTGCTCAACAAAGAAATACTGCGTCTCCCACTTTTTCTGAAATTGTGGTCGTCATTAATCTTTCTCTTTATTGCGGGCTTTGATGAAGTCATGATGAAGGTATGACACAATCTAATTCTGTAATAAACTCTCCCTTTTCTCCCTTAAGCCTCCAATAATGCAAGGGACATCGGGCAGGAGCAGCGGAAATGACATCTGTGCTAGGCACAAAGTATTCGCGATTATTCGCTTACAGAATATTCACAATAAAAAATCACATTAGTAAGAAAAAATAGCATTAAACATTTGCATACCTCGAGCGGAACTGCTTGGGGTATGCGAATGTTTAATGCAATTTTTTTCTTACTAGTGTGATTTTTATTGCGATTATTCGGTAAGCGATATTTGAAGGCCGGCCGCGGGCCACAAAATGTACGGAGGGCCGTGAGTTTGAGACCCCTGGTGTAGGGGATTAGATATACAAGGACAAAAATATAAAGCATATACCTAGTAATTAAACTAGAACTATATGCTTCCTGTTGAAACAATTAAAAGATTGTTCCCTAGACTATACAGGAAATATCACAAAGTAACTATAACAGAATGAAAAGTTGTCTAGTTATACAGAGATCTAGTAAGTTTATTGTGAATATAAAAGATACATTAGGGACTGGAGTATAGTGGTTAGGGCATGCCTGGCATGCAACTGACTCGGGTTCAATTCTTGGCTTTCCATATGGTTCCCTGAGTTTTCCAGGAGTAATGTCTGAGCATGCTGGTGTGGCCAAAAACAAAAAAAGATAACTTAATGTTTATGACGTTAGTGAACTAGAATCCATAAAGAAAGGGTGGGGTGTAAAGTAATTAAGAAATGAATATATCGGGGCTGGAGTGATGGCACAAGCAGTAGGGCGTCTGCGTGTGCTAACCTAGGGAGGACCGTGGTTTGAACTCCTGGCGTCGCATATGGTCCCCCAAGCCAGCAGCAATTTTTGAGCGCATAACCAGGAGTAACCCTGAGCATCACTGGGTGTGGCCCCAAAAGCAAAAAAAAAAAAAAAAAAGAAGAAGAAGAAGAAAGAAAGAAATGAATTTATCTAATTAAAACCTTGTTGTAATGTATCAGTGAAAAATCATTAGTTGTATATATGCACAAATAATATCTATAAAGTGTGGGTTTCAGAATTTTAACTCCAAGGGGCCAGAGTTATAATATAATACAACAGTTATAGAGTGTTTGCCTTGCACATAACTGATCCAAGTTTAATCCTCAACACCTCATATGTTTCACTGAGCTCACCAGAAGTGGTTCCTGAGCACAGAATTAGGAGTATGCCCTGAGTAGCACCATATATGGACTAAAAATAGAACAAAACAAAAAAAAATAGAACTTCAGTTTAAGTATCTTTAAGAACTATATTCTACTTCTAGATCGTTTTGCTTAACCTCCAAACTTAGCTCTTTTTGGATGAATACTTTGGGATGAATCTTTATGCCTTGATTTTGGGGGAAGCGCTCAGGGGTTACTCCTGGCTCCCTGCTTAGAAATCGCTCCTGGCAGGCTCAGGAGATCATATGGGATGCCGGGACTTAAACCACCATTCTTCTGCATGCAAGGCAAATGCCTTACCTCCATGCTATCTCTCCGGCCCTATGCCTTGATTTGAAGGTTATTTTTAAAAATTACAAGCCTAGGGCCAGAGAGATAGCATGGAGGTGGGGCATTTGCCTTCCATACAAAAGGTTGGTGTTTCAAATTCGGGCATCCCATATAGTCCCCTGAGCCTGCCAGGAGCAATTTCTGAGTGTAGAGCCAGGAGTAACCCCTGAGCGCTGCCGGGTGTGACCCAAAAACCAAAAGGAAAAAAAAATTACAAGCCTACCGAAGGATAGCAAAAACTTTGCTTTTGGGGGTAATTGTAGAAGTACACTCGAAGGAAATAGAGATAATGACTGGCAATATTTATAGCTTTCACTTTTTTGTCCACTTGTCCAGATGATTCACTCAGTGAATATAAAATAGTTTTACAGAAGGTATTTTATATATTCTTTATGTAATAGAACTTTACATAAAGTATATGCTCAGACTAGAAAAGTTACAGAAAACTGTGATATTCAGGTTTTTAGTACTATCAAGTGTTACAATAGCTTGGAACTTTTTGACATAAGCTCTCAAAAACTAAGACTGAATTGTGTGTGTGTGTGTGTGTGTGTGTGTTTATCTTTTATTGATTTTGAGTAACACCTAATGATACTTAGGGATTACTTCTAGCACAGTATTTCAGGGGTCATGCTTAGTGGAGCTGAGAGACCATATGGTACTGGGGATTGAATCTAGAGGTCTCACATACAAAGCATGCACTCTAATCCTTTGAGCCATCTGCCAGGCCTTTTGTTTGTTTGTTTATTCATTTATTTATGTGTTTATTGCCACACAATAAACTTGGCTTTGTATTTAGGAAATTACTTCTGTTTGGCTAAAGGGAACCATATGGGATGTCAGAGATTGATTCTCAGTTGGTCCCCTCTGGCCCTCCTCAGTCACATATTTATAAGGTCTTGTTTCTTTATATTCTAATAGCATATTTAGTGTTGTTGGGTTTTTTGGGTTTTTTTTTTTTTGGTTTTTTTTTTTGGTTTTTGGGTCACACACGTTTGACGGTCAGGGGTTACTCCTGGCTATGTGCTCAGAATCACCTCTGGCTTGGGGGAACCATATGGAACGCCGGGGGATCGAAACCGTTGAGTCCGTCCTACGCTAGCTAGCACTTGCAAGGCAGACCCCTTACCTCTAGCGCCACCTTCCCGGCCCCCATTTAGGTTGTGTTAATAAAAAAAAAGATCTGGTTACAATGGATCATTAGGATTTTGGAAATTAAAAGATTACGTTCTTACTGGTAGTGATGTCATCAGCTAGTAATTGTGAGAAGAACCATTGGAAAAAGTGCATGCCTCCACATTTAGAGCAGGAATGATTTGAACAATTATTCTAATTTATATTGCCCATGGAAGTTGGACAATTAACTACACCATCACAGATTATTGATATTCTTAAATAAATTTTTACCATAGCCACGGTACTTGTCCTTGTCCTTTGTTCTTATTCATCCTTCATTTTTTTTCTAATATAATATGAAAATGAGACTTCCACTTCTTGGTATATCATAGTATAAAGGCCAGATTCCTACAGTACAGTACTTTTCACAACACAATTTAACTTGAATCATACTGAAATCTGGACTAACTAATGTCATCTCTTCTATGCTTTGCTACTTTTGCATGTATCTGCTTGCCCATTCTGGAATGACCTTTTTCCTTCACATGCCACACTTGTTTCCCATAAAAAGCCCCAATCCAGATTAAATTTCAGCTGCTATGTAAAATTTTCTCCCTGATGCTTCCATGTACAGTCATTCTTTCTCAAATTATTTGTGCCTGTGGTACATCTATTTTGAAATCATAATACCTTACTATGATTTTTGCTTATACAGCTATTTCTATTGCAGTAACAAGTTTCTGGAAGATGTGAACTGAACTTTTGTTTGTTTTGGTTTTGGTTTTGGTTTTGAGTCACATCCAGCGACACTCTGGTTACTCATGATGGTACTCTGCACTCAGAAATTGCTCCTGGCAGGCACGAGGAACCATATGGGGATGCCAGAATTCGAACTAGAGTTCGTCCCTGTATTGGCCGCATGCAAGGCCCTACCGCTAATGCTTTCGCTCGGCCCCTTCTTTATTTTTGGGGTTGGGGGAGAACTGTGCTATTTTCTAGAGTATCATAATAATTGACACTATGATTTTTCTTGCTGATCTTATTATAGAGATATAATATTTACTCAGTCCTCATTTTTATTCCCTCATGATATTCCATACAAAAAACACAGTATGGTACCTAGTAAATACCTGATGGTTTCAGTTAGTAGGCGGACAAAGTAATATTTCATGTGTATGTTTATAAAAAACTACTTTCAGGAAATAGTACTCTCTTCATTAGAATCTTTTTCTTCCCTGAATATATATAATTTTGTCTGATTCTAGAATCGGATTCTAGGAATACAAGATAATATAATATTTGTACACTTAATAAAAACAAGTTATTCAATGTATTTTAAGCAGAGTGACTTAAAAATTTCTTTTATTTTGGGGCCGGAGAGATAGCATCGGAGGTAAGGCATTTGCTTTTCATGCAGGAGGTCATCGGTATTGAATAGCCGGCGCCTCCATATGGTCCCCCTGTGCCTGCAGGAGCAATTTCTGAGCCTGGAGCCCGAAATAACCCCTGAGCACTGCCGGGTGTGACCCAAACAAAACCACTCAAAAAAAATTTTTTTCTTTTATTTTGACTTTGGGAGCTACAACTTGCAGTGCTCAGGGTTTACCCCTGGCTCTGTGCCTCAAGGATCACTTTCGATGGGGCCGGGGACTGACTATATGCAGTACCAGGTATTGGAATTTGTAAGGCAAGCTTCCTACTGGCTGTATTAATGCTTCTTCTCCAAGAGTGACTTCTATTTTTACTTAAAGTTTAGTATTTACTGTTGTCATGTTTTACTGTTTGAAGGTTTATTTTTTTTTTTTTGATGTTTTAAGTGACTTAATACAGAAATAAATAATTGGAAGAATTAGGAAAGTAAAGCCCAGAGAAAGCAGGGCAGTATTCCCCAGTGATTAGGTAAACTATGAGAAGTTTTCTTCCTAAAACTTTTGGTCATCATTATACTTTCAACACATTAAATTGCCCTGTTATGGGGCCAGAATCATAGCACAGTGGTAAACGCGTTTTGCCTTGCACGCAACCAATACAAGATGGACCCCGGTTCGAATCTGGCATCCATATGGTTCCCCGAGCCTGCCAGGAATAACTCCTGAGCACCCGTTGGGTGTGATCCAAAAACAAAACAAAATAAAAATTTTCCTAGTTATAAGAAATCACTTAAGAACTCAGCAGCCTAAATAAGAATTCTATTATTTCTCAATATTTATGTTGAATTGTCTCGGTTCAGGTGAGTAATTATTCTTCACTTGGGAAACAACTATTGTGTCATTCCAGATAACTCACTTTTGTATTTGGTGGCTTGGCACTGTCAGATGATACTCTGACTCATAGATCTTGTTTGGTGGAATACCAATCCCACATAGTCGGACAGCCCATCAAGAGTATTCCAAGGGAAGTAAGGAGACAATTGCCAATCCTTAATTTTATTTGTGTGGTGGGGGAGCTGGGTCACACCTGTCGGTGCTCGGGTTACTTCTGGCTCTGTGCTCAGAGTTCTTTGGTAGGCTCTGGACTAATAAGTGATGCTGGGAGTCAATACTGGGTAGCATCCTGGGTTGACTGAGTGCGAAGCAGATGCCCTACCATTGTGCTATCGCTCCAGCCCCCGCAAATCCTTTTAAACTCTTTTTTTTTTGTTTTGTTTTTTTTTTGGGGGGGCCACACCGGTGACGCTCAGGGTTACCTCCTGGCTATGCACCTCAGAAGTTGCTCCTGGCTTGGGGGACCATATGGGACACCGGGGGATCGAACCACGGTCCGTCCTAGGCTAGCACAGCAAGGCAGGCACCTTACCTCTAGCGCCACCGCCCAGCCCCTAAACCTCTTAACATCAAGTCTCACAATAGGAGCCAGAGAGAGAGCACAGTGGGAGGGCGTTTGCCTTGCAAGCGGCCTGACCCAGGAACTGGCGTTGGTTTTGAATCCCGGCATCCCCTATGGTCCCCCATACCTGCCAGGAAGCGATTTCTGAGGCAGAGAGCCAGGAGTAACCCCCTGAGCGTGGCTGGGTGTGGCCCACCCCCCAAAAAAAAAAAATGTCCTCACAATATTCCTCTACCCACATTCCATTGTTCAGTTGCAAGTCAAGCCAAACTAAGTCTGATATGTAGGAAGGGATCTTCTTTGGGATTAGATACCACATTTTCATTGCACCTTGGTTCTTTGCTCTAGGATACCTTTTGTGCTTTTCTTGCAGATACTCAAAATAAAAAATTGTTATCCAGGGGCCGGAAGCAATTCCACAGTGGTAGGGTGTTTGCCTTGCATGAGGCCAACCCCTATGGAAATAGGTTCTAGTCCCCAGAAAACCCATATGATCCCCTGAGCCTGCCGGGCGATTTCTGAGTGAAGAGCCAGGTGTGACCTGAGCGCCACCAGGTGTGACCCAAAATCAAAAAAAGAAAAAGAAAATGTTTTATATATGTCACACAAGGTTCATCTTATAATTCAGTTCATATATAGAACCATCCTCTAATTAGTAAAAACCTCATTAGATAATAATCTATATGTGGTACATATTCTAATTTTGTATTTAATTCTATATTATCAAGTATTTGCTTTTAAAGTATTGGGGACAGCAACCATTTCCTCACCATGTCTGTTTCTAGTAACATAGAGTAAATTTTTGGTTTGTTTTTCAGCCACACCTGGAGTATGTAAGGATTACTCCTGGGTCTGCACTCCTGATGGGGCTCAGGAAACCATATGGAATGCCAGAAATTGAACCTGGGTCAGCCATAAGCAAGGCGAGAACCCTACTTGCCTGTATTAGTGTTTTCTCAAGTGACTTTATAAATCTGTGGCCAGTAACCTAGAGTTCTATACTATCTTTGAATATTCAGAGGTGATAATGGGAAAGGAGGAAAAAAATGCTTTTCAAGTATTATAGGAAAAAGCCCATGTTTGTCTCATTTAACAAGAAATTTAAGGAAAAGTGCTATTTTTGTCCTTAAAAGGTTTTGCAATACCAGGAATATATTTTTTCCCAGGCATAACATTCTCTGGTTTCTAGAAAGTCCAGATAAAATAACAATGTCATATAGGGGCTAGAGAGATAGCACAGTGGTAGAATGTTTACCTTGCACATGGCTGAGTGGGATGGACCTAGGTTCAATTCCTGGCATTCCATATGGATCCTCTGAGCCCCAAGAGGAGTGATTTCTGAGTGCCAGAGCCAAGAGTAAACCCCTAAGTGCCTCTGGATGTGCCCCCCCCAAAAAAAAACCAAAAACATTGTCATATAATCAGACAAATGGAAACTATTTGAGATATTTGTTTTTTTGTGTCGCCAAGTATCCCCAAGCCCTGAGGTTATTTGAACTAAGGAGGAATTATTTTTGGGAAACACTTGGTGGTTTTCAGGAACTATTCACAGTACAGTGCTTTGGGTTACTCCTAAAGGTGCTCGGAGGACATAAGCCAATGCCCAGGGATTGGATCTAGGCCTCCCACATGAAAATCATACACTCCAGCCTATTGAGCTAATTCTATAGCTCCAAAGAGGTATTTAATACAATAAATTAGATAACATATTTTTTGGGAAAAATGGAGGAGAAAAGAAGGTGGTTTTGGACGCTAGAGCATTGGTACACGTGTGTAATGGTACTTTAGCACATGACCAACCTAGTCATATTCCTATCACAGCATCTGACCACCTGACGTCCCTCCAGGAGTGATCCCAGAGCGCAAGCCTAGAACAAGTCTGCGCACTGCTGGAGTGGACTTTTTTAAAAAATAACAACAGAAAGAACTAAGAAGTGCTATCCAGGAGCCTATAGTCATTTGCAGACATTCAATTCAATTAAGAACCCATACAGACTAAATGAAATTGCATTCCTCTGTCCTCATACTGTTAAGTAGCCACTAAAAGGAGCACGTTTTAAGTCTGTCTAGATGGGGCCGGAGAGATAGTACCTCGATAGGCCATTTGCCTTGCATACAGCCAATCCAGGAAAGACAATGGTGAGGCTGGAGAAAGCACAGCAGTAGGGTGTTTGCCTTGCATGCAGGAGGACGATGGTTCAAATACTGGCATCCCATATGGTTCCCTGAGCCTGCCACGGGTGATTTCTGAGCGTAGAGCCAGGAGTATCTTCTGAGCGCTGCCGGGTGTGACCTAAAAACCAAAAAAAAAAAAGTTTAGGAAAGACAGTGATTTGAATTGTCCCCCGTGCCTGCCAGGAGCAATTTCTGAGCACAGAACTAGGAGTAACCCCTGAGCGCCGCTGGGTATGACCTAACCCCCTTCCTTCCCCCCCCCCCCAAAAAAAAGTCTGTCTAGGTGTATTCTGCTCCAGGACATAACCGAGTTCATTCATTAGTCTCATTACTAACGGAGCTAGAAGTTTGTTGCCAACTTTAATTTTTCAGTCTCTTACAAACCCCCTGCAGTTGATTGAACCCTAAAAAGAAATACTGCTGGCAACTGTCAGGAATCTTTAGTTTTTAAGGCCTTGCAATACTGTAAATTGCTGAAACACGACACAATATCCAAACCAAGGTATTATAAACAGATCATAGTAACATATAACTAGAACATAACAGTTTAATAACAAGGTATTATAACATAATAGATCATAGTAATTACCTATTACCAAAGATCTGCCTAAGCTGGAATTTTAGGATGAAGAATTTGTTTCGTTCCTTTTAGTAACTACTACAGTAAGAAATTTTTTGTTTTTGGTTTTTGGGTCACACCCGGCAGCGCTCAGGGGTTACTCCTGGCTCTATACTCAGAAATCGCTCCTGGCAGGCTCAGGAGGCCATATGGGTATGTCGGAATTCAAACCAACGACCTTTTGCATGGAAAGGCAAACACCTTACCTCTATGCTATCTCTCTGGCCCCTACAGTAAGAAAATTTTAAACCTAGATTTAGATAATGGATTGTTTTTGGCAGTAGGTGATCTTAAGTTCCTGTATTTGTTTTCTTATTGCAAATTAGAAAAGCTACCTGACTTGGCTAACTTTGGTGTGACCAAAAACAAAACAAAACCAAAAAAAAGATGCTGCCTTGTCTGGCTGGGAAAAAATACTGACTATAAAATTTAAACAAACCTCAGAGAGATAGCACAGTGGTGGGGCATTTGCCTTGCATGCGACCAACCTGGGAAGGGCCAGGTTCTATTCCTGGCATCACATCTGGTCCACCAAGCCTGTTAGGTGCGATTTCCTGAGTGCAGAACCCAAGAGTGACTCCCTGAGTGCTGCTGTGTGTGGCCCAAAACCCAATCAATCAATAAGTTAAAAAAAAAAAATAAGAAAACCTCAAATTAGAATTGTGCTTTTCTTGGTCTTTAAATGTGCATCAAATACTTGTGGAAATATCGAGAAAATTTTCTATTATTTTAATTTTTTTTCTTTTCTTTTTTCTTTTTCAGGTCCTCACATATTCTGGACCTTCTAAAGAGCACTTTCTGTTTTGCAAGGCAAGTGCCCTACCCTCTGTACTCTGAACAGCACTTTAAAAACAAAAATACCGTATTTGCCGGCGTATAAGATGACCCCCTAATTTTGCAGTTAAAACATAGGTTTAGGCCTATAGTCACTGTATCAGACAGAATGTTCCTGTGCTGCATGTGCTGCATGTTTTCCTGTGCTCATGTACCACAGTGAGCCAATCACAACAAGCAAAGGTTCAAAGGTTATACTGAAACAGACGTCTTCTCTGACTCTGGCCAATCTGAGCAGGCTTTTGACAGTGTAGATTCGGGTCCAGAATATTGTCTAATTTGCATGTATAAAAAGCCTGCTTGGATTGGCTGAGTTAGAGAGGCGGTTCGAGTAGCCTTGCAGTGATTGGTGCAGGATCGATTGGAAAATTTGTTTTGTGGCAATATTCAGACAATTTTCGTTTAGTGGCATATTGAAACATTTTTCGGGATCTACTCGGCGTATAAGACGACCCCGATTTTTGGTTGACTTTTTTTTTGTTTCAAAAATCGTCTTATACGTCAGAAAATATGGTAATAAAATCTTTTTGTTTAGGGGCCATATTCAGTGGTGCTCAGAGCTAATGGTTTGCTCTGTGTTCAAAGTGACTCTTGGTGGGACTTGGGGGAACCACATGAGATGAACAAGTCAGGTTTGTTCCTGACTCTGCTCAGACCTTGAGGACCATTTGTGGTACTGGGAATTAAATCTGTTTGACTGCGTGCAAAGTGCCTTTCGCACAGTTTTATCTTTCCAGCCCTCATTGATTATCCTAACTTAACTAATATGAGCAATTTTAAAGTTCAAGTTAAATGTTAGAGTAATGATAATAATTCAGGAAAAGCTTCTGAAGACTGTGATCCTTTTATGGTTTTCATATAATTTTTATACAGAATTGCAAACTTTGATAGTAATATTCAGATATCTTGTGTTGGTGGGAAAAAGGGTAGCTTTGCAACTCTGGCCTCACTTATAAGGTAAACTACGCATCACTGAATTATCCCTTGGTCCTAGGGTTTTTCTTTTCCTGACTAAACTTCCTAAATAAAATAAAATTCATTTGATTTTGTTCTATATTTTCCTTAGTTCATAGATGGTACACTTGTTTGTACCTAGTGATCTTTTAAACTCACTTAGACTAGAATGCCATACCTCTAAAATACTTTTCCCCTCTTTTCTGTTGCTGTTGTAACGACTAGGGTTCACATATGTACCTAGCTGCAATGTTCAAGTTTTTGGTGCTTACAGAGGGTTGCGTATCTGCTTGTGTGTTTATACTGCCTCAGTGGTCACCAGGATCACACACCACTGGATTTGCAGCTCTCAACCTACTCGGATGTAGTCTTTGTTCGAAATCACCTGTGGTATTTACACATGTGCCCCCAGGAATCTGTTTCCTTTCCATGGTTGTTCACTGGTGGCTCACTCCTTTAGTTTAGTTGTGTAGTGTGGTTGAAAATTACTTGCAGCACCAGGATCACAGAGTTTAGAGCTGTCAGCTGTGACTAGCACATGCGATCATACTAGAGATGAAATGCACAGCTTGTTTTTAAGATAGGACTCTAAGCCACTGAGCTATCCCTTCTGTACCTCTTTTGTAAAACCAGAATGTAAAATTAATTTATGCATAGGATGGAAAAATCAAGAAGGCCTAAAATAATAAACTTTTTAAGTAAATAGGAGTATAGAGGAAGGCACTTCCCTTTCACATCTTAAATTAATTGCACTTCGTTTTGCTTTTGTTTTTAAATATGTGTTGCCTTGGTGATGAGATAAAAACCAGATATTATGGGGCCGGAAGGTGCGCTAGAGGTAAGGTGTCTGCCTTGCAAGCAATAGCATAGGACGGACCTCGGTTTGATCCCCCGGTTTCCCATATCGGTCCCCCAAGACCAGGGGCAATTTCTGAGCGCATAGCCAGGAGGTAACCCCTGAGCGTCAAACGGGTGTAGTCCAAAAACCATATATTATCAACAAGAAGTAAATTGTGGGTGATCTCGTTGCCATATTATAAAAAAAATACTTTGGGAAAGCTATAGAACTAAAGCCTGGAAAATGATAATTAGGAGTACAATGAAGAGAGAAAAATATCTTTACTAGGGCTTTACTTACTGTCCTTAAAAAGTTGTTTTGGTGGGGCCAGAGAGATAGAATGGAGGTAAGACGTTTGCCTTTCATGCAGAAGGTCATTGGTTCAAATCCCGGCGTCCCATATGGTCCCCAGTGCCTGCCAGGAGCAATTTCTGAGCATGGAGCCAGGAGTAACCCCTGAGCACTGCTGGGTGTGACCCAAAAAAAAAAACACCAAAAAAAAAAAGTTATTTTGGTTTGGTTTGGTTTTTGAGCCACATCCAGTGGTGCTCAGGGGTTACTCCTGGCTCTGCGCTCAGAACCCAGGTTCTTCTCAGGTCGGCTGCGTGCAAGTCAACTACCCTCCCGTTGTGCTATCACTCACCCTCCCTGCCCTTGAACAATTTAAGGCCCCTAAGGCCTTCATTCAAATAGAAATGGTGTAAACCTACTTTCAAGTTTCTTACCATAATAATTGTAAATATTAAATTTACAAAATACTGGAATAAAGGATACTTTATTTTTGGTCATACACGGCAGCGCTTGGGTTACTCCTGGCTCTATACTCAGAAATCACTCCTGGCAGTCTGGGGACCACATGGGATGCCGGGATTCGAAGCACCGTCCTTCAGCATGCAAGGCAATGCTCTACTTCCATGCTCTCTCTCCGGCCCCAAGTGATACTTTCTGATGGAAAATCACAAGGATACTGTTTAGAAAATATACTTGGAACAGTAAAAATAGAATAGTTTATATCTGGCTTCCTACAAATAGAGAAAAACAAAAGGTATTTATAATTTTCCAGAAAGTAGATGTTACCCCACTTAAAATACATGGAAACCCACAATTTCCGGAGAACTGGTGGAACAGACTTCAGCAAACAAAGCTGAAAAGAAGAATTAGAAATCAGCTACAGGTGCCAGAACGACAGTGTGACCAACCCTCAGCAACTCATATGGTCCCCCAGCCCATGAGGAACAATTTTGAGTACAGAGCTAGAGGGAACCCCTGAACATCAGTGGGTGTGGCCCCACAATAAAAAAAAAAGTAAAAAGAAATAGACTACACCTCACAAAAAAACCTTTAGCTCACAACCTGGTTAGACTGGGAGACACATGAATCTGCAATTTAAAGGCAGATATCTGGAGCTTGAATCAGAGTGCAGAACTAATTGGTGAAACTCCCAGAATGATGCAGCAAAGACCACCTTCTGTTGTTATGGCAGAACTGACATTACTGAAGACATGGCCTAGACAGAATTGAGGGGGGACCAAGACAATGAAAATAACAGCTGAGGGGCTGGAGAAATAACACAGCGGTAGGGTGTTTGCCTTGCATGCGCCTGACCCAGGAGGGACCTGGTTCAATTCCCGACATTGGGGTATGGTTCCCCAGCCTGCCAGGGGCAATTTCTGAGTGCAGAAACCAGTAATGACCCCTGAGCACTGCTAGATGTGGCCCCAAAACCAACCAATCAATAAATAAATAAAAGTAAAAAAAAAGAAAACGGGCTGGAGAGATAGCATGGAGGTAAGGCATTTGCCTTGCATACAGAAGGTCAGTGGTTCAAATCCCGGCGTCCCATATGGTCCCCCGAGCCTGCCATGAACAATTTCTGAGCATAGAGCCAGGAGTAACCCCTGAGTGCTGCTGAGTGTGACTCAAAAACAAAACAAAACAAAACAAAAAAACAAAAACAAAAAAACAGTTCATAATAATCAGTGACTTTACAGATGTATTCTACAGATGTGTAGAATACTATGCTGCTTTGTCCCAGAACTGAGCTCTGGGACAAAACAAACCATATCTTGGTATTTTAGGTACTTGCAACTAGACTCAGTGCCTTCCAACTCCATCAGAAATAGTGCAGAGACGGAGTCATGGCCCAGAATCAGAGGACTCTAATATAGCACAAATAGGGACCAATAATGGCTATGGAGATGAAGGGGTGATATAGAAATCTCTAGGCTATTTCCCTTACACCCCACTTATGGATTCTGAGCAGTTATGTTTTTTACTTCCCATCCTCCCTTGCTCATCACAGCAAAAGAAATAAAGTAAAACTCTAAAACTAAAACCATAGTGAATGCCACCTGCATGAAAAAAGAAGCTAACTCTGATACATTGATTTTAGTCATGATCCTTGTAAAAACAAGGTAGAATAACTTTTTGGGGGTAGGTGTTTGGAGCCACACCTGTAACCACGGTGTTTAAACAAAAATATTTCTAGGGGACCGAACAGTGCTCAGGGTTATTCCTGGTTCGTTGCTCACAGATGATGCCCAGCTCTGCTTGGGACCATATGTGGTGCCAGGGATCAAGGCAGGGTCAGTCACAAGCAAAACAAAAGGTTAAAGGTTAAAAGGTTAAGGGTTAAAGTAAGGCTTTAACTCCTGTACTATCTCTCTAGACAGATAGATAGATAGATAGATAGATAGATAGATAGATAGATAGATAGATAGATAGATAGATAGATAGATAGATAGATAGATATTGGTTTTGGGATCACACCTAGTGGTGCTCAGGGGTTACTCCTGACTCTGCGCTCAGATATTGTTCCTGGCAGGCATGGGGGACCATATGGGATGCCAAGATTTGAACCACCATCTGTCCTGTGGTGGTGGCATGCAAGGCAAACAACTTACTGCTGCGCTATCTCTCTGGCCCCCTACAAATATTTTTATTTAAACACCGTGGTTACAAGTTTTTTTTAATAATACAATTGTTTTTATTTTCCCCCACAGATAAAGTTGTTCATGATTGAGTTACAGACATACAATGTACAGCAACCTTCACCAGTGCGTATTTTCTGCCACCAATGTCCCAGTTTGCCTCTCTCACCCCAAGTAACCCCAATATCTTGTTCCCTTCCTGTCTCTGAGGAAATACTATTTTTCTCTATATTCTCTCTTCCTTTTTTTTTCTTTCACTTTTTGATTGTAGTTGGGTTTCAGTCATAAATAGAACAACCCCCTTCACCAGTACAACATTCCCACCACCAATACCCCCCTCCGTCCTTCCCAACCATTGCCTGTATTTGAGACAAGCATTCTACTTCTCACATTCATTAAGATTGTCATGATAGTCATTAGTGTAGTTATTTCCCTAACACTACTCTTTGTGGTGAGCTTCATATTGTGAGCTGGTCCTTCCAGCCTTCATCTCTATTGTCTCTGGACATTATTACAATGATGTCCTTAATTTTTCTTAAAACCCATGGATCAGTGAGACTATTTTGTGTCTCTCACTCTCCATTGGTCTTGGGGGGTCATATGAGATTCTGGGGATCCAACCTGAGTTGATCATGTAAAAGGCAAATGCCCTACCCATTGTGTTATCACTCCAACTCCAGAAAACAAACTTTTCTTTTTCTCTTTCTTCTCTTATCCATCTTTCTAAGTTTAAAAACTATCACAGCAAGCTATATACAAAGGAGACTTCTCACACTAGCAGTCCAAGGGGCAAAGGGGGAGGTATGGGATGCATGCTGGGAAAGGGTGGAGGGAGGACAACACTGGTGGTGGGAATGACCCTATTCTTTGTCACTATGTACCTTAAATATTACTGTAAAAGACTTGTAATTCACTTTTATTACAATAAAAATCATTAAAAAAATAAAAACTGGGGGCCGGGCGGTGGCGCTACAGGTAAGGTGCCTGCCTTGCCTGCGCTAGCCTTGGACGGACCGCGGTTCGATCCCCCGGTGTCCCATATGGTCCCCCAAGCCAGGAGCAACTTCTGAGCACATAGCCAGGAGTAACCCCTGAGCATTACAGGGTGTGGCCCAAAAACCAAAAAAAAAAAAAAAATAAAAACTATCATGCCTTGGGGCCGAAGAGATAGCATAGCAGTAGGGCATTTGCCTTGCATGAAGCTGAATCAGGACAGATGATGGTTCAAATCCCAGCATCCCATATGATCCCCTGAGCCTGCCAGGAGCGATTTCTGAGCGCAGAGCCAGGAGTAACCCCTGAGCATCTTTGAGTGTGACTCATAAAACAAACAAAAAAACAAAAAAAAAAACTAAATTAAAACCTATCATGGCTTATAAGGGGGAGGGGAAGAGAGGGAGAGAGAAAGAGAGAGAGAGAAAGAGAGAAAGAGAAAGAGAGAGAGAGAAGAAACTAGAAACTTTTTGGACTTTTCTAGAAAACCCAACTATATATATTAAAAAACAGCATCTTACATCATCATCAAGTTAGGTTTATCAGGGATGCAAAGATGGTTTAATATATATCAGTCAATGTAATATACAATGCAAATATAATGATAAAAATATTAAGAGCAGGTTGGAGAGACATTACAGAGGGTAAGGCACTTGTCTTGCATGCACCTGACCACGGTTCAATCCCCAGTATCACACATATGGTCCACTGGATCTCAGCCAGGACTGATCTCTGAGTGCAAGGACATTCATTCTATGTGCCATAGATTCAGTCTTCATCTGATTCAGTGGTGCAAAAATGAAACCCTTCCTTCTAAGATTAGTATGTCCACTCTCACCACTATTCTTCAACATAATATTGGAACTCATTGCCATTGGCTGTTAGGAAAGGAAGATACATTAAGTGAATCCAGATTGGAAAATAAGTCAATTACTTGCAGATGGCATGACATTCTACTTAGAAAGCAATAGACAGTACCAAAATATTTTAAAACAATAGACTTGTACAGTGAAAGCTACAAAATCAACACAAATGTAAGCATTTTCTATTTGCAAAAAATGAAGCAGATGAAGAATGAATTGTTAAAATGCTATTTACAATTGTAGCACCACCCCAAATCAAGTATCTGAAAATCACCTAACAAAGGAAGAAGATATACAGAGAAACTATAAACCGCTATTAAAAGAAGTAGGAAGGCCAGGAGCAATAGCACAGCAATAGGGCATTTGCCTTGCACGCTGCTGACATAGGATGGACCCGGGTTTGATTCCCAGCATCCCATCTGGTCCTCTGAGCCTACCAGGAGTGATTTCTGTGCGAAGAGCCAGGAGTAACCCCTGAGAGCTGCCAAGTGTGGCCCAAAAACAAAAGCAAAAAACAAACAAACAAAAAAAGAAGTAGGAGATAAGGAAACAAATACAACTCCTGTTTGTAATTGGAAGGTATCCCTGGCACCACATATTGATCCTGAACCCCAACAGGAGTGATCTCCTAGCACTGCTGGGTGTGGCCCAAAAACAAATATAAAAAACACAAAACAAAACACAAAAACTTGGTCATTATGTTTTTACCGGGCCAGTTCCATTGACTCACTCTTTTCTCAAGAGATGAGAATCAAGTTGTGAAAAATCTTGGATATTACACTGGCTACACAGCAGAAAGCTAGAAATTTTGGGAGGAGAGGGTGGGCCAAGTCCTGCCCTGCTAAAGCCACCCCTTCTGCCTCCATCATCTAGAATCCTGTTTTGTCTATCGCCCTGCCTCAGCACCCCTCTATCTTTCTCTTCCGGGACACCAAACTGATCAGACTTCAGGTACTCCAGTATTTGGGCTGATATCACCAGGGCTTATAGGAATGAGTGTGAACACCCCCATATCTTCTCTCTTCTGGGAAACCTGGCAGTTGAGTACATGACTCTATACGTTGCAGTATCAGTAATAGTGCTTTGAATTTCTGGACAACTTCATTTGTTTGATGCTGTCATCCCTATAGGAACACATCATTTAACATAATGGACAGCTAACAATAAGAGTTTAATAGAGGGCCCGGAGAGATAGCACAGCGGCATTTGCCTTGCAAGCAGCTGATCCAGGACCAAAGGTGGTTGGTTCGAATCCCGGTGTCTCATATGGTCCCCCGTGCCTGCCAGGAGCTATTTCTGAGCAGACAGCCAGGAGTAACCCCTGAGCACCGCTGAGTGTGGCCCAAACCCCCCCCCCAAAAAAAAGAGTTTAATAGGGACCGGAGAGATAGCACAGTGGTGTTTGCCTTGCAAGCAGCCTATCCAGGACCAAAGGTGGTTGGTTCGAATCCCGGTGTCCCATATGGTCCCCCGTGCCAGGAGCTATTTCTGAGCAGACAGCCAGGAGTAACCCCTGAGCACCGCTGAGTGTGGCCCCCCCCCCCCAAAAAAAAAGTTTAATAGATCTTCTGCTATTGTATTACTGACTTCATTGGAAAAACAATGATTTTCACAAATGTGCTTGCTAATGTACTTCTTTATTTACTTTTTTTTTTTTGTCTAGAATTTTATTAGACTGCTCCCCGACCAATATACCTGTATTGGAAGATTGAAACAAAAAGGCACAAACTCAACATTAAATAAACAGGTGATCTGGGGCCGGGCGGTGGCGCTGGAGGTAAGGTGCCTGCCTTGCCTGCGCTAGCCTTGCATGGACCGCGGTTCGATTCCCCGGTGTCCCATATGGTCCCCCAAGCCAGGAGTGACTTCTGAGCATCACCGGGTGTGGCCCAAAAACCAAAAAACAAACAAACAAACAAACAAAACAGGTGATCTACCGTATTTTTTGGCGTATAAGATGAGTTTTAACCCATGAAAAACTTCTTAAAAGTCGGGGGTCATCTTATATGCCAGTATACGGCATGCTGAAACTTACTCCAGCTTCAGAGATGAGTTATCCGCCTCCTTCTTACCGGTGTATCCCATACAGCTGCCAGGCGTCATCACTCAGTCCTCTGCTTGTCCTGATTAATCTTTCAGGACACACAAAGGAGCTGAGTTACGGAAAAATGAATCTCATCCAGCCGCCAGTGTCATCGCTGGTATGAGGCTTTCGGTGCTCAAACCCTATATTTTATTTTATTTATTTATTTTGTTTATTTATTTATTTTGGTTTTTGGGCCACACCCAATGACACTTAGGGGTTACTCCTGGCCAATTACTCAGAAATTGCTCCTGGCTTGGGGGACCATATGGGACGCCAGAAAATTGATGAACCTCTGTCCGTCCTAGACTAGCCAGCAAGGCAAATGCCTTACCGTCATGCCACTACTCTGGCCTCACAAACGCTATAACCTAACAGGAAACGTAGGAGGTCGTCTTATATGCTGGAAAATATGGTAATCAATTCTACAAAGTGTACTTTGTAAAAGTAGCACTAGGAACAAACTAAAATAGGGAGTACCTGCAGGGACTGAGAGAGAACTTGAGAAGATATGCATGTTTCATAATATTGATCCTGTCCCCAACCTCTCCATGAGGGGTCTAGACCCTAGCATAACTCCTGCAGAGACATTGCTACTTCTAGGGACTTCACCCGGGAACTCATATGGTGGCAGCTGATCTGGGGGGTGAAGGGCCATGGCACATCCTCAGGTATTACCCCTGGAACTGAGCCTTATAAGCCCCTTTATGTGGTAGTAAGTTCCACGGTGAGTTAGGAGAGAAGGGGGTTCCTTCAAAGAAGCCAATACTGTTGTCCAGCAGCAACACTCTTCATGAGGATGAAATAGACCAGGGACTCCATTCTTTATGTTTATGTGGGTAATGTACTTCTTCATTCTTTCCTTTAATAAATTATTCTTTCTTCTTGGACCGGAGCAATGGTGCAAGCAGTAGGGCGTTTACCTTGCACGAAGGAACCTAGGATGGACCGCGGTTCAATCCCCCGGCATCCCATATGGTCCCGCAAGCCAGGAGTGATTTCTGAGTGCATAGCAGGAGTAACCCCTGAGCGTCATCAGGTGTGGCCCAAAATACAAAAAAAATTTTTTTCTTCTCATCCTTTTTTTTCTATTTTTTTTATTTGGGTGGGGGATTGGATCACACCCAGCGGAGCTCAGGTGTTACTCACTCCTGCAGGCTTGGGGGACCATATGGGATGCCAGGAATCAAACCGGGGTCTGTACTGTGTTGGCGGTGTGCATAGCAAACGTTCTACCGCTGTGCTATCACTCCAGCCCCCTCTATTCTTTTTTTTTTTTTGGCCACACCCAGTGGTCCTCAGGGGTTACTCCTGGCTGTCTGCTCAAAAATAGCTCCTGGCAGGCACGGGGGACCATATGGGAAACTGGGATTCGAACCAACCACCTTTGGTCCTGGATCGGCTGTTTGCAAGGCAAACGCCTTACCTCCATGCTATCTCGCCGGCCCCACCCCTCTATTCTTTTTTTTAATAACTTTGCCTTGCACGCTGCTGACCCAGGATGGACCCCAGTTCAAATCCCGACATCCCATATGGTCCCCTGAGCCTGCAGGAGTAAAGCCTGAGTGTTGCTGGGTGTGACC
The DNA here is from genome assembly GCF_024139225.1 of Suncus etruscus. Classification (NCBI taxonomy): domain Eukaryota; kingdom Metazoa; phylum Chordata; class Mammalia; order Eulipotyphla; family Soricidae; genus Suncus; species Suncus etruscus. Next base: position 46,098,796 of record NC_064851.1, read on the forward strand.
CCAAAACCAAAATGTAACAATAACTATTTCTTTATTTAAATAACATGGTTTACAAAGTTGCTCATAATACAGTTATTTCTGTTATTTTAAATTCCAACACAATCTCACTACCAATCTGGCACCAGTGTAACATTCCCTCCACCATTATCCCCAGTTTCTTACCCTTTCCCAAGCCTGCTCCTTGTCAGGTACGAGTAATTTGCTTAATCCTAATGGTTAATGGTTATATTACAAAAAACTTAAGGGGCCGGAGAGATAGCCTGGAGGTAGTGCTTTTGCCTTGCATGAGGAAGGATGGTGGTTCAAATCCCAGCATCCCATATGATCCCCCAAGCCTGCCAGGAGCAATTTCTGAGCATAGAGCCAGGAGTAAGCCCTGAGCGCTGCCAGGTATGACCCAAAACCAAAACGAAACCAAACAGAAAAACAAAAAACGAAAAACAAAAAAAACAACTTAAATGGAAATTTGTGAACATTGTCACTATCTCCGAACTGGGTCAATATGCCACTAACATTGACTGAAAGTCTAAGCTGTTTGTTGCTAGCTGAGCGATTCTATTGTTGGCTTTGTTTGTTGAGCTTAGGTGGATTCTATGAGTGTGAAATTTCACATCTATTTTGGTGCATTTCTTCTGGGATGCCAATATTTAAAACTATGAAGGATTCACACCTCAGGACTTTGAGGCTGCAAGCTTCCACAAGTATGGTCTTTTTGTCCGCCATAAGACCCCAGTGATCACAGACCCCAAACTGGCATTCCTGAAGTTTTTGTTGGTTAGGTGAGGCTGCAGATATCAGTGGACAAATGGTGAAGTTGGGCTGTTGGCTGTACTGGGTTGTGTGTGCAGCTGCTAAAACAACAGCAGGGTGGGGGATTTGTCCTGCCCCCTCTGTAAGGGCAATTCTTTTTTTTTTTTTTTTTTTTTTTGCTTTTAGGGCAACTCCCTTGTGATGCTCAGGGGTTCCTCCTGGCTATGCACTCCGAAATCGCTCCTGGCTCGGGGAACCACATGGGAACCAAGGTTCGTCCTGCTTCCGCTACATGCAAGGCGAACGCCCTATCACTATGCTATCGCTCGGGCCCCTGTAAGGGCAATTCTTCAGGAAAAACCGATTGCACCTATTATAGAAAGGCAATCTGTAGTGGGTGTTGGTCAAGTTTCTATAATATGCTCCATTCTCATCCTAGGAACCTCTCTGGCAGATAGACTTGCCCCTGTGGTGTTGGAAGAAAAACTCGCAGGAGAAATGACCCATCTGTAGATGGGAGCATAATTCCCCAGATTCCTAAAATTGACCGGCAGAGTACAGTTTTACAACTAGGTGGTAATTGCAGGGATCCACCAGCAGGAGGGAGAGTGGAGAACACTCAGTATCTTATTACGAAAAATGAGAAAGCTCATTATTTCTCATTATTGTGCTTGTATGGTCAAATACAGGCCTGACTGCATCTGAATTGTGGTTTCCAGCTCAGTGGACAGTCTCACATAGATTACTTGGAAACTAAGTAATGGAAACTGACTCAATCACCATGCCAGTGTAATATGGATTTTGTTGGATTTTGCAATCTTAGGCTGAAAACACTTGATATTTGTCCAGCAGATGCCATGGATGGATTTGGGGAGAACATGATGACTCAAGTGTGGTCATGTAGAGTGGAGTAAATATAGAAAACATTTTTTTAGGGCACTTGCCTTACAATTACTGGCTGACCAACGTTCAATCTCCAATATTCCATATGGTTCCCTGAGCATCTCCGAGCAACTCCAAGAGTGCAGAACCAGAGATAATTGGAGCTTCCTGTAGAAATTTGCCATGGTTATCTGCAAGATAACAGGCTCCTGCAAGTTACTGCAATAAGCTACAAGTCCACCTGCTGCAAGGTTGCTGAGGCCCAAGGCTGCCAGGGGCCAGTTATGCAAGGCTCGCAGGGATCTATGGGTCCCAGCTGCCTGGTGGGGCCCCAGGGATGCCAACTGGTAGTGACTGCCCGCCTGGGGCTGAGAGAGAGAAAGAGGGAGGAAGGGAGAGAGAGAGAGAGAGAGAGAGAGAGAGAGAGAGAGAGAGAGAGAGAGAGAGAGAGAGAGAGAGAAAGAGAGAGAGAGAGAAAGAGAGAGAGAGAGAGAGAGAGAGAGAGAGAGAGAGAGAGAGAGAGAGAGAGAGAGAGATCAAGACAGGCAGCATCTCTCCTATGCTTTATCTCCACCCCATGGACCGGCAGGTGCTGCTCTGGTCACTATCCTGGCTCTCCTGCAACAGTCCAAGTTTTTCTTTTTATAACCCGGTATGACGAGGAGATGTGTCCAGGGGACATGTCCAGGTTCAATTGCTATTACAGTGGGGGTATCCAAGGGGTGTATTCAAATCGAGCTGCCATGGGGCTGAAGCAGTGGCGCAAGCGGTAGGGTGGTGTCTGCCTTGCGCACGCTAACCTTGGACAAACTGTGGTTCAATTCCCAAGCATCCCATATGGTCCCCCAAACCAGGAGCAACTTCTGATCGCATAGCCAGGCGTAACCCCTGAGTGTCAATGGGAGTGGCCAAAAACCAATAAATAAATAAATAAATAAATAAATGAAACCAAGTTGAGCTGCCATTACATCAACACTTCCACAACTTATGATTTTTGATTATTTTTATGTTCTTTTTTTTTCCTTTTTGGTTTTTGGGCCACATCCGGTGATGCTCAGGGGTCACTCTGGCTATGTGCCCAGAAATCGCTCCTGGCTTGGGGGACCATATGGGTGTCCTAGGCTAGCGCAGGCAAGACAGACGCCCTACCATGTTTGCCACACTCTGGCCCTGTTGGTTTTTAATTATATGGAGAGTTATCCTCAGTGGTCAGTGGAGTTCAGTCAGGTGAAAGTCTTCTGTAAAAGCCATGGTGGTTGTCAGGTGCATTTGTCTTCTTGACAGTTCACTTAAAAGCTCCAATGCAGAGAGACAGGTGTAGGGAAGAAATAAAACAGTTCTTAAAGAACAAACATTAACTTTGTACTTTTAATCAAACCTATGCCTAGCCTAAGAAAATGAAAAACTCTGGAGCCAGGATGATGGCACAGGGGTAGGGCATTTGCCAAGACCAACCCTGGGAAGGACCCGGGTTTGATCCCCGACATCCCATATGATCCCCTAAGCCTGTGAGGAGCAATTTCTGAGCGCAGAGCCAGGAGTAACCCCTGAGCATCACTGGGTGTGGGCCAAAACCAAAAAAGTGAAAAACTCCAATCCTTTAGGGTAAAGGGGCAAAGTTCTTTCTACTTGCTTCCTGCTGATAGGGGGCAGTTGCGGGGTTATTAGAGTTTTTCTCATTCTATCTCTAAGGGGCAAATATTCTCTATTTAAATTTTTTTCTTTGTTTTGGGGCCAGAGAGATGACACAGTGGTATGACATTTGCCTTGCAAGCAGCTGACCAGGACCTATGTTGGTTCAAATCCTAGCATCCCAGGTGGTCCCCCGTGTCTGCCAGGAGCGACTTCTGAAAAGAGAGCCAGGAGTAACCCGAGTACTGCCAGGTGTGGCCCCCAAAAAAATAAAAAAAAGAAAAGAAATTATTTTCTTTGTTTCTCTATGTCTAACTCTTTTTTTCTCTATATAATAAATTTCTTGCTCATTTTCTTTGTTTCTGTGTCTCAATTTTTTCTCTATTAATAAATCTATTTTTCTCTTTTTCTCAAATTCTCTCTCTTTCTCTCTCTCTCTCTCTTTTTTTTTTTTTTTTTTGGTTTTTGAGTCACACCCAGCAATGCTCAGGGGTTACTCCTGGCTCTACACTCAGAAATTGCCCATGGGATTCGAACCATGGTCCTTCTGCATGCCCTATCTCCATGCTATCTCTCTGGCCCCTCCATTTCTCTCTCTTTTCAAAATTCATCTTTTTATTTACATTTTTTCTTTTTGAAATCCTTGTATAATCTAGGGTTCACTTGACCTGTGAAGGGCACCATTTTTTAGAATCCCTTGCTGCAATTTTCCACTAGGGTTTTCTGAGCAAGAGTGCAGAACCAGGAATACTTGGGGCTTCCAAATTATACTCACTTGTTATTAGGAGGCCAAGTAGTACAAGGTAGAGATCCGGTTGGAGGTTGAAGCAGCAATAAAATGTTTTAGCAAAAATAAATCCACTGTTGCTTTGTAATACAACTTAAAATTGGGGAAAGTAATGCCTCCCATATTCCTTTTCCCAAGGAGTGCTTTAGCTATTCGAGGTTGTTTGTTGTTCCAGATGAATTTCAGAAGTATTTGATCCACTTCTTTGAAAAATGTCATGGGTATCTTTAGAGGAATCGCGTTAAATCTGTACAATGCTTTTGGAAGTATTGCCATTTTAATGATGTTGATCCTGCCAATCCATGAGCATGGTATGTGTTTCCATTTCTGCGTGTCCTCTCTTATTTCTTGGAGCAGTGTTTTGTAGTTTTCTTTGTATAGATCCTTCACATCTTTAGTCAGGTTGACTCCAAGATATTTGAGTTTGTGTGGAACTAATGTGAATGGGATTGTTCTCTTAATGTCCATTTCTTCCCTATCATTATTAGTGTATAAAAAGGCCATTGATTTTTGTGTGTTAATTTTGTATCCTGCCACTTTGCTATACAAATCTATTATTTCTAGAAGCTTTTTGGTAGAGTCTTTAGGGTTTTCTAAGTAGAGTATCATGTCATCTGCAAACAGTGAGAGCTTGACTTCTTCCTTTCCTATCTGGATTCCCTTGATATCTTTTTCTTGCCTAATCGCTATAGCAAGTACTTCCAGTGCTATGTTGAATAGGAGTGGTGAGAGAGGACAGCCTTGTCTTGTACCAGAATTTAGAGGAAAGGATTTAATTTTAAGTTGTATTACAAAGCAACAGTTATAAAAACAGCATGGTATTGGAATAAAAACAGACCCTCAGATCAGTGGAATAGGCTTGAGTACTCAGAGAAGGTTCCTCAGACATATAACCACCTTGTTTTTGATAAAGGAGCAAGAAATCCTAAATGGAGCAGGGAAAGCCTATTCAACAAGTGGTGTTGGCACAACTGGTTAGCCACTTGCAAAAAAGCGAACTCAGACCCACAGCTAACACCATGTACAAAGGTAAAATCCAAATGGATTAAAGACCTTGATATCAGAACTGAAACTATAAGGTATATAGAACAACATGTAGGTGAAACACTCCAGGACATTGAGACTAAAGGCATCTTTAAGGAGGAGACGGCACTTTCCAAGCAAGTGGAAGCAGAGATAAACAGATGGGACTATATTAAGCTGAAAAGCTTCTGCATCTCAAAGGAAATAGTGCCCAGAATACAAAGGCCACCCACTGAGTGGGAGAAATTATTCACCAAAATTTCCAAATATTCAAAATTTACAAGGTACTGACAGAACTATACAAGAAAAAAACAACTAACCCCATCAAAAAATGGGGAGAAGAAATGAAACAGACACTTTGCAAAAGAAGAAAGGCAAATGGCCAAAAGGCACATGAAAAGATGTTCAACATCACTAATCGTCAGGAGGATGCAAATCAAAACTACTATGAGGTACCACCTCACGCCACTGAGATTGGCACACATCACAAAAAAGGAAAACAAGCAGTGCTGGCGGGGATGTGGAGAGAAAGGAACTCTTTTTCACTGCTGGTGGGAATGCCGTCTAGTACAACCTTTATGGAAAGCGATATGGAGATTCCTTCACAAACTGGAAATTGAGCTTCCATACGATCCAGCTATACCACTCCTAGGAATATACCCAAGAAACACAAAAATACAATACAAAAATCCCTTCCTTACTCCTATATTCATTGCAGCACTATTTACAATAGCCAGACTCTGGAAACAACCAAGATGCCCTTCAACAGATGAGTGGCTGAAGAAACTGTGGTACATACACAATGGAATACTATGCAGCCATCAGGAGAGATGAAGTCATGAAATTTTCCAATACATGGATGTACATGGAATCTATTATGCTGAGTGAAGTAAGTCAGAGGGAGAGAGAAAGACGCAGAATGGTTTCACTCATCTATGGGCTTTAAGAAAAATGAAGGACATTTTTAACAGTATCTCAGAGACAAGAGAGATGAGGGCTGGTAGGTGCAGCCAGGACATGCAGCTCATCACATAGAGTGATGAGTGCAGTTGCAGAGATGACTACACTGAAAACTATCATAAAATGTGAATGAATGAGGGAAGTAGAAAGCCTGTCTCGAGTACAGGTGTAGGGGGGTAGGGAGGAGGGAGATCTGGGAAATTGGTGGTGGGAATGTTGCACCGGTGAAGGGGGGTGCTCTTTACATGACTGTAATCATACAACTATAATCATGTTTGTAATCACGGTGTTTAAATAAAGATAAAAAAAAATAAATAAATCCAATAGTGCACACAAAATAAAGGCAAGAAATCAATCAACATCTTTTTTATTTATTTATTTATTTATTTATTTATTTATTTATTTATTTATTTATTTTTGGTTTTTGGGCCACACCTGGTGATGCTCAGGGGTTACTTCCTGGCTGTCTGCTCAGAAATAGCTCCTGGCAGGCATGGGGGACCATATGGGACACCAGGATTTGAACCAACCACCCTAGGTCCTGGATTGGCTGCTTGCAAGGCAAACACCGCTGTGCTATCTCTCCGGGCCCTCAATCAACATCTTTAACAGCTTAGAAATTCCAAAGCAGTATCATTAGACTAAAGGCTAAAGTCTTGGCAAAGCTAGTAGAGATAATCAGTTTTCTTGCCTTCCAGCTTTTAGAGGTTGCCTGCATTCCTTAGTTTAGGGTCTTCAAAACCAGCCGCATAGCCTTTTTATCTTTTTCTTTTATATCTCTGCTGCATTGTTGCTCTTCTACTTGACATTATGCTGCTTTGCATTTATAAACTAGAAATGCTTGTGATTACTGTGCTCAAATGATAGACAGTAAAGTTCAGTAAAGCTCCTCATTTTAAGATCCTTAACTTAATTGTGGCTACAAAGTACATTTTTTCATATAAGGAAACATTCACAAGTTCCAGGAATCTGGGCAAAGGTATCTCTGAAAAGTTGTTATTCAGCCTGTCCCACATTTTTGTGTGATGACTGTTTAAAAATAAGAGCATAATTCACATGACTGTCTTTTTGTAAATGGGCATCTTTGTTTGTAATATTTACAGGTAACTTATTTGTAAAACAAAATTAATCTAAATATTTGTTAACACGTGAATAGGTGAACAATTTGACTACGCAATCATCGAATATTATTCAACAATAAAAAGGAATGATTTATATAGAAATAACATATATGAATTCTGAGTAAAGAGTGTCAGGGCCCTGTATTATCTCACTGACTCAATCTCTCTGAGTAAACAGAGAGATAATACAAGGATTAAGGCATTTGCTCTGCACGTGGCTAACTCCAGTTTGATCCCCAGCACTGCTGGGTGTAGCTCCCTCAAACAATAGTCAACAATTGAATAGGGAGACAGAACATAAAGAGTACATTGCATATTGTTTCTATTTATATAAACATTCTAGGAAAGGGACCTAAGCGGTGGCACAAGCGGTAGAGCGTTTGCCTTGTGCGCTCTAGCCTAGGACAGACCGTGATTCGATCCCTCGGCGTCCCATAGGGTCCCCCAAGCCAGGAGCGATTTCTGAGCGCATAGCCAGGAGGAACCCCTGAGCGTCATCACGCGTGGCCCAAAAACCAGCTCACCACAGGAAGCTCACCACAAAGAGTGATGAGTTTAGTTAGAGAAATAACTACATTTTGAACTTTCCTAATAATGAGAATGTATGAGGGAAATGGAGAGCCTGTTTAGAGTACAGGCGGGGGTCGGGTGGGGAGGAGGGAGACTTGGGACATTGGTGATGGGAATGTTGCACTGGTGATGGGTGGTGTTCTTTACATGACTGAAACCCAAACACAATCATGTATGTAATCAAGGTGTTTAAATAAAAAAAAGTACTCATTTAAACATGTATGAACATGTGTCACACCATATATTGAGGAAGGTTTGAGGGGAATTTTGACAATAGGAACAAATCTAAGCAATGGACAAAACAGAAGCCAGAAAACCGTTCTTACCCTCAGTCCCAAACATTTAAAATAAGTCCCTCAAAGGACACCTGAGTCAAGTCTGTAAAACAAACCCCCAAACCCCCAACAACAACAAAAAATTGATGTGTATATTTCTAGATGTTATTTGGTACTTTGTGCTGCAAACAGAAAATACATTATTTTTATCCACACCTTGTTGATATGAGTTGTCCTTTTAGGAATATTCTGCTTAATGATTATTCAAAGTTCTCAATTTTTTTCAATTAAAACTTTGAATCGTAAGGCATTTAAGTATATGTCAAGATAATGTTGGGGCCGGAGATATAGCATGGAGGTAGGGTGTTTGCCTTTCATGCAGAAGGTCGGTGGTTCGAATCCTGGCATCCCATATGGTCCCCTGTGCCTGCCAGGGGCGATTTCTGAGTGCAGAGCCAGGAGTAACCCCTGAGCGCTGCCGGGTGTAACCCCGCCCCCCCAAAAAAGATAATGTCAAGTATATGTCAAGATAATGTTTACTTTGAAAACGTGTTTCAACTTCTTAAAAAGTCCTAAATCAGCTAATGAAAACTGAAATGTCTATATTTCTCTGTTGTTTACTTGGCCACACCCAGCAATGGTCAGGGCAGGTTACTCCTCGATCTGCATTCAGGAATCACTCCTGGTAGGATCAAGGAACCGTACAAACTGCCAGGGACCGAGCCTGTTGTGCAAGGCAAGAGCTCTACCTGCTATACTATCACTGCAGCCCTGAAATATCTAGATTTCTTGATTAGTGTGAGGAGTTAATAAGGGATACATGCATGTATATGTCCCCTTAATATGTGCAATTAATAATATATATAAAATAATAATATATAAATTATATTTGAATACATCTGGAAGTACAAAGAACAATTGATTAATATGTTTGAAATAGAATAGTGTAAAGGTTTGGCCATTTTTTTGAAGGATGAAACTATTAATCTTGGTTACTTAATAATTAAGCTGGTTATGATAAGGCACAGATACTTAAAGTAAGATAATCAGAACTTCTGCACTTTTCTCTTCTTTTTTTTATTTATTTATTTTTTATTTTTATTTTTATTTTTTATTTTTTTATTTTTTTTTGGTTTTTGGGCCACACCCGGTAACGCTCAGGGGTTACTCCTGGCTATGCGCTCAGAAGTTGCTCCTGGCTTGGGGGACCATATGGGACACCGGGGGATCGAACCGCGGTCCGTCCAAGGATAGCGCAGGCAAGGCAGGCACCTTACCTTTAGCGCCACCGCCCGGCCCCTTCTCTTCTTTTTTTTTTAACTGTTGATACTTTCTTTTCAAATATATTTTATTTAAATATTGTATTTAAATTCCATGGTTACAAGGTTGTTCATAATACAATTCCTTTCCCACAGATAAAGTTGTTCATGATTGCGTTATAATCATACAATGTATAACAACCGTTACCAGTGTGTATTTCCTACGACCTATGTCAACAATTTCTCTCTCATCCTTTCTGATGCTCTCTTCCCTCTTCCTACACACCCTCTCCTGCCTGCCTTTGGTCATTTTTCTTCTCTCTCTCTCTCTCTCTCTCTTTCTCTCTCTCCCTCTCTCTCTCTCTCTCTCTCTCTCTCTCTCTCTCTCTCCTTTTTTACAGTGTGGTTACAGCAAATGAAGAGGTGCCATGAATGTCTCTTTCATATTCAACCCTTCTCTATTCTAATTGCACTCTCTGCTTTGTGGCAAGCTTCCTACTATAGACTGGTCCTCTTAATCCTCATCTCTATTGTCTCATCTCATCCCCACACTCTTTTATTTTCCTGATATCCCACAGATGAATGAGATTATTTTACGTTTATCTCTCTCCCTCTAACTTATTTCACTCAGCATAATACTCTCCATGTTCATCCACATACAAGTAAATTTTATGACCTCATTTTTTCTAGCAGCTGCATAGTAGTCTATTGTGTAGATATACCAGTTTCTTTTTTAAATTAATATATTTATTTGGGCCCAGAGAGATAGCACAGCGGCGTTTACCTTGCAAGCAGCCGATCCAGGACCAAAGATGGTTGGTTCAAATCCTGGTGTCCCATATGGTCCCCCGTGCCTGCCAGGAGCTATTTCTGAGCAGACAGCCAGTAGTAACCCCTGAGCACCACCGGGTGTGGCCCAAAAACCTAAAATATATATATATATATATTTAAGCACTATGATTACAAACATGCTTATAGTTTGGTTTCAGTCATAAAAAGTACATCCCCTTCACCATTGCAACCTTCCTACCACTAATGCCCCTCATCTCTCTCCTTCCCTACCCCCTACCTGTCTTTGAGACAAGCATTCTATTTCTCTCACTCACTACTATTATTATGATAGTTGTTGGTATAGTTATTTCTCTAACTATACTCACCAATCTTTATATATACCACAGTTTCTTTCTTTTTTTTTTTTTTTTGTTTTTGGGCCACACCTGGCTATGCGCTCAGAAGTTGCTCCTGGCTTGGGGGACCATATGGGACACCGGGGGATCGAACCGTGGTCCGTCCAAGGCTAGCGCAGGCAAGGCAGGTGCACCTTACCTTTAGCGCCACCGCCCGGCCCCCTATACTACAGTTTCTTTAGCTACTCATCTGTTGTCAGGTACCTGAGTTGCTTCCAGATTCTGGGTATTGTAAATAGTACTGAGATGAACATAGGAGTAAGGAGGTCATTTTTTGTATTGTATTCATAAGGTATATTCCTAGGAGTGGTATTACTGGAACATAAGGGAATTCAATTTCCAGTTTTTTGAGGAATATCCACATTTTTTTTCAGAACGGCTGGAATGGACAACATTCCCCCCAGCAGCGGTAAATCAGAATTCTTTTTTTACCCCAAATTCACTCCAGCACTAGTTGTGCTGTGTGTGAACTAGTTGTTTTCGTGATGTGTGCCATTCTCTGTGGTGTGAGATGATACCTCATTGTTGTGAGGTGATGATTGGTGATGTGGAACATTTTTTTCATGTGTCTTTTGTCCATCTGCATTTCTTCTTTGATATCCTCTTTTTGTTTTCAGGAATTGACTTGCTCCCCAAAAAATCTGATAGCTGTCAACAATTCTTCCAGTGGGCTCTGCTTATTATTTTTTGCTTTCTTAAATAACTACTCATTACTGGAGGCTTAAAAGTGCTATTCTCACTTAGTAACTCTCTACCTCTACCTTTTCTAATTATATATTTAATTAGTGAGATAACTTCCATCAGGCTATAGCAGCATAGTATACCTATATTAGGCACCTACTTTCAAAATCCCACTGAAAATGCTAAGGTTTAAATACAAAACAACACCTCCTGAATACAACACTTTTTTTTTTCTATTTTTTACTACAACAATGCTTACTGAATACAGCTATATTTAAGGAATTGAATTATCCTTATTAAGTCTTTATCTCCTCTGGAGTTTGCATGGGTTACAAACATTATGTTGCTGCCTGATACTTGCTGTACTGAGTCATAACCTTTAAGAACTAAAGTCTGTGTTGGAGAGATAGCATGGAAGTAGGGTGTTTGCCTTGCAGTCAGAAGGACGGTGGTTTGAATCCCGGCATCCCATACGGTCCCTCGAGCCTGCCAGGAGCAATTTCTGAGCATAGAGACAGGAGTGACCCCTAAGTGCTGCGGGGTGTGACCCCCCAAAAATAAAAAACAAACAAACAAAAAAAGAACTAAAGTCTGAAAAAGAGAAAGAAACATAATAGGATCATGAACTTTTTTTTTTTTTTTGGTTTTGGGACCACATGCGGCAGTGCTCAGGGGTTACTCCTGGCTCTGTGCTCAGAAATTACTCCTGGCAGACTTGGGGGACCATATGGGATGCAGGGGATTAAACTTGGGTTTGCTGCATGCTAGGCAAACCCCCTACCATTGTGTTATCGCTCTGGCCCCTTGTTTAGCATTTTCTACAAAAAAACAATCCTGGTGCCGAGAATTGATTCTCCAGAGCCCTGTCAAGAATTATTCTTAGAGGCAAGAGCAAGCCAGGAGCTCAGCTAAGTAGGAGTGGGGGAGAATTCCCTCTCTCCCAAAGTGTGAAGCCAATGTTCTTTTGCCTACCAGTTTGCTTCAGGCTAATGTAACATTTTTGCCATTAGATGGCAGTCCTTACTAATACAACATTGATAACTCACTTTACCCTTATATTTGCTATCAATCTACATTGGAGTAATTTTACAACATCTAGTGACTGAAAAGTCCCTTCACAAAGTAAATAAGTATGCTTAAGTCAGTTTTTTAAAACTCATTTTCTAAAAATTAAGGTATAACATGAAGCACACAAATCTAAGTATTGATAGATTGACATATCAAGTAAAAAAACATCAGTATTAACATGCCTCAGATAAAAGGACCCAGATAAAAAAAAATAAAAGAACATCCTAGAAGACCCTGTTTTTCTCCATTCCAGAAAAAGGTCCCTACTCCTAACATAATAATTGAGGTTTCCTGTTTTGAAAAATGTTTATAACTATTATATACTTTCAAGCTTATATATACTTTTATACTTTAAATTTTATATGTATATCACTCAACCTTTTTTGTTACTTTTATTATAGTTAAATTTTATTCTTTATAGTAATAACATATCTTTATCCATTCTACTAGTGAAGGAAATTTTGGGTTGTTTCCAATAATTAGATACTATGAATAACTGTGTTACTATGAATATCCTTTTGGCAGACATATAAGTGTATCACTTTAGGGTATATATTTAAGAACCAATAGGGGATCATAAAGTGATTTTGCCAATATTTATTTTAAGTTGTATTAATTCATTTTACCAGCAGTATATGAGAATTTCCGTTATTTAACCGTTCTACCAACATTGCTGTTGCCAGACTTTAGAATTATAGCTGTAGCAATATGTATTACTAATAAATATATTCATAAACTCAGAACATTTTCTTATGTGACGTGTACTTTGGCAATTTTCTGTCCTGTGGTCTTAGTTATTGTGGGGGAAGAGGTTCTTTAGGCCATAGCTGGCAGTGCTCGGGACTTGCTTCTGGCTCTGTGCTCAGGAATTATTCCTGGAGGTGCTCAGAGTATCAGGGGGCCCAATTGGGGCTGTCTGCTTGTAAAACAAATATTTTAACCCCTCTGCAATCTCTCTGGCTCCTGATTTTTTATTTTATTTTTTGCCATAGTAAGAGGTGCTCAGAGTACAAAGCCAGGTACTCCTGGCTCTGCACTCAGGAATTACTCCTGGCAGTACTTGGGAGACAATATGGGATGCCAGGGATGAAACCCAGGTCAGTTACATGCAAATGCCTTACCCGTAGTACTATATCGTTCTAGACCTAGTGGCTCCTGGTGTGTGTGTGTGTGTGTGTGTGTGTGTGTGTATGTGTATGTGTGTGTGTGTACTCCAGGATCACACAATGTCAGGACTTTCATATACAAAACATGTACTCCAGTCCTTTAAGTCATTTTCCAGCCCTGTTTTATAGTTCTGAGGAAGTTCTTTACATATCCTTTACATATTCTACATAGATATATATGTGTACATATGCATGTAGGTAGATATGTATATATTTATAAGCACATACATATGCATATTAATATATTCTTCCCAGTTCTGTTTGTATTTTAATTATCTTCAAAGCATTTAACATGCATTAAAAAATTTTTTTTTTGCTTGTCTATGAGCTGCACTCAATGATGCTTCTGGCCCTACACTCATAGAGGGACCATGAGATGCCAGGATGGAACTCAGGTTGACCACATGCAGGAAAAGTGCCCTTCCTGGTGTTCTATCTTTGACTTTCCTATTTTTAGTTTGTTTGTTTTTATTTTTGGGGAGGCCACACTCAGGGTCCTTACGGGTTACTTTTGGCTCTGTGCTCAGAAATTACACCTGGCAGGCTCAGGGGACTAGAATTGAATGCCAAGGATAAAACTCAGGTCAGCCCCACCCTCTGTGCTATATTGTTCGACCCCTTTGACTTTATTATTATTATTATTATTATTATTATTATTTTGGTTTTTGGGTCACACCTGGCGGTGCTCAGGGGTTACTCCTGGCTGTCTGCTCAGAAATAGCTCCTGGCAGGCACGGGGGACCATATGGGACACCGGGATTCGAACCAACCACCTTTGGTCCTGGATCGGCTACTTGCAAGGCAAATGCCGCTGTGCTATCTCTCCGGCCCCAATATTTAACATTTTATTACTACTACTACTACTACTACTACTAAATTTTTGGTTTTAGGGGCACATCCAGTAGGTGTTCAGTGCTTACTCCTGGCTCTGCACTCCTGTTACTCCTGGAAGTGTTCAGTTGTGCTGGAGATTAAATCAGGGTCAGCTGTGTGCAAATACATACACACTGAACTATCTGCTGGCCTCTAAAATGATTTTTTTTTTTTTTGGTTTTCGAGTCACACCCGGCAGTACTCAGGGGTTACTCCCAGTTCTGTGCTCAGAAATCACTCCTGCCAGACTTGGGAAAATCATATGGGATGCCAGGATTTGGAACTGGAGTCTGTCCTGTGTCGGCTGTGTGCAAGGCAAATGCCCTTTCGATGTACTCTCTCCAGCCCCCTAAAATACACTTTAATAGGTACTAGTTTATCCATTTTCCCTTTATAGTTAAATAAAATTTTAAATCTTGATTTTAAATTTTCTGCCTATACTCAATAATTACTTTCTAGAAACTTCACTATATTAATTTTGGCAGGGGTTTGGGTCATACCTGGCAACGTTCAGCTCCTGGCAGGCTCAGGGGAATTATATGGGATGTCGAGATTCAAACCTTCTGCATGCAAGGCAAATGCCTACCTCCAGGCTATCTCCCCAGCTTCCAGATTTTTTTATAGTTAATCTAAAATACCCCTGGAGTTGAATTATATGAGGTAGGAAGGACGTCCAGGTCCATATTTTCCCCTGTAAAAATATCTGGTTTTAATAGAACTGTTTGTTAAAGAAGCTTTGTAGATTTTTTTTATTCTGCGAAACCAAAATGGGTATTTTTTTGTTTGTTTGTTTTTGGGTCACACCTGGCTTTGCTCAGGGGTTACTTCTGGCTCTGTGCTCAGAAATCGCCCCTGGCAGGCACAGGGGACCATATCGGATGCCAAGATTCGAATCATGGTCCTTTTGCATGAAAGGCAAACGCCCTACCTCCATGCTATCTCTCCGGCCCCTAAAATGGGTATTTTCTTTTTTTTTTTTTGGTTTTTGGGCCACACCCGTTTGACGCTCAGGGGTTACTCCTGGCTATGTGCTCAGAAATCGCCCCTGGCTTGGGGGGACCATATGGGACGCCGGGGGATCGAACCGCGGTCCTTCCTTGGCTAGCGCTTGCAAGGCAGACACCTTACCTCCAGCGCCACCTACCCGGCCCTAAAATGGGTATTTTCTGACTAGACTGTTGTTGTTTATTTTCTGCAGTGCTGGAAATTGAGCCAATGGCTTCACAAAGGCAAGACAGTTAATGCTATACCTCTGGCTTATATCTCTAGCCTTGATTAGCTTTTTGAAGATGATTAGGTATGGTTAAAATAGAGCAACATATCCATGTTTAGCAAAAATTGATATTTTGTTAGAGCTTTCCTGAAAAAACAGCCATTGAAAATCCCATTAAGAAACTTGGGGTTGGGGCCGGGAAGGTGGCGCTGGAGATAAGGTGTCTGCCTTGTAAGCGCTACCAAGGAACGGACCGCGGTTCAATCCCCCGGCGTCCCATATGGTCCCCCCAAGCCAGGGGCGATTTCTGAGCACATAGCCAGGAGTAACCCCTGAGCGTCAAACGGGTGTGGCTCAAAAACCAAAAAAAAAAAAAAAAAAAAAAAAAAAAAAAAAAAAAAAAAAAAAAAAAAAAAAAGAAACTTGGGGTGTGGGTGGAGAGATAGCATGGAGGTAAGGCATTTGCTCTGCATGCAGGAGGAGTGTAGTTCGAAACCATGCATCCCATGTGGCCCCCCGAGCCTGCCACAATCAATTTCTGAGTGTAGAGCTAGGAGGAACCCCTGATCGCTGCCAGGTATGACCCCTTCCAAAAAAAGAACCTTTCATATGTAGACAGTTGTGTGTTATTGACAAAATCTGAATAAGTTTTCTTATATTAGAGTGTATATAATCACCATTCAAATTGTATTACAGCTTCTGGGCAGCTTAAAATTCTTCTTGGGGGCATTTAAAGTAAAAAGTAAACAAACACTTTTCTTTTTTTTTATCTAGGTTGATTCTAACTCTTAGCTATTTTATTGAGTATAATTTCTTTTTTTAATAATTATCTTTATTTAAACACCGTGATTACAAATATGATTATAGTTGTATGATTACAGTCATGTAAAGAACACCCCCCCTTCACCAGTGCAACATTCCCACCACCAATTTCCCAGATCTCCCTCCTCCCCACCCCCCACACCTGTACTCAAGGCTTTCTACTTCCCTCATTCATTCACATTGTTATGATAGTTTTCAGTGTAGTCATCTCTCCAACTGCACTCATCACTCTATGTGATGAGCTTCATGTCATGAGCTGCACCTATCAGCCCTCATCTTTCTTGTCTCTGAGATACTGTTAAAAATGTCTTTCATTTTTCTTAAAACCCATAGATGAGTGAAACCATTCTGCATTTTTCTCTCTCCCTCTGACTTACTTCACTCAGCATAATAGATTCCATGTACATCCATGTATAAGAAAATTTCATGACTTCATCTCTCCTGAAGGCTGCATAGTATTCCATTGTGTATATGTACCACAGTTTCTTTAGCCACTCATCTGTTGAAGGGCATCTTGGTTGTTTCCAGAGTCTGGCTATTGTAAATAACGCTGCAATGGATATAGGTGTAAGGAAGGGATTTTTGTATTGTATTTTTGTGTTCCTTGGGTATTTTTGTGTTCCTGCTCCAAGAAATAAGAGAGGACACGTGGAAATGGAAACACATACCCTGCTCATGGATTGGCAGGATCAACATCATTAAAATGGCAATACTTCCAAAAGCATTGTACAGATTTAATGCGATTCCTCTAAAGATACCCATGACATTCTTCAAAGAAGTGGATCAAACACTTCTGAAATTTATTTGGATGAATAAACAACCTCGAATAGCTAAAGCACTCCTTGGGAAAAGGAATATGGGAAGCATTACTTTCCCCAATTTTAAGCTGTATTACAAAGCAATAGTTATAAAAATAGCATGGTATTGGAATAAAGACAGACCCTCAGATCAGTGGAATAGGCTTGAGTACTCAGAGAAGGTTCCTCAGACATATAACCACCTAGTTTTTGATAAAGGAGCAAGAAATCCTAAATGGAGCAAGGAAAGCCTATTCAACAAGTGGTGTTGGCACAACTGGTTAGCCACTTGCTAAAAAGCAAACTCAGACCCCCAGCTAACACCATGTACAAAGGTAAAATCCAAATGGATTAAAAATCTTGATATCAGATCTGAAACTATAAGGTATATAGAACAACATGTAGGTGAAACACTCCAGGACATTGAGACTAAAGGCACCTTTAAGGAGGAGACAGCACTTTCCAAACAAGTGGAAGCAGAGATAAACAGATGGGACTATATTAAGCTGAGAAACTTCTGCATCTCAAAGGAGATAGTGCCCAGAATACAAAGGCCACCCACTGAGTGGGAGAAATTATTCACCTGATACTCATCAGATAAAGGACTAATATCCAAAATTTACAAGGTACTGACAGAACTATACAAGAAAAAAACAACTAACCCCATCAAAAAATGGGGAGAAGAAATGAACAGACACTTTGCAAAAGAAGAAAGGCAAATGGCCAAAAGGCACATGAAAAGATGCTCAACATCACTACTCGTCAGGGAGATGCAAATCAAAACTACTATGAGGTACCACCTCACGCCACTGAGATTGGCACACATCACAAAAACGGAAAAAAAGCTGTGCTGGCAGGGATGTGGAGAGAAAGGAACTCTTTTTCACTGCTGGTGGGAATGCCGTCTAGTACAACATTTATGGAAAGCGATATGGAGATTCCTTCACAAACTGGAAATTGAGCTTCCATACGATCCAGCTATACCACTCCTAGGAATATACCCGAGGAACACAAAAATACAATACAAAATCCCTTCCTTACAAACACTTTTCTTGAAGTGAAGCAGATTATATGGATTTAGAAATGATCCTGCTGACACTTTAAAATTAACTAATCAACTTCAAAGCTTGTATTAATCTGTCTTGTGATTGATTTCTTCTGAAGCTTTGAAGATGTTACTATTGATTTGGGGAAACATGAATATATTTAGCTATTAGAACCCAAACATTATTAACATAAAATCTAATGTTTCCATATTTCATAGCAGGCTGAGTTAAGATGGAAATAAACCATGAATCATACCCCTACATATTTAAAAGACAAAAGAGTTGTTGTTTTGAAAGTCTAAATATGTTTTTGTTTGTTTATCTTTGTTTTCTTGGTTCTGTATTCAGGAATCACTCCTGGTACTGCTTTGGGGACAATATGGGATGTTGGGGATTGAACTTGTGTCAGACAAAGTCACTACCCACCATATTTCTCTTCCACTCCTAAATGTGCAATTTTAAACAGAGGGGCTATCTTCTAAAATATATATTATATTTCTGGGCCAGAGAGATACAGGTGATTAGATGGTTATGCTTACATGCTGTTGACTCATTTTTAGCACTGAATGTCCCCTAGACACTGCCAGTAGTATAGATTAGTATCATTGAGTATTCTTAAAACTCATTAGGTGAATCTTTTTTTTTGGTTTTTGGGCCACACCCGGCGGTGCTCAGGGTTTACTCCTGGCTGTCTGCTCAGAAATAGCTCCTGGCAGGCACGGGGGACCATATGGGACACCGGGATTCGAACCAACCACCTTTGGTCCTGGATCGGCTGCTTGCAAGGCAAATGCAGCTGTGCTATCTCTCCGGGCCCTCATTAGGTGAATCTTATCATACCCCAAACAAAACAACTACACTAAAATTATTTCTTTATATATATTTCGTTTTTGGGCCACACCCGGTGGTGTGGAAGACACATCATGACAAGTCACAATGACAAATCCCACAGATAGGGATAGAATACTAAAAGGAGCAAGATCAAAAAGGGAAATTACATTCAAGGGAGCATCCTTGAGATTTACAGCAGACCTGTCACAAGAAACCCTCAAGGCCAGAAGACAGTGGTGGGATATAGTGACAAAACTCAATGAAAAGAATTGCTTTGCCTGGAATGCTGCACCCAGACAGACTCAGTTTCAGGTTTGAAGGAAGTATACATAGCTTCACAGATAAACAACAACTCAGAAACTTTGCAGACTCAAAACCAGCCTTAAAAGAAAAACTGGGGCCCGGAGAGATAGCACAGCGGTGTTTGCCTTGCAAGCAGCCAATCCAGGACCTAAGGTGGTTGGTTCGAATCCCGGTGTCCCATATGGTCCCCCGTGCCTGCCAGGAGCTATTTCTGAGCAGACAGCCAGGAGTCACCCTTGAGCACTGCCGGGTGTGGACCAAAAACCAAAAAAAAAAAAAAAAAAAGAAAAACTGAAAGGTCTATGTTAAGACAAGACTGACTAACAGACACACCAAACCGCTATACAGAATTGGCATTAAATCCCATGACAATGATCTCTCTCAATGTCAATGGACTAAATGCACCAGTTAAGAGACACAGAGTGGCTAAATGGACAAAAAAAAAAAAAAAAAAAAAAAAGAATCCAATCTTCTGCTGCCTACAAGAAACACACCTGAATACTCAGAACAATTCAGAACAACTCAGTAACTCACGGGGTTACTTCTGGCACTTTGCTTAGAAATAGCTCCTGGCAGGGATGGGGGAACTTATAGGATGCCAGGATTTGAACTGTCAGTCCTGGGTCTGTCGCTTGAAAGGCAAACGCCCTACTTCTGTGCTATCTCTCCAATCCCTAATTTTTTTTTTTTAAATCTTGGGCCACACCCAGCTCAGGGGTTACTCCTGGCTCTGCACTCAGAAATCGCTCCTGGCAGGTTCGGGGACCATATGGGATGCTGGGATTCGAACTGGAGTCCTTCCTCAGTGGGCTATGTGCAAGGCTAACGCCTTACCACTATACTCTCTCTCCAGCCCCTATTTCTTTATAATTTTTATAAAAAGTGTGAATATAGATTAAATTGTTTACCCTTTTGTTTGTTTGTATTTGAGCCACATGCTGTTGTACTCAGGGCTTACTCTTGGGTTTTTGTTGTTGTTGTTGTGGTCACACCTGGCAGGGTTTAGGGGTTATTCTTGGTTCTGTGCTCAGAAATTGTTCCTGGCAGGCTTGAGGGACCATATAGGATACCGGGAACCAAACCAGGGTCTGTCTGGGGTTGGCAAGGCAGACAACCTACCACTGTGCTATTACTCCAGTTTTACTCCTGGTAAAGGGATCACTCATGATAAACTCAGGGACCATTTGGGATGCTTGGGATTGAACCTGGGTTGGCCACATACAAGGTAAACACCTATTCCAATTTTTTTTAACTGTTTCTTGAAGCTCATGCTATAGCAGCTCCTTAAAGAGTCGTTTTGTTCAACTATATTTTGTTGTAGAAAAAATCCTTGCCAACATTGAAATAATTGAATGTGGGGCCAGGCGGTGGTGCTAGAGGTAAGGTGTCTGCTTTTCCTGTGCTAGCCTTGGACGGACCATGGTTTGATCCCCGGTGTTCCATATGGTCCCCCAAGCCAGGAGCAACTTCTGAACGCATAGCCAGGAAACCAAAAAGAAAGAAAGAAAGAAAGAAAGAAGAAAGAAAGAAAGAAAGAAAGAAAGAAAGAAAGAATTGAATGTGGCTTTATTTAAAGTTGCAGTCTTAGAACCTGCCTATGATGTTAAGTGAAGACTTAGAGTATATATTTTCTTTTTTTTCACATTATTATTTTTATTAATATATTTATTTAAACACCTTGATTACAAATATGATAGTAGTTGGGTTTCAGTCATGTAAAGAACACCCCTCTTCACCGGTGCAACATTCCCACCACCAATGTCCCAAATCTCCTTCCTCCCCACCCCATCCCCACCTGTACTCTAGACAGGCTTTCCACTTCCCTCGTTCATTCACATTGTTATGATAGGTCTCAGTGTAGTTATTTCTCTAACTGCACTCACCACTCTTCGTGGTGAGCTAGAGTATATATTTTCACATATGCTTTTATCTGACTGTCTTCCAAAACGATCTATTTTACTTAAAAATCCTTAAAATATTATTATTATTGTTATTTGTTTTGTTTTTGTGAATTATCTGTTTAGAGAAGGATGCTGAGAATAATAAGACTATAAAATGGGTATATACAAAGTACTAAATCATGAGGGGAAAGAAAGGAGAAAGGGAGATTTACTGGATATTTTCAGAGTCATCACATAGAGGTGAGTGCTCAATAATAGTAAAAGTTACTTAGGGAAAAGAAACATATCCAGGGGCAGAAGAGGGTGCCAGGACTTATGGACCTAGTACAGTCATACCCTATCTGCTGTACTATCATGCCAGCTTCTACTGACAACTTCAGAAAATAAGAATTTGATCAATAAAACAAAAATCTGAGAATAACATTAGCTCTGATCCTTCTACCATCTCAAAGCTCTGCTCTGGGAGTAGAGAGCAGAGCAGATTTCCATTCTGAAATGATTTCCAAAGATAACTCTCAAAAGCCTGCTCTCTATTTAGAGTTTTCTACTTGTTCTTCCTGCTGAAATCACCTAATGTAGAGGCTAAAGATCAGTAAGAGTCTCAGGACTAAGAATACAGGGGCCGGAGAGATAGCATGGAGGTAAGGCGTTTGCCTTTCATGCAGAAGGTCATCGGTTCGAATCCCGGCATCCCATATGGTCCCCCGTGCCTGCCAGGAGCAATTTCTGAGCATGGAGCCAGGAGTAACCCCTGAGCACTGCCGGGTGTGACCCAAAAACCACAAAAAAAAAAAAAAAAAAAAAAAAAGAATACCAAGCATTGGGGCTGGAGTGATAACAATATTTGTCACAGTTACTCATTTGAATGCTAAAATTATAAAACTGACAGTGAGTTTAGGAGATGGTTTCTTAGTCTTTAGCATCTTAAACTGAAGGGTTTCATATCGTTATGTTTAACTTAAAACTTTGGTTTCGAGTACATTTCCCTATGAATTTTATCATTAAATGTCTAATGTGTTGAACTGGAGAGATAGTACAACAGGTAGGGCTCTTTCCTTGCAAATGGCCAGTATGAGTTCAATCCCCAGCGTGGAGTCTTTTATGGTTCCTGAAGCACCACTAGGATTCCCAGAGTGCAGAGCCAGGAGTAACTCCTAAGCACTGCTGGGTGTGGTGGCCCCAAACAAAAAAAAGAATACTAACCACTTTTCTAGGACACTGATTCATAATAACTTTCCAGATATTTTTGTGAATAAAGTAAAAATATATTGCATATAGTGCAGCATCGTTATGTAATTTGTGAAATTCCTTCCTTCTCTCTCTTCTTTCTTTCTTTTTCTTTCTTTCTTTCTTTCTTTCTTTCTCTTTCTTTCTTTCTTTCTTTCTTTCTTTCTTTCTTTCTTTCTTTCTTTCTTTCTTTCTTTCTTTCTCTTTCTTCTTTCTTTTTTCTTCCTTCCTTTCTTTTTCTTTCTTTCTCTTTCTTTCTTTCTTTCTTTCTTTCTTTCTTTCTTTCTTTCTTTCTTTCTTTCTTTCTTTCTTTCTTTCTTTCTTTCTTTCTTTCTTTCTTTCTTTCTTTCTTTCTTTCTTTCTTTCTTTCTTTCTTTCTTCCTTCCTTCCTTCCTTCCTTCCTTCTTCCTCCTCCCTCCCTCCCTCCCTCCCTCCCTCCCTCCCTCCCTCCCTCCCTCCCTCCCTCCCTCCCTCCCTCCCTCCTTCCTTCCTTCCTTCCTTTCTTCCTTCCTTCCTTCCTTCCTTCCTTCTTTCTCCCCCCCCTCTCTTTCTTTCTTTTCTTTTCTTTCGGGCCAATCCAGTGACATTCAGGGGTTACTCCTGGCTATGCTTTCAGAAATCGCTCCTGGCTTAGGGACCAATGGGGCCATATGGGACACCGGGGGATTGAACCATGATCCGTCCTAGGTTTGCGAGCCTAAGGCAAGCATAAAAGTCTTGCACCACTGCTCCAGCCCCTGTGAAATTCCTTTCTTCTGAACACAATGGATCAGAAAGAGAACACTAAAAGAAGGAAATAATTGTTTTTCTCAGATTATTTGCTTATGATAAATCATTTACCGCAGTTTTGTTGAAATGGAGAAAAACAAGGATTACCATGTCTTTACATTGACAACAGGAACACACTTGGGTAACATCTTATCTCCCTTAGCTGGTGTCATACTTTCTCTTTTACAAAACTAAGCTGAAGAATTGTAGTTCTTCCTTGAACACAGATATTTGATAAGTAGTGTGTAGGTACTGTAAACATGTGGCTTCATCTCCTTGAACCAGACTGGGCAAATTCTTTTGATGCCAGAGACCAGGAAGAGTTTCCTGAGGTGGCAGGATTACTTTTGAACCTACCCATTAGAAGTGCAGAAAAGTGGGTTAATTAATAGAGGGATAAGCAACTGCTCAATTACCCCAGGGGATACTCTAGTGACCGAAAACATTAATT
Source organism: Suncus etruscus (assembly GCF_024139225.1). Lineage (NCBI taxonomy): Eukaryota > Metazoa > Chordata > Mammalia > Eulipotyphla > Soricidae > Suncus > Suncus etruscus. The sequence continues at coordinate 46,122,389 of NC_064851.1, forward strand.
AGGAGTCTGCTTCTAACCAGCCAACTGAAACCCTTACCAGTTTCCAGTTTCTCCCCTAAGGAGAATGGACTGGTTTGACTCACCTCCGATCTGTTCTAAATTGAACTTCTCCAGGTGTAGCTGAAATGAGTCAGTAATTTTCAGTTTTTCTTGGGAGATGTTATTTACATGTGAGAATGCAGAATATGGGGCTATGTATTTTTGTTTTTCCACAAATGTCTTAGGAAAGTGTGTGTGTCTGTCTTTCTGTCTGTCTATAATTTCAATGTACACTCAAAGCACACCTTGGAAATAATAATAAAAAAAAAAGCTGACACTATCTTCTGTGTAGTGCTGATCAGGGATTGCACCCTTTAGCTGTGGCTGGACCAGTGCAGTACTGGGGGATCTTCAACCCAGAAAAAGTTGAAATGCTAAGATCATTCCAAGCACATGCAGCAATACTAGAGATCAAATTCATGCTAGAAAGGCAGACTCGGCATTTGAACCATTTCCTGGTCCCTTGATAAGACAAATTTATCTGAATTTGAATATTAAGCTGGATACCCAAACACCTAACCTTTTATTTTATATTTTTGGACCAAAATCGGTGATACTCCTAGATCTGCACCTAGAATCACTCCTGACAGTGCTTGGGGGCTCAAAACCTTGTAGGACACGTGCAAGGTAAGCAATATACCCACGGTACTATCACGTCAGCCTATCACACAGGTAATTTTAATGTCAGTAATGTTCTATATGTCTTAAGTTATGACAATTCAACAAATCTTAGTATTGGAATAGATCTAAATGAGATATATTCATTTAACAAATATATTTTCCAGTACAGTTTTGTGTTTGTTTGCTTTTGGACCACACCCAGTAGCACTTAAGGATTATTCCTGTCTCTGCACTCAGAAATAGTTCCTGGCAGGCTCGGGGGACCAAACTCTGGTCGGCTGTGTGCAAGGCAAACGCCCTACCGCTGGTGTGATTTCTCCAGCCCTGTAATTTCCATTACTGTTAAATATTACTTATGATGTCTGTGGAGAGGTGGGGGGGGGATAACAATGTCAACAGGACAGAAACAGCCTTGAAGGAAGTATTTGAAGTAGACAGTATAAAGATTAGGAGAAACGTTCAATGCTTACAGCCTTTTCTTTATTTTTTATTATTTTATTATTTTTATCTTACAGTCTTTTCAATGCATGCCGCATTTAAGCTTTTTTTTTTTTTTTTTTTTTAATAAATAAAAGTGGTCTTAACTCACTTGGAAGAGGGTATTTGATTACTCAAGCTGGACTGAGAAGGGGCCAAATAATTTAGCGAGTGGTGCTTGGACTGCCAGGAAGCACAGGAACTGGTTGGGGCTGACAGGTTGGCACCTCAGCAGGCCATAAAGGGGAGGAGTTTCAAATGCAGATCTGCAGGTAGGGAGACTTTGAGACACTCAGAGGTCATGATGACGCAGGACACACTAAGAAAGACCGGACTGAAGGGTCTAAGGGTGTGTGTGTGTGTGTCTGCGCATGAGACATGCAATGAGTGCTCAAGCAGAACGAATAGCAAGGGAGTTGCTAAGTGCACTAGATACCTGGCAGCACCAGACAAACATACAGGCTGCAGTTAATGATTGTTCCGAAACTCGGGAAGTCAGTTCACGGAGAAGAAAAGGAAATGGTGGACGTGCTCACAAGCTTCGAGCAGAGCAAGGGCGGGGGCGGGAATGCAGCGAGAATCCTTTGCTAGCGTGGGGTTCCCAGCCCCGGGCCCGTACCAGGTGTTTGCTCCTGGCTCCTGCTTGCATCTTCTACTCCAGCAGCTGACTTGGCAGCGCTTGCATCTCCGGTCCTGGCAACAACATTCCTTCACTCAGCTCTGCGTCTTGTTAGGGCTTCCTGATAGAATTTAGGCAACACATTTCAATCCGGCACAAAACCGGGTCGAGGAGTGGCGGTGGTGGGCTGGTAGATTCCCATGACACGTCTAACCTCTCGAACATTTGGGGTGGGGGGGGGGAAGAGAAATTGTCATATCGAGATTTAAACCAAATCAAAGGGCCGGAGATGAAGCAGCCCAGCGGTAGGGCGTTTGCCTTGCAAGCAGCCGACCTAGGAGCAAAGGTGGTTCGAATCCCGGCTTTCCATATAGTCTCCCAGAGCCTGCCAAGAGCGATTTTAGAGCGCAGAGCCAGGAGGCAGCCCTGAGCGTCGCCGGGTGTGACCCCAAAAGCAATACAATAAAATAAAAATAAATCAAAGCGAATTGGCCCAAGCTAAGGCTCTGGATGAGACTTGTTCCAGTGAGGGGAACACTTCTCCGGGGCTCAGAGAGATCAGAAGCAAACAGGGCGGGTAGGGCCGGTGCAAAGGTGCTTGATCTTTATTCCTAGTGCTCCCCACGAATTGCACCTTTTAGCAGTGGGTGGAACAGCGCGGTACTGGGGGGGGGATCTGCAACACAGAAGGAGCTGGGATGCCAAGAGCATCGTGTCGGGGCGCTGGGGGTGTAGAGTAAGCAGTAGGCACCTTCCCTCACCCCTTTTTTTTACCCGCCGACTCCTAGGGGCCCGTGAGCAGGGCGCGAGTCCCGCGAGGGCCAAGGTGCGAGGCGGCGGGCGGGCGGCCGGCGGGACTCGGGTCCGCCCCGATCCCGGCATGCAGCGCGGCCCGCCCCCTCCCCTCTATCCCTCCCCTCCCGCGTCTCTCTCCCCTCCTCCGCTCGGCCCGCGCCCCCTCCCTGCGGGCGCCGGGGGCGGGGACGCGGCGGCCGCGGCTCCCTCCAGTCGCGTTGGGCGCTCGCTCCCTCGCTCGCTCGCTCGTTCGCTCTGTGTCTCCGTCGCCGAGCCGAACCCCGCGCGCGCGCACCGCCCGACCGCCTCGGAGGCCGAGGAGCAGCGGCGTCGCCGGGCGCGGCCGGAGCACCGACGGGACGGGCCGGGCATCCACCATGAGCTGGGGCACGGAGCTGTGGGTGAGCGAGCGGGCGGGCGGGCGGGGGCCGGGCGGGGGGTCCTCGAGGGCCGCGCTGGGCTCGCGCCTTTGTGTGTGTCGCCCCCCCCCCCCGGGCTCCCCCGCCTTTGTGTCGGGCGGGGGAGGGGAGGGGGCGGGAGGGGAGCGGAGCGGAGGGCCCCGTGCCGGCCATTGTCCCGGAGGGCGGCGGCGGCGGGGGCTCCGAGCTCGGGGCGGGCGGGCGGGGCGGGAGGCGGCGGCCCCGCCCTGGGCCCAGGTGAGGGGGAGCCGCTCGGCCGCGCGGCTTTGTTCGCGGCCGGCCCGCCCGCCTCGGCCGCCCGGGCCCGGCGCCTCCACGCCCACCGCCGCCCGCCCCGAGCCCGCGCGGCCCCCGGAGGGGCTCGGCTCGGCTTCCCTTCCCGCCGCCCGGAAGGCGTCTCCCGGACGAGCCTTTCTTGCTCGCACGACGCCGGCGGGACGGCGGCCCTCGCGCCTCCGCGGCCCCCGCGGCCGCCCTCTTGGGTGCTCTCTGTCTCTGAATCTCTGTCTTGTCTCTGCCTCTCAGTCTGTCTGTCTCTATCTCTATCTCCCTCTCTGTCTTTGTCTCTCTAGCTGTCTGTCTCTATCTCTGTCTCCCTCACTGTCTCTCTGTCTTTGTCTCTCTCTGTCTCCCTCTTTCTGTCTCTCTGTGTCTGTCTCTCGTTCTCTCCCGCTCTCTTTCTCTCGTCTCTTTCTCTTTATCTCTGTCTCTATCCCTGTCTGTCTCCTCTCTCTCCCTATCTCTCTGTCTCTGTCTTTCTGTCTGCTCTCTTTACTCTGTCTCCCTCTCTCTGTCTCTGTCTCTCGCTCTCGCTCTCTCCCCTCTCCATCTCTCTCTGTCTCTCTCTGTGTCTGTGTCTATCTCCCTCTCTCTGTCTCTCTATCTCTGTGTCTGTCTCCCTCTCTCTGTCTCTGTCTCTATCTCTGTGACTGTCTCCCTCTCTCTGTCTCTCTGTCTCTATCTCTGTGTCTATCTCCCTCTCTCTGTCTCTGTCTCTCGCTCTCTCCCCTCTCCATCTCTCTCTGTCTCTGTCTGTCTCTGACTCCCTCTCTCTGTCTCTGTCTTTTTCTCTGTCTCTCTGTCTCTATCTCTGTCTGGTCTATCTCCCTCTCTCTTTCTCTGCCTCCCTCCCTCTCTCGCTCTCGCTCCAGACCACGTCCGGGGGCCGATCAGGGTGCGGCGGCGGCACGTCCCGGGTCCGAGGACCGACGGGTGCCGGGCGGCGCGCGATGCCGGCGGAGCCGCCCGGGGCCCCAGGGGGCGTGGGGGCGCTGTCCCGCCGAGCCCGGCCGCTCCGCTCCTCTCCTTTCGTCTCCCCTCCCAGCCCACCTGTGCAGATCTCCTGCGCCTTTTGTTTGGCCGGCCCAGAAATCTCGAAATCTGCTCGCGAAATCACATCGAGGGCCGAGGGCCGGGAGGAAAAGAACTTTTTGGAGTCAGGACGGGAAAAGCCTGTCAGCTTGCTTCATTAAAGGACATAGGTTTTATTTTATTTTGCCTTTTTTCTTTTTTTAAATTTACAAACTAGAATCTTACTGTCCCTCCGAATACCGATCTGTGGAGCCCATCCACCTGTCTCCGGCAGCGTTCAGAATTGGGCTTGCCTCAGTCTCATCCTGAAAGAGCTCGTGGGCTCTCCCATGTCTGTCTTCTTACTTTTAAATCGGGGAGGATTATATAACAAGTGATATATGTAAAATTTAACTTTTTAGTTTGGTTAGGTTTTCAGACACTTTGCATTCTATTTTAGTTTGTCATCATCAATGAAAGAACCCTCACTTTATAATTAGGAAGTATTTTTGATTTTACACGTTTAAGTGACTCAAGTTTCAGAGGAACCATGATCAGTTGTCAGTGATTGAGATAACTGGTAATAAATTTCAGGATGCTTAAGGGCATTCTGGTGTTTCAGATGAACAGTTAATGTGCCGGACAAAAAAACCTGAAGTTCTGGGTCCCACCACTAGAAATTATTCTGATGTCATGCTTTTGATCTGACCCTCAATCACATTCTAGGAAATAACTTAAAAACATTTTGGACCACACCTGGTGGTGTTCAGGGACCATTTGTGCTGCCAAGGATTGAAACTGGGTCTGCCTCAATTCGAGACAAGTTCCTTATCAGCTGTACTGTTGCTCTGGCCCTCAGAAATAACTTTTTTTCCCCTCTTGAGAAAGAACAATATAGTTTATTGGGATGAGACAAGGATTCTGCGGGTTTGAAGGACCCCCATGAACTTTGATTTTCTTCACATCCTTTTTGGTCTTTTCCTGTAATCTCATGATGGAAATAACTCATCTAATGACTCACTTCTGGACTGAGTCGAAAGCGGTTTTTTTTCCCCCCATTTAAAGAGTGTAGAGAGTAATTATAAGGTAGCAGGTAACATCTTAGGTGTTTGTGTTGGTTTCCTGATTATAGCATAGAGAATAGTTGGGTCAACAGTATTCAAGGGCTGGAGAGATTGTATAGGAGTTAAGGCACTATCCCTGGACACAGAGGACCTTGGTTCTACTATATATGGTACCCAACGACTGGTAGGAACTATCCTTGAACAGAGCACTGCAGGTTGTGCTTGTCCCTCCAAACCCCCGCAAAAAGAAGCATTTAAATTTGAATGATTCACAAAGCATAGATGATGCCATTTTTAATTATTTTTTACAAATAAGGAAGTCAGATGAAAAATTCCCATATTACGTTAATAACTTTCATGGATTTGGTTTACTGTTCAAAAAAAGTTGCCTTTTTGTTTGTTTTTTATTTGGGTCACACCATAGGATCTTAGGACTTTCTCCTGGCTCTGTGCTCAGAGTTTTCCATGGTGGAGTTCTGGGAACTTGGAATCAGCCAGGTTGGCTGAATGCAAGCAAGCACCTTAACTGCTGTATCAGAACTTCAGCCCTAAAGTTGCAAATTTTTTGAGGAGCCAAAGTTCAGCAAGGGAAAGAATAGTTTATAGATTCTCAGTGTGTATGGTATGGGAGACAAATATGATTGAACATACCACATTCATATGGCATTAAAAATTTACTGCCCAAGGGAAATGAGGTGACTATTCTGAAAGTTGGAAATTAGGTTCAAACAGCTAATTTAATTCATTGGCTCTTGCAAAACTTTTATATGTCTTAATTTTTAGTCTATATGATGTTTACTTATTACTTTTTAAGAGTATAATTTAAAAATTTCATAACTGAGCTAAATGCTTTTGATGAATCTTGTGATTTTATTTTGGGAGAAACTAAAATATGTGGATTGGATGGTAGATTCAGTGGATTCTTTATGTAACATCTTCAGTCTTTATGTAACACCCCAAAGATAATGTTTTCTTAACTTTCATGTTCTAATTGAGTCCTTAATTATAGGGATTGGATTAATTTTTTTTGTTTTCATTGATTAAAACAGTGCCTGAAGGTGACACACATTTTGCCCGATTGCATTAAAAGTTCTCTGTTACCCACAGTATTGATTACTGATTAGAAAGTAAATGCATCCTGGAGGAAGCCTTTATTGTTCTCAAGTCTTTTGTAGTTGATAAAAATTAGGTACTTTAGCTTCTTTTTTTGGGGGGACACAATGGATGGTGCTCAGGGGTAACTCCTGGCTCTGCACTTCGAAATCTCTCCTGGCAGACTCCGGGGACCATATGGAATATCAGAGAGTGAACCTGGGTTGGTCCCCCTGGTGAGCTGAGTGCAAGGAATATACCCTACCCGCTGTGCTATCACTGTTGCCCTGGTAGTTCAGCTGCTTATACTGTGGCTTTTGACCCCATATAGGGTCCTGTAACAATGTGAGGGGGGTCATGAAAAATTTATTTCAAAATTTATCATTTATTATCAGTAAATGTTTGATTAATATACTTATATACCAGGGATTTGGTAAAAAATTTGGGGGAGGGTACACCTGGTATCACTTGGCGGTAATTCTTGTTTTTTTTTTTTTTTTAAATAATTCTTGGTTTGCATTCAAAAATTACACCTGGCAGACTTGGGGAACCATATGGAAAACTGGTGATCAACCTGGGTCGGCCATGTGCGAGGCAAATGCCCTAACCTCTCTGCTATCTACCCTCTCTGCTATAATGGCGCCTTGAGGAATGATTCTTGAGTGTACAGCCAGGAATAACCCTTGAGCATTGATGGGAGTAGCCCCCAAACCAAAAACAAACAAAAGGTTGAAAAAAGATGTAATCAGAAACAAAAGGAAATATCTTGTTAAAAAATTTAAAATTGGGGGCCAAAGCGATAACACAGTGGTAGGGCATTTGCCTTGCATGCAGTGACCCAGGACAGACCTGGGTTTGATCCCTGGCGTTCCATATAGTCCCCCAAGCCAGAGCAGTTTCTGAGTGCATAGCCAGGAATAACCACTGAGCATCACCGGTGTGGCCCAGAAACCAAAAAAAAAAAAAAAAAAAAATTTAAATTTGGGGCCAGAACGATAGCACCGAGGTAGGGTGTTTGCCTTGCATGTGCCTGATCCAGGACAGACCTTGGTTCATCCTGGTGTCCCATATATATATTATATGTTACATATAATATATATATTACAGATTCAGACTGTAGATGTGACTCAGTGGACCAAAGCAAATCAATTTTGAAAAAAATACAGTTGGGAAGAACTGACCCTGAAGAAGCTCTTGTGAATTTACATGATAGATTTGGGTTGCTTGGTGATATAAGTGATTGCCAAAATCGCCAGTAAAATCTTAGGCTGCCCTGATATGTCTAGGCCAGCATTTCTCACTCAGGCTGGGGGAGATCATTAGGATATTTTAAGGAGACTACATATTAAAATCAAATAAATGTGGGCTATTTTATGAGACCAGGGGACCAGTTGGTAATAGAGGGAAGTCACAGGAAAGAAAGAAGGTCAGGAAAGGGTCATGGTCCGAAAAAGGTTGAAAAATGTTAATCCTAGATCAAAGGAAATTGGTCCCACTGTAGTCCATAACAGAATATATCTCTTCCTATTTTAGTTTTATTTTAGGCAGGATGAGATTGACAAAACTCTTGTGTTTTTTTTTTTGTTGTTGTTGTTGTTTGTTTTGGTGCCACATCTGGCAGTGCTCATGGCTTATTCCTGCCCCTGTGCTCAGGAATCACTCCTGGTGAGGCTCAGGGAACCATATAGGAACAATGCTCAGGTGATGCTTTTGTTTTTATGTTCACTCCTGGAGGTGATCAGGGCAACTTGTAGTCCTTGGATTTGGACCTTATACATGGAAAGTAGCCCATTGAGCTATCTCTCTAGCTCTATCTCTTTCTATTTCTGTCTCTATCTCTCTAGCTCCAGACATTTTATTCACTGCTTTCATAACATTTAATATTATGAATATCTGTGGCTTGTCTTTATTCACTGGTGGAAATTGTTGCATTCTACAATTATATAAAGATGCCTGTTTTTGCCACCATCAGTCCTGGCTATATATAATGTAGAAGCTGGAGAATTGCCTCTGACCATTATATCCCTTTCTTTAATACTTAGGCCAGTCATTTTCACTTCTTCACTTCCCCACCCTTTTAGAAACAAAACTCTCCTTCCTCTAGTTTATAAAATAGAGATTTGGCTGAGAATATTAAAATAAAAAAAAGAGTATTTTTTCTATACAACAGTCCCTGTTTGCAGAAAGAATAATGGGACAAGAGAAGAGTAATGGTTTCTATTTCAGACATAATGAAAAGACAGTTTATATAAGCTTTGGAATAAATATGGTTCACACATGGAGGCTCCTACTTTTTAGAGGATAGAGATTATTTATGTCTTGTTCATTGTCTGATTCATTGCTCTATCCTCAGTAGCACACTGCCTGGCATAGAGCCAGACACTACAAGGAATTTTAGTAAATGTTTTCTGGAGTGACTTGAGTAGTGATAAGATTTGACTTGAATTTGAGTGTAACATGCCTGGAAGTAGTGACGAAGGTTAAGAATGAGCCAGGCTGAGAGGTCCATTTGGCTGATGCTTGATTCAGATTCATGAATGTGTATGTAGCTATGCATTAGCACATATTAACTCCATTTTAGAGTTTTTAAAAATCCACAGAAATCTTAGCTTGTGATAATAGAAGGAATTATCTTTTCCTTCTGAGTACTTTGGTGGCAGGAGGAGTAATCCCTCTGGGTTTTAGAAGATGAAAGTTGCTTTAATATGACTGCTCCACTATACTTAAGAATGTTGATTTCGGGGCCGGAAAGATAGCACAGGAAAGATAGCACAGCAGCGTTTGCCTTGCAAGCAGCCGACCCAGGACCGAAGGTGGTTGGTTCGAATCCGGGTGTCCCATATGGTCCCCCGTGCCTGCCAGGAGCTATTTCTGAGCAGATAGCCAGGAGTAACCCCTGAGCACTGCCGGGAGTGCCCAAAAAACAAAAACCAAAAGATTAAAAAAAAAAAAGAATGTTGATTTCTTAATATATTGGTTCTGAAATCAGTCACTTATTGTTAACAATGTTATTTCTACAATTTGTTTATACTTTTTCTTGATTTATTTATCTTTTTTTTTTTTTTTTTAACCTCCTGGTGGCAGAAATCACTCCTGGCAGGCTCAGGGGGCCATGTGGGATGCTGAGGATTGAACATGCAAGGCAAACACCCTACCTTCTGTGCTATCTTTCTGGTTCTAGTTTATGTTTATGTTTTTGTTTTTTTTTTTTTGTTTGGACTTATGTATCAGTTCTATTTTAGTGCTTTTTCTGAAGGTACATGTATTTTATTTATTTATTTATTTTTTTTTTTGTGGTTTTTTTTGGGTCACACCCGGCAGTGCTCAGGGGCCACTTCTGGCTCCATGCTCAGAAATTGCTCCCGGCAGGCACGGGGGACCATATGGGACGCCGGGATTCGAACCGATGACCTCCTGCATGAAAGGCAAACGCCTTACCTCCATGCTATCTCTCCGGCCCCGTATTTTATTTTTTTAAAGTTTTATTTTACTGGGCAGGGATTGGGTCATACCCATTGATGCATATCCATTGCTCTGGAGTAAGCCCTGGGGATCTTACGTGGAGCTGAGGATTCTAATTGGTATCAAGTCGCATACAAGGCAAGCTCCTTAATCTCCTGAACTATATTGAGCTCACTAATCACTTACTTTATAAACTAGTTAATGCAATTTCTCATGTAACAATATTATAGAATATTTTGAGGATTTTTTTTGGGGGGGGGATTTTGGGTCACACCCGGCAGTGCTCAGGGGTTACTCCTGTCTCTGTGCTTAGAAATCGTTCCTGGCAGGCTCAGGGGACCATATGGGATGCCGGGATTCCAACCACCGTTGGTCTTGGGTCAGCCGCTTGCAAAGCAAATGCCCTACCGCTGTGTTATCTCTCCGGCCCATATTTTGAGGATTTTTAATAGACTATCCTGTAATAAAGGTGATGAAATATAACGGATACCTTAAAATTGAAATTGGGAACTTAAAAGATAATGGGTTAAGGTGCTTGCCTTGTATGGAGCAGTTCCCAGTTCTATCTCCTGTACCACGTGGTCTTTTAGCATCTCTGGTGATTACCCCTTCCAGTAGCAATCTTTTTTGTTTTGTTTTGTTTTGTTTTTGGGTCACACCCAGCAGCGCTCAGGGGCTACTCCTGGCTGTACACTCAGAAATCGCTCCTGGCAGGCTCGGGGTACCATATGGGATGCCAGGATTCGAACCACCATCCTTCTACCTGCAAGGCAAATGCTTTACCTCCATGCTATCTCTCTGTCCCCCCCAGTAGCAATCTTAAAACAGTCAATAGCCCCTACCACCATTGGGTGTGCTGAAACCTCCCAGTCCACTGACCCCCTCCCCTCAATTGCTAATAATACTTAAGAATCTGAGGTTAAGATAATAATTTTGTCACTGTAATGTAAATTTATCTTTTGTTTTTGGGCCCTACTTGCTGGTGCTCAGGTTTATTCCTGGCACTTTACTCAGGCATCACTCCAAGTGAGGCTTGGGCCTGGGGGACCATATGGGATGCCAGGGATTGTATTGGGTTGACTGTATGTAAGGCAGGCTCCTTATCCAATGTATTATCTCTTCAGCTCCTATAATATAAAATTTAATTATTGTTATTAAAACCTGTGCTTTTCAACATTTTTCTTCTCCTACAGTAAATTGTGTTACTACTTTTTTTTTTTTTTTGGTTTTTGGGTCACAGCTGGCATTGCTCAGGGGTTACTCCTGGTTTTGCGCTCAGAAGTTGCTCCTGGCAGGCTTGGGATGCCTGGAATTGAACCAGGATCTATCTGGGGTTGGACACATGCAAGGCATACTGCTGTGCTATTGCTTCGGCTCCCTACTTCTTGTGCCAACTTTTCATTACTAGCTCTTTGAAACTACTACTAATATATAAAGAGAATGCTATGAGGCTTTGTAAGATATCTGACTTCTTTTTGTAATATGGATATCTATACATTACACTTGTAATGTAAGGTGTCTGGCTTTTGGAATTCAGCATTTGGAATTTGGAATTTGTATGGGGTCAGGATATATGAGGTCATAGGTATGATACTTGGCACTACAAACAACACAACAAAAACAAAAAATGAAAAAAATTTATATGGAACCCAAAAGGAAAAAAAACCTAAAATAAAAGGCTCTGTAAAAATGGTTCTGCATCCAGACTAGTTATTAATATTTTGACTTAGCAAAATTTTTTGTCCTTAATTGAAAAGTAGCTACCAGTGTTTAACAATATCTTTATGGAAGATAGGAGATACAAGTATCATATAATATTGAAAAGCATAGAAATAGGGTACCAAGTTTTCTGGCACACCATTTTACTGTTTTTGGAGAATAAAAGTAGTCTGTTTTAATCCTGCTCTGTTCTTTATATAGAAAAGGAATAGGTATAATAATAAGCACCTAAAATGCCTTTTTTTTTTTTGGCGGGGGGGGGGGGCACTCCTGAAGATACTTAGGGGCTGTTTCAGCTCAGTGCTATGGAACCATGTGGTACCAGACATCAAACCTGAGACCCCTGCATGCAAAACATGTATTCTAACCCATTAAGCCTTGCTCACCGCTGCCACTGGACAGACCTGGGTTTGATCCCGGCATCCCATATGGTTCCCTGAGCCTGTCAGGAGTGATTTCTGAGCGCCTCCAGGTGTGCTCCCTCCAAAATAAATAATGACCTTAGGGGCCGGAGAGATAGCATGGAGGTAAGGCCTTTCATGCAGAAGGTCATTGATTCCCGGCATCCCATATGGTCCCCTGAGGCTGCCAGGAGCAACTTCTGAGCGTAGAGCCAGGAGTAACCCCTGAGTGCTGCCGGGTGGGACCCCAAAACCAATAAATAAATAAATAAAGACCTAACCAGTATCCACCAGCTATATAACCTCTTCTGCTAAGTACTTTGGAGAAAAAATGTGGATGTTCAAGGAACTCAGAAAAAATATACAACAGGCAGCGAATAAAACAAGAGGATGAGAATTTCAAACAGAAATGACAGAACTGAAAAACTTGATAGACAAAATGAAAACAAAATAAATCACTGGAAGGGGCGCCTGGAGCCGTGGTGCAAGCGGTAAGGCGTCTGTCTTGCCTGTGCTAGTCTAGGTTCGATCCCCCAGCGTCCCATATGGTCCCCTAAGCCAGGAGCAATTTCTTTCTTTTCTTTTTTTTTTTTTTTTCTTTTTGGTCTCTGGGCCACGCTCAGAAATCGCTCCTGGCAGGCACAGGGGACGATATGGGATGCTGGGATTTCAATCAACTCTGGTCCTGGGTCGGCTGCTTGCAAGGCAAGGGCCCTACTGCTTTGCTATCTCTCCAGCCCAGCAATTTCTTTTAAAACTTTTCTCCTTCTTTTGCCGTTGTCTGGAGGTGATATGCACCTCATCTTCAATGATTCTCTATTCAGCAGCTGTTATTCTTTTGGTAGGCCTTCCAGTGATTTTTTTTTTGTTTGTTTGTTTTTGTTTTTGGGCCACACCTGGTTATGCTCAGGGGTTACTCCTGCCTGCTCAGAAGTAGCTCATAGCAGGGGCCAGAAGATAGCACAGTCGTAGGACATTTGCTTTGCACGCAACCAATTCAGGACAGACAGTGGTTCGAATCCTGGCATCCCTTATGGTTCCCCGAGCCTGCGAGGAGTAACCCCTACGCGCCACCAGATGTGACCCAAAAAACAAACAAAAAGATATCATTGCTGAGAAGTAACCAGAACTGGATAGTTTTTGTATCTGCATCTTTGAGACTCAAGAGTACCAGCTAAAAAAAAAAAAACAAGTACTCCAAGACACATTCTGATCATGATGAAAACCATAGAGATAGAATACTGAAAGCAGCAAGATCAAAGAAGAAAATGACATGCAAAGGAGCATTCTTAAGAATTACAGCAGAGGGACCGGAGAGATAGCATGGAGGTAAGGTGTTTTTGCCTTGCATGCAGAAGGATGGTGGTTCGAATCCTGGCATCCCTTATAGTCCCCCGCGTCTGTGGGGGGGACAATTTCTGAGCATAGAGCCAGGAGTGATCCCTGAGCATTGCCGGTTGTGACCAAAAACCAAAAAAAAAATTTACAGCAGATTTATCAAAGGAAATCCTCCAGGCTTGGAGGCGATGGTGGGATATAACTAAAAAAATTCAAAATGAATGCCTCAAGAGACTTGGAGGAGTAGAGATGCAGAGAGGAGCATGACAAGGAACTTGACCTGTACCACTATTGAGTATCAGAAAGAAGTAGATCAGGTTGCTCAGAGAGAATCTCAGGAAAAATCAGCAGGTGCAGGATACTTCCAGGATACTTCTGAATATGCTGACCCACAGCCTCCAAGTAAGCCCCTGACTGCAGGGATGGCAGTGGCATTGTGCAAAGCACCAAGGCCCTGATCCCGAAAAGCAAGTACACAAGGCTCAAGAAGGAAAACTGCCAGTTAAGGTGGCAGAAAGAGCAGCTGGCTGACTCAGTAGAAGAACAAGCTGTTAAGCAATAACCAACATCTGTGCAGCAAATTGCATGTGTGAAAGAAGAGGACACTCTAAGAGGCACACAAAGACAGTTGCACCATTGGTCCCCGAAGTCTTCCAAGGTCACCACCCCCAAGAAGCATGCACATGTACCCACACTATCACCCACCCACTTCTGGGAACACAATGCTGGCCATCCGAAGCTGCCCCGATTGCCCAGGCCCTGGTTCCATGACAGCTACTCCAAGTCACTGCCATTGCCCTGGCCTACCTGCTACTTCAACAACTCTAGCCTCTGCCTAGACCATAATGCAGGACCGTTTAGTGACAAGGGGTGGACAGTGCCCACGCCAAGCCCCTGCCCTGAATGCTGAGTCTATTGTGGATTTGCCTGAGTGTAGAATGCAGTAACAGTTGCCTGCCCCTCAGCAAGGACTGACTGTCCCCGTGCCTTTTTTTATATATGTATTGGTTGCAATAAAAAAGTTATTAATTGCAGTGCTAGCTTTAAAAAAAAAAGAATGCCAGGCCCGGAGAGATAGCACAGCGGCGTTTGCCTTGCAAGCAACCGATCCAGGACCAAAGGTGGTTGGTTCGAATCCCAGTGTCCCATATGATACCCTGAGCATAGCCGGGTGTGGCCCAAAAACCAAAAAAAAAAAAAAAAAAAAAAAAGAATGCCTCACTAACAATAATAATTTAACCCAGTTAGATTTAGATTTGAAGGAACAATACACAACTGCGCAAATAACAACTCAGGAACTTCATAGACTGAAAAAAACAATTTTCTTGTTTTTCAGCATGAAAAATAACTGAAGGGAGTACTTTAAGACAAGATAAACCCCATAAACCAAACCGTGCTCTAAATGTGGAATTAAGAGACACAGTAGCAAAATGAATTAAAAAATTGAATTCATTCTACCTGCAAAAAATACTTTTGAATGGCCATGCAAGCATAGCTTCCCAGTCAAAGGTTGGAAGATAGACCTTCAATCAAATAATTCTCAAAAAAGGCTAATATCAGACCATATAGACTTTAAGCTCAAAAAGTTTATAAAAGACAGAGCAGATTCTTAATAATACAGGGAAATGTACATCAGGAAGAAAATCACTCCTAAATATATATGCTTCCAACGAGGGGCCACAAAGTACTTAGAATAACTGTTGATGAACTTGAAGACATCAATAGTAGTTGGAGACTTCAGCATCGCTCTTTATCTCTTTATCTCTTGATAGATCAACCAGGCTAAAACTCAGAAAGAAAATAATTGATTTTGAAGGAAGAAATGGAAAAGAAGGAATTTTATATATGTTATACATCTATAACATTAAATCTGGCTTTTCATTCCCAAGAGTAAAATACTCTTCTCCAATGCACATGAGACTTCATTTAATATAGACCACAGACTCTACCATAGAACATACCAGTACATCAGAATGATAGGCTACAAAGTTAATACACAAAAACAGTTGAATTATTTTATACAAATAATGAGTCAGAGGGCAGGAGCAATAGCACATTGGTAAGGCAATGGTCCCCCAAGCCTGTCAGGAGCGACTTTGAGAGCAGAGCCAGGAGTAACTCCTGAGCACCACTGGGTCTGACCCAAAATCAAAAAACAGACAAAAAAACAATGAATCAGGAGAAAGAGATCAAAGAGTCTTTTCCATTTAAAATAATGTCTGGCTGGAGAGATAGTACAGTGGCATGCAGCTGACACAGGACAAACCCAGTTTGATCCCTGGCATCCCATATGGTCCCCAAGCTTGCCAGGAGCGATTTCTGAGCACAGAGCCAGGAGTAATTCCTGAGCGCTGCTGGGTGTGACCCAAAAACCAACCAGTCAATAAATAAACTGCTAAGATAATAAAATAGTGTCAAAAAGCATCAAGTAGGGGCCAGAGAGAGAGAGCATGGAGGTAAAGCGTTTTGCCTTTAATGCATAAGGACGGTGGTTCGAATCCTGGCATCCTATGTGATTCCCCGAACCTGCCAGGAGCAATTTCTGAGTGTAGAGCCAGGAGTAACCCCTGAGCGCTGCCGGGTGTGACCCAAAAAAACCAAAAACCAAAACAAAAAACTCCCAAAATATCAAATACCTAGAAATCAACTTAACAAAAGATGTGAGAGACCTATACCATGAAATCTTCAAAACACTTGAAGAGGATCTAAGGAAATAGAAAAACATTCCATACTCATGGATTAGAAGAATCAATATATATATATATATTTTTTTTTTTTTGTTGTTGTTGTTGTTATTGTTGTTTTGTTTTTGTTTTTGGGGCCACACCTGTTTGATGCTCAGGGGTTACTCCTGGCTAAGCACTCAAAAATTGCCCCTGGCTTGGGGGGACCATATGGGATGCTGGGGATCGAACCGTGGTTCTTCCTTGGTTTGCGCTTGCAAGGCAGACACCTCTAGCGCCACCTCACCAGCCCCAAGAATCAATATTTTCAAAGTGATTGTCTTTAACCAACGTAATGAATAGATTCAGTGCAATCCTTACCCAAATTCAGACAACCTTCTCAGGGACTTAGACCAGTCAATTATAAAGTTTAAATGGAACCATAAAAGACCCTGGATAGTCAAAACCATGATGAAAAACAAGAGACTGGGAGGCATCTCATTACCTATCTTACAGCTGTACTGCAAAGCCACAGTGGTCAAAACAACATGGTATTGGAACAGTTAGACATTTGGACCAATGGGTTAGAATAGAATATTTAGTGACAAACCCCCAGCTATACAGTTAACTAATTTTTTGTTTTTGTTTTTTGGGCCACACCCGGTGATGGTCAGGGGTTACATCTGGCTATGCCCTCAGAAATTGCTCCTGGCTTGGGGGACCATATGGGATGCTGGGCATTGAATCAAGGTATGTCTTGGGTCAGCCGCGTGTAAGGCAAGCATCCTATCACTGTGCTGTCACTCTGATTCCATGGTTAACTAATTTTTGGCAAAGCAACTGAGAACATGAAATGGAATAGATGCCTTTTTAACAAATGGTGTTGGGAACGAGTGGATAACCACGTATAAGAAATTAAAGCTGGATCCATATCACACACCTTACACAAAAGTCCACTCAAAGTGGATCAAAGACCTTGAGATCAAGCCTGAATCTATAAAGTAGATTGAGGAAACCATAGTTGTAATGCTATAAGACCTAGACCTTAAAGGTGTCAATGTAAAGGTTTCAGAATTGAATCAGAACAAATGCGACTACATCAAACTAAAAAGTCTGTGTCTGGCAAAAGAACCATGGTATAAACCTGAAGGATAGCTAACTGAGCGGGAGAAAATGTTTGCACCAACACATCAGATTAAAGGTTGATATCTAGGATATACAAAGTACTCATAAAGATTATCTCCAAAAATCTAAAAACTCTTATCAAGAAATGAGGAGAGGAAATGAACAAATACTTCTCTGAGGAAGATAATCAAGTGACCTACGGGTACATGAAAAAATGCTCAGCACCACTTACCATTAGGGAAATACAAATCAAGATGATAATGAAATCATCTTACCAGTAGGATAACACATATCAAAAATACTGGGACCAATCTGTTGGCAGGGATGTGAAAAAGAACTCTCATTCACTACTGGTGGGAATGCTCTCAACCTCTATGGAAGGATAGGTGGTGAGCTGGACCCACCGAAGAAGGGTGAAGCCTGATCTCTACCACAAGTCTTCCAGCTAGGCTGCTGAGCCATCCCCTCACCCCCCAAGCTTCCACGGAAGCCACATGATTGGAGGTGAGCTGGCCGTGCATAAGAAGGTTGGAGCCAGAGGAGCCCGTTCACTTTAATATGCAGCAGCACACATCTCCTAGTCAGTGAATGCTAGCACGACACGCAGAAAACCTCACACTACAGATGCGACAATGGGGAAGCAACACGAATCAACATCATGCATAGAGAATGAAGATGGCAGCTCTGATGATCCAAAAAGTGCCAACCACCTATTATTTAGCCTCTCAGATAAAGAAGTTTAGAAGAAATATGGAGGATGTTCATAAAACTCAAAGAAAGCATGGATTGAACTGAACAAACCACAAATGAAAATGGAAATGAGAAAACACCAAACTGAAAGAACTTGGTAGATGAAATGAAAATCTCACTGGGAAGCTTCTCCAACAGTAAGCAGCTGAGGACCGAATCAGTGAGATGGAACGATGCAGAACAACTCTATAGAGCAAAAGAGATTGGAAAAGAGCTTTAAAGCAAACAACCAGACAATAGAAAAAAATCCTCAAAGAATGTGAATAGATGGAAATAGAAATCTTTAATAAACTCAACCCCTATGGAAAATGGTATGGTGGGTTCTCAGTAAACTCAGAATCAAGCTACCATATGACCCAACAATTTCACTTTTGGCTATCCCCAGAACATAGAAATATTCAAAGGGATGTATGCATACTACTATTTATCTCAGCATTCAGTACAGTAGCTATAAGTTAGAATTAAACTAGTTTTCTAATAAGTGCATCATGAAGATATGGTATATATGTAATGGAGTACTACATGTAAATTAATGAATGATATGATGCAATTTGCTGCAACTTGGTTGGAATTGGTAGGTACGTTAAATGTAGTAAACCAGGAGGAGGATATGGTCTATTATTTATGTGTGGAATTTAGAATAACTACATGAGGGAATGCAATGATTTAAATGGGGGTTATGTAGAATACTCTTGGCCCCAAGTATAATGAAGAGAAGGAAAGAAATAGAGTTGTGCATGGGGGAAAAGACAGATATGAAATAATGGGGTAGGGGCCAAGGGGACTCGGGTACATTGATGGTGTTAAGGAAGGATAGAACTAAATACCCAAACCACAGTCAAGACTGAAATCATGAGACCCAAACTTAAACTTAAAAAGGTGCATTTTTTTTCTTTTGCTTTGTTTTTTGGGCCACACCGGTGACACTTGGTTTACTCCTGGCTATGTGCTCAGAAATTGCTCTCGAGGGACCATATGGGATGCTGGGATTCGAATCCCAGGTCTGCTCTGGGTCAGCCGCATGCAAGGCAAATTTGCCCTATTGCTTTGCTGTTGCTCTGGCCCCTATGGAACTTCTATAATCAAAGTCACCACAGTCCATAGCAAACAGACTCTATGAAAGCAAAACTAAAAGCTTTTTCTCTCAGATGGCATAAGACAAGGTTGCCTACTCTATAACTTCTATTCAGCATAGTACTGGAGGTTCTTGCCATAGCAATTAGGCAAGAAAATATTATTAAGAACATCCAGATAGGAAAGAAAGATGTGAAGCTTTCACCGTTTGCAGATGATATGATACTATATTGAGAAAATTCTAAAGATTCTACAATAAAGTTTCTAGAAACTATAGATTTTGGGGCCCAAAAACACAATGCAGAAAGAGCATTTCCCTCCTTCGTTCACTGTAGTATTATTCACAATAACCAAAACCTGGGAAAAATTCAAGTGCCCAAGAATAGAAGAATGGATAAAGAAACTGGTACATCTACACAGTGGGATATTGTACAGCTGTTAGGAAAAATAAAAATAAAATTTGCTTATGGGTGGATTTGGAGAATATTATGCAGATGAAATGAGTCAGTGGGTGAGGGATAGACGTAGAGTGATCATACTCATTTGTGGGATATCGCCTGAGATAGCATATGTCAATTTCTTTCATTATAAAATTATTTTTTCCCTTTTTTCATACTGTACTCTTTAGTATGAATGAAGTCATTATGTGTAACTCATACATTAAGAGGACTATGTACCCCTCATATGGTTAAGTATCTAGATACTATGTTATTTAGAATTCTATATTTAAATAAGTATAAACTCAAGGTTTTACTTTGGCTCAATATAATCAAGAACTATTTCATTAATTTTATTGCTCAGTTTATTTTATTTTTTTGTTTTAGTGACACAAATGGATAAATTTTTCATTATAATGCAATGATTTTTCAAGTTGTTCATAATACTTGTTACAAGCATTAATTAATCTTCAAACACCAGTCCTACTACTAATGTGACTTTTTCTGCACCAGCGTTTGTTTTCCATGAACTACCCTCGTCTGCCTCCTTGTAGGTACAAACATATTTACTTCATATTGTTTGCTACAACACACACAAAAAAACAAATCATGGAAATTTATTATATCTTTCAGTGATGTTACTAAAGTCATTGTCTAAGGATTTACTAAATGTAGTTAGTGCTAGTTGAAATCTTCTGTGCGACTAGTTAGACTCATTGAACTTGTTGGGCTTTTAGACAACTGTCCCATCAGATTGACTGATTAATGGGCAGAAAACTACTATGAAATTTTGAGGTCTTGTACTGCTGCAAGGTCTAAGATCTATAGATTTGGGACAAATTTGGAGATTGGATAGCGTTAAGTTGTGGGGTTGGACTGTTTTTGTCTGACAGTGTCTGGTGTGACTATAGGCTGTTATGCCTTGAGGCAAAAAGGGGAATCTGTTCTCACCTCTTATGAGAAGGCCACTGTTATCAGCCTGAATCAATTTACCTGGGAAAAGTTGGCAGCCATCATTTTCTTTTGGCTCTTAGTGGAGTTACACCTTCAAAATGGTTTTTGTTCAAAGAAATTTACTTAGAAATGTGTGAGAGAGAAACAAATACTTGTTCAAGAGAGAACATGGGCTTCTCCAGAAGGGAAAAGGAGTACAGTACAGTTCAGTTGACTCCTGTCTCATTTTAGTACATGGCCATATGAAAATGCTTATTGAGATATTGTGACTTATATAATATTACTAATGATAGCTTACTCATAATTCCAGCACTATACCACCAATGCATCCATTTCTCATCATTGAGGTCCCAAGTACCTTTTCAACTTCGCCCCCCCATAAGTTCTTCAGACTAGCTCTTCAATTTTGTTTCCTTTGGCCATTTGTTTAGCCCTTATTGTGTGTCTTTAGGTCCTATATATGAGATTCTTTTTCTTCTGACTTTACTCAACATGATGTTCTATGGTTTCATAACCAGACAATCATGGTTTTTTGGGATGTGGGTGGGTTTACACTTGGTGGAGCTCAGATCTTATTCTTGGTTCTGTGCTCAGGGATTATTTCTGGTAGGGCTCAGGACTTATATGAGATGCTGAGGATCAAACCCCGGCTGGTCATGTGTAAGGCAAGCATCCTACTTGCTGTACTATGGCTCCAACCTCTGGATTTTTTTAATCACTTAACTTTTCTGGGACCAGATACTCCCCCCTTGCATTTTTCTTGCCTCAGTCTTAGAATTAGCCATTTCTCCAAGAACCTGGTTTCTTTTATTGGATGTGCTCTTATTAGGATTTTATTTTCCCTTGGCCCTCTCAGCTATTAAAGACATAGTCTAACCTGTGCATGCATATACATATTATTGTGTATATACATACATCTGTATATAATCACCAGTGTCTATTTGTGTGTATTTGGGGTCCTCCAAGCTGTACTCAAGGTCCCAGGGAATCTGGGAAATTTTGGCTAGCTGGATTGGTGAGTTAAAAGTGAGGACCCCAGAATGCTACTTGGACCCTGTGTAACCCCACAGGTCCTCTAAAGCTATACTTTGTGATGCTTGGGGGAGAGAGGGAGTCTTTGTATGAGACATATTGGGTAACTTCTACCTGTGAGGCTATATTTCCCAAATTTTTAGTATTGTAAATTAATAAAATTTGAATTTAACATTAAAAATGATTACCAGCCAGAGAGCATGGAGGTAAGGCATTTGCCTTGGATGCAAAAGGACAGTGGTTCAAATCCCGGTATCCCATATGGTCCCCTGAGCCTGTCCGGGGTGATTTCTGAGTGTAGAGCCAGGAGTAACCCCTGAGCACTGCCGGGTGTGACCCAAAAACCAAAAAGAAAATAAAAATGATGGGGCCAGTGAGGTGGCGCTAGAGGTAAGGTGTCTGCCTTGCAAGTGCTAGCCAAGAAAGGACCGCGGTTCAATCCCCTGGTATCCCATATGGTCCGTCCAAGCCAGGGGCAACTTCTGAGTGCTTAGCCAGGAGTAAACCCTGAGCATCAAGTGGGTGTGGTCTGAAAAACCAAAATAAATAAATAAATAGAAAAATGATTACCAAAACCTTAACTGACCCTGACTACTTTGCCTATGGCCCTGCCTCATCATACCTCCATGATTCTCTCAAGAGACATCAATCTGACCAAACTTCAGATATGCTGATATTTGGGGTGATATCACTGGGTCTTTTTTGGAGCAAGTGCAGGCACCTTCTCCCTGTATCTTCCTTCTTTCAGGAGTCCTGGCAGCCGTAGCCACACCCACAAATGCAGTCGCTATGTTTGCACCAGGCCAGCTCTATAGACTCACTCTTTTCTCAAGAGATGCAAACCAAGCCATGAAAATCATGTTTTTGTTTTTTTTTTACCATGCCACTCAGCTGAAAGCTGACAATCTCAGGAGGAGAGGGTGGGCCAAGCCCTTCCCTACTGAAGCCACACCTGCTGCATCTGTCACCCAGAATTACTGTTTTGCCTATGGCTCTGCCTCACCACTCCTATAATTCTCTTTGGAAATAACAATCTGACCAAACTTTAGATATGCCAGTTTGGGGGCTGATATCACTAGGGTTTTTTTTTTGAGCAAGTTGGGCACCCTTCCCCAAAGTTTTTCTTCTTGAATACCTGGCAGCTGATAACATGCCCCCCTCCCAAGCCACAGTATCAGTAATAGTGCTTTGAATTCCTGGACAAATTCATTTGTGTGATGTCATTTATATAGGAATACATCAGTCTAGACGCTGATGTGTAGCTGAGGTTACTTAATGTTCAGAAACAAATGAAATAACAGAATGGACAGCTAAATACAAAAGCTTTTTAAACCTTATGCCATTTATTGTCTTAATAACTTCATTGGAGATACAATAATTTTTACAAATTTGCTTGTCACTGCACTTTTTTTTTTTAAAGTTTCTTTTTTCTTTTTTCTATTTTTTAAAGTAACTGCTCTCACTTATATGGCAGTAAATGTATTTCCTAATAACCTCATTGGAGATAAAATAATTCTCACAAATTTGTTGCTTTTCTTTTTAAATTTTCTTTTCTTTATTTCTATTTTTTTTAAACAACTGTTCTCATTTATCAGGAAACAAATGTGTTATGATCAACTATGTGATGCATTTTCTTTTTCTTTTCTTTTTCTTTTTTTTTTTTGTGGTTTTTGGGTCACACCCGGCAGTGCTCAGGGGTTATTCCTGGCTCCATGCTCAGAAATTGCTCCTGGCAAGCATGGGGGACCATATGGGACACCAGGATTCAAACCGATGACCTTCTGCATGAAAGGCAAACGCCTTACCTCCATGCTCTCTCTGGCCCCGTGATGCATTTTCTTTAAATAAAAACCCTAACTCTTATATGACTTCTTGAATTCTGAGTTTTAATGCAGAATTTTGTGTGTGTGTGTGTGTGTGTGTGTGTGTGGCTTTTGGGTCACACCCGGCAGTGCTCAGGGGTTACTCCTGGCTCCATGCTCAGAAATTGCTCCTGGCAGGCACAGGGGACCATATGGGATGCCGGGATTCGAACCGATGACCTTCTGCATGAAAGGCAAATGCCTTACCTCCATGCTATCTCTCCAGCCCCTAATGCAGAATTTTTATTACTGCTTTTAATGCCTTGAATAAGTTATTTTGGAACTTTTCAGTGTAATTATAAGAATAATGTCAATTAAAATATGTGAGTTAGGGGCTAAGTGGTGCACAAGTGGTAAGGTTGCCCGTTCTAGCCTAGGACTGACCACGGTTCAATCCCCCAGCATCCCATATGATCCCTCAAGCCAGGAGTGATTTCTGAGCGCAGAGCCAGGAGTAACCCCTGAGTGTCACTGGGTGTGGCCCAAGCACCAAAAAAATAAAATATGTGAGATTACAAACAAATTTATATATTAGATATAGAATATTATTTGAATAAAAGTCATATTTTGTTCTTAGTTTTTAGGTGATATCCAGTTCAACAACATAGTTCTTTATTATTATCTCATTGTTTCTAATCTATTTCAGCTAGCTGGGAGCCTATTGATTTCTTTCATGCACTTAAAATTCTTGATTAATAGTTCTTTTCATTCAGTCTTTTGGTTTGACCAATTTGCCAGAGAGATTGTGATTAAGCTCTGAAGATGTGGTCAACTAAAGTTTTATAAGATTTATTCCTGACTGAGAAACATTGCTTTAATTAGTATTTCTCAAATCTGGATAATAATTAGATTCATTTTGGGAATTTCAAGGCAGTAAAAACAAAACATATTCCCAAGCCCCAGTCTGACCTTCTGAACTAGTGTATCTAGAAAAGAGACCCAGGAATTTAAATTTTGGGGTGTGGAGGATTTGGGCCATGTCTAGCTAATACTCAGAGTTTACTGCTGGCAGTGCTTAGGGAACCATATGTGGTGCCAGGGATCGAACCAGGATAAGCCACATGCAAGGCCAACTACCTTACCTCCAGTGCACTATCTCTTGGTTTCCAGGAAATTCTATTTTTTATTTAAAAAAATTTTTGGAAGTGCTCAGGGTTTACTCCTGCCCCTGTGCTCAGAAATTACTGCCACACACAAGGGTCCCTATAGGATGCCAGAGATCCAACCTGGGTCAGCTGTGTCCAAGGCAAATACCCTACCCGTTGAGCTATCGCTCAGCCCCAGGAATTCTAGATAGAATTGCTACACCCTAGATTTCATTGCTTTACGTGCTCTAAAATCTGTATTTACATTAATCTAGGAAATTAGAAAAACATCTTGGATTGCTTTAGTTCCCTTTAAATTTTCATTGAATTGCTTTTTCCAATGTTTACTGAGTACTAATCAATTTGTAGCACTATATATTTCTGTAAGGGCTAAGAGAAGTGAAATGTCATACCCAAAACTATTTATTAGTAGAATAAAGTGCTTGCCTTCCATGTGGCCGAGTTTGATCCTCACACTCCATATGGACCCCTGAGCACTGCCACAAGTAATTCCTGAATGAAGAGACAGGAATAACTCCTGAACATTACTGAGTGTAGTCCCAAAACAACAACAAAGATCCCAGCCCAATTTGTTATCTTTGTATAATTTTTGAGGAAAATGTTAGGTAAATTAAGTTATTTTGAGCCATTTTGTAATTTTTTGTTTATAATTTTGGCCAAATGTTTGTTTGTTTGTTTGTTTTGCAACACACACAATTTGGGGAAGGGAAGACCTCAGAATTAGTTAACATGTTTATGTGCCACAGACAATCCAAATAATGTTCTTTTATTATTATTTTGCCTTTATAAAGAGTCGTTAATTCTGTTTTGTAAAAGATGAAACAAAAAAAGATTAGTTTTTATCACATACAAACCCCTAAATTTAAGTAGGTGAGTTTTGTTTGTTTAATGCCAAAGTGTTAAACAATATTTTTAAAAAAGGACTTCTGATAGAATGTACTTTAATGTTTAACATTTTAACATTTATCAAAGGGTGCTGGGAGGGAAGGAATTCTTATGTTCAACAAACATTGTAGAAAACTTTGATGGAAGCACTGTGACTAACAGTGCCATGTAAAAAATTGCTTCACTGATTAGAATGTTTTATCTTTAGCTTAGCATGTCTTTGAATGGATATTGTATTAGTAAAGAACCCTGCTAGGAAATAACACACACAAAAGGGTTTATTGAGGGGAGTTTAATAAAGAAACTATTTATAAAGGTGTGGGCCTGGTTAATGGAACAAATAGTACTTTACTCTGGAGTAATGAGTTATTATGTAGCAGTTATTTATTATTCAGGAAATCTTAGAGACAAGGAGAAATAGTAGTTACTCTATTACAGAGCAGAAGGTTTTTTGTTTTGTTTTGTTTTGTTTTTGGGCCACACCCAAAACGGTGATGCTCAGAGGTTACTCCTGGCTATGCACTCAGACATTGCTCCTGGCTTGGGGGACCATATGGTGGGACGTTGGTCGAACCAAGGTCTGTCTTAGGTTAGCGCGTGCAGGGCAAACACCCTACCGCTTGCGCCACTGCTCTGGCCCTAGAGCAGAAGTTTTAAGATTGGCTGGCTGCTTACTAAAGTCTTGGACCTTTAGTTAGAAGAATATAGTAAACTTGCAGTGATTTACCTGGCAGGGAGAGAACTGGCGTAATTAAAACCTGTGCTTTCTATTGACTGAAGTCAAGGAGAAGTTAGACAGCAAGGAACCAACAGAAGCAGGCTACTGGTTCTTTTAAACCAAATTCCTAATCCACTCTACTTTGGAGTTTCTCATATCCATCCCATCTTGAGATGTCTAATATCTCTTCTACATTATGGGGCTGGCTCTCATTGTCTGTGTCCTCATATTTCCAAAATAGAACCATTTTCCTTCACCTAACCAAACCAAACCAAACCAAACAAAACTGTATCTTCTGCTTTAGAGATTCTAAATTACTGGATTTTGGGATGGAGTTGGGAACTATACAAATGTATTTTATTTATTTTTTAAAAAACTATTACTTTTGTCACTTTGCAGTGCTCTGGGTGCTGGGGATTGAACCTAGGTTTTCAAAATGCAGAGTGTGCATGCCAACTGCTATCTCTATAGCCCATGGGACCTATTTCTAAAGACCTGGTTCTATCAGAGAATCAGTAATTCTGTCATTTCTCTTTTTAGGGGGGAAGGGCCTGTGCATTTGGGCCACACCTGGCTATGCTCAGGGGGCTGTTCCTACCACTCTGCTCAATCATCACTTCTAGTGGGCGTAAGGGTCATATGGGGTGCTGGAGATCAGTAAACCCAGATTGGCTGTGTTCTGGCAGAACCCTACCCACTGTACTACTATTACTCTGTCTCTCTGATTCTTAATTTCTTTTTTTTTTTTTTTTTTTTTTGTTTTTGGGCCACACCCGTGTGATGCTCAGGGGTTACTCCTGGCTATGTGCTCAGAAATCGCCCCTGGCTTGGGGGGGACCATATGGGACGCCGGGGGATCGAACCGCGGTCCTGATCCTTGGCTAGCGCTTACAAGGCAGACACCTTACCTCTAGCGCCACCTTCCCGGCCCCTGATTCTTAATTTCTTAACTCAGTTCTAGGGTTTCAGTTCTAGGTTGAATGTGCAGTGGGGTAGTGGTGTGAGAAAACTATAGAAAGATGATGGGTAATTGGAGTGGATTCTCCTTCCTTCCAACTGAGTTTCAGCAAGGCTCCACACTAAACCTTTTTCATCTCAGCAGGCCCACCTCCACATCTGATTCAGTTTGCCCATTTAATCTTTCAGGCCAGGTTAACCTCTCAGTTGACACCCTTGGGACTTTATGGAGACAGAAGCAGGTTCCCCTCTTTTGACTGGGTCTTGGCAGCATTAATGCATGACCTTTATCCATCTCAACGGGCCCACCTCCAGACTTTATGCTCATTCAATCTCTAATTACAATGCCCATTCCTCACATCCATGACTCTACTTCACCATTACTATACTCAATCCCACCTCAAACTGCAAAGACAACTCTGTCACTGGATGAAGATCAGAAGACAGGAAAAGAGCAGGGACACCCAGCCTAATCTTTCAAAGACTCCTAGAGGGGCCAGCTACAAAGATTCACCCTCAGCATAGCAAGCGCAAAGCATACACAGTGGGGAAGCTTCCAGGAAGCCCATCAAACTTACCGAGTGAAAAATAATAGCAGAGAAGGCTTAAGCAATACCAACCAGTTATGCCAGAGAACAACTTCAGTAACATGTTGAAGATGTTTACTTCACTTAAGGAAATGATGGCAGATAGTCATTGGCTTTCTTGCTGTGCTGGTGATGAGTTTGTGTAGTTAAGACTTCGCTAGAAGATACTGAAATTTTAGGCTGGGGGTTACTCTCTTCTTTTTCTGGTTGGGGTGGATGCTGCTGGTACCAGCCGGAAAGGAGAGCCTTTGCCTCCCCTCTAGAATAGGCCCAGTGATGTCAGCCAGAGACTAACTTCATTTGGAATGACAGAGCAGCAGATAAGTTCAGGAACGTTAGCATAGCCCATTAATATATCTTAGGTCGTGTATTGCAAGTTTAATTTTAGATGGTTTTGGCTCTTTTTCTATGAATCAAAAGATAATTACATACAAATTTAAGTTTAACTTGAATTCTTTTTTTGCATATTCAGGAAAAACCTTAAAATGCAGTAAAATCCAAAAGTCATAATTTGATAAAATACTGTTAAATGTCAAGGTTATATTGTCAGTAACAGCACAGAAGTAGAGAGGTTGAGAAAATTCTTCTCAGACATTTCACTAAGGTGAGAAATCCCAAGTAATCTTATATTCAGTTATTTTCTGATTTTGAAGGACTTAATGCTTTTTGTTTTGCATGGGGTGGGTGCAGGGTTGTGCTGGGAATCAAATTCAGGACCTTTACATGCATTCACACTGGTGCTGGATTTATTACATACTTGGTCTTTGAAGGATTTTCGCTCTTTTGAGAACTAGAGCAGAACAGAGGACATGAAACAAGTTATATTCTAATTTGTGTAAATTCTTTTTGAAGACTTTGTTTTTATTTAGTGATTGTATAGTTATTAGCCTCATTTTAAAATATAGAATTATCTTTGTTTTTCTTTTCTTTTTTTTGCGGGGGGGCTTTTACACCCGGCATTGCTCAGGGGTTACTCCTGGCTCTAAGCACAGAAATCGCTCCTGGCAGGCTCGGGGGACCATTGGGATGCCGGGATTCCAACCCTCCTTCGAACCCCGTCCTTCCGCATGCAAGGCAAACGCTTTACCTCCAGGCTATCTCTCCACCCCCCCCCTTTTTTATATCCTTGTTTTTCAACAAGAGTTTTGTTTTCTAAGATTATATGCTTACATTTGAAAAAATTGCAGCTGTATTGAATTCTCTGAGAAGAACCCATCCACATGGAATTAAATATGTAAGAATTCATTAGCAGCAAAGTACCTGTGAGGAAATAGTGAGGGTGTCAGGAAGTTAAAAGCCTTAATACCACCTTTCAAGAGGAAGAAGAAAGGAAAATCGAGTAGAAATATCTTAGACTGCAAAGAACTTCCAGGGATTTTGCTTGGAAGACTGTTGGAGAGCCTGAGCTAAAATTACTTGTTAGAAGAAATTATTCCTTCTAATTGTATGGGGAGCAGCTAATGGGAAGCTTAATAGCTGGGACCCTGGTTAGCTATGCTTCCTAAAAAAATCTTAGAGGCACAGGCCAGAGTGATAGAACAGCAGGTTGGATACTTATTTCACTTGCACATGGCTAATACAGGTTTAGTAACTGGCACTACATATGGTCTTGAAGCACCACCAGGAGTAGGCTCTGAGCACCACTGGAAATGACACAGCCATCCCTCATATATTTCTGCTCCCAGCCCCATATCTAAAGAGGCACACATTCTTACTACCTACCATCTTCTTACAAACGATTTTTAATTCTTTGTGGGATATGTTATGATCTGCTTAAATCATTACCTTTCCATTTAAATATTAAGGAATTTTGTTTATTCAACTTATAAACCATACTTAGAGAAGTTGAGGATTAATTTTGTAATCTTAGCAAAGGTATCCCCTCAACATAGACATGTCCTCTCATTTACCAAGTGCTTATTGTATCTGCTCTCCCCTTTATATTTTAGTGTTTTCCTGTCTTTTGCATCATCAATCCATTAGCATATAACCATACTGTTTTTGCCACTTAAAACTACCCACACTTGACCTCCCCAGCTGTCACTCCATATTTGTTTCCCAAACTAAAATTTCTTTTTTTTTTTTTTTTTTTGGGGGGGGGTCACACCTGGCAGTGCTCAGGGGTTACTCCTAGCTCCACGCTCAGAAATCGCTCCTGCCAGGCTCGGGGGACTGTATGGGACAGCGGGATTCGAACCAATGACCATCTACAAATGCCTTACCTCCATGTTATCTCTCCGGCCCCAGTAAAATTTCTTGAAATTGGTACATCTATATTAAAACTGATTTCTTTCTATTAAATCTTTTTATTTGAATTCACTTTAGTTAGGTTCCTTACTAAACAAAACTATTCTTGTTAATAAGGATGCCAGTGATCTGCATATTACTAAGAAAACCAATGATCAAATTTTAGTTTTTATTTAATCTTTTAGCACTACTTTACAGAATTGATCGTTTTCTCTTTTTTGAAATATAATACACAATTTGACTTCCAGAATACCATATATTTTAGTTTTGTTTCCCACTGGTCACTCTTTATCAATGTTTTTGCTATTCATTTTCCTCTGGTCTTTAAATTTGATGTAAAAAACTCAGTTGAAACTGTCTGTCTTCAAGATCATGTCTTTTCTTATTGTTTTTGCCTTTTGGGCCACACTCAGTAGTGCTCAGGGGTTTCTCCTGGCTCTCTGCTCAGAAATTGCTCCTGGCAGGCTTGGGGGACCATATGGGACACCGGGATTCGAACCAACCACCTTTGGTCCTGGATCGGCTGCTTGCAAGGCAAACGCCGCTGTGCTATCTCTCCGGGCCGGTTTTTGGTTTCCGATAGCACATTGGGAACCAAGAGAGTGCTGAGGATCAAAACTTTTTTTTTTTTTTTTTGCCATGCAGAGCTCGAGCTCCAGTCCATTAAGCTGGAGAGCTATATCTGCCATACATCTTCATGATAATGCTTCTGTTGAATTTCAGACATATTCAACTACTTAATTTAGTAGCTACCTGGATATCAAATTTAACTGTTAAAATTTTAGACTTTTATGTCTGGCCAGTGGACTCTATTAAGCCTGCAAAATCTTGTGGTCTGGCTCTGGTACATGATAGGACATAAACACGTGTGTTTATAGCCCCATGTGCTATATTATGTGGCTGACAAATGATGCTGTAAATACCAAATGGTTCTTAAAGTGTTTTCATGAAGCACTGATCTAAAACTAATATTTTTGCCATTGCAACCAAACTGAAAGCAACCTCATTCTTCCAGTTCACATGTCTAAATTTTCTCTTTCCACAGTTCGCATTCAAATCATCAGAAAATTTATGCACAGTATTTTCAGAATATATGTACTCATACTAATTCCAGAACTCTTCTATTTCCACCCTGAACCAGACCAGCCTGAGTTTTGGTCTTTTATTGCAGTAGTCTTCAGGATAGTCTCCTGTTACCCCTTAGCAAAGTCAAATGCTAATCTTACCTGAATGTTCAGACCCTCCCACAGCTGGGAGGGGTCTGTGGTTGGTAATTAGAGTGGCTTAGGGGGTGGGGTAAGGCAGAAGCCGCAGGAAGAGAGGAGACACAGGATGGAGGCAGAAGATGCAGAGAGGCTGCTTAGTAGTTTAAAGGCCATGTGAGGGATATGCACATGGCGGTGAGGACCTTATAAATAACACTGGCTGTCTCCTGAAACTTCATCTGACTGCCTGTGGATCATTTCTTCACCGTTATCCTCAACCCCAGACCCGTGGGCCTAAGGGGCTACAGGCACCCGGCTGGGCAGAGAAAGGCCTCACCATCCATTCACCATGCACCACTAGGACTATATAATTAATATTTAATGCAACAGTCTCCCTTGTGCTGAATTTTTTGTTTTGTATTTGGGCCATATCTGGCTTTGCACTCAGGGATCATTTCTCTTGGACTCAGGGGATCATACGGGGTGCTGGTGATTGAATCTGGAGAGGTCACATAAAAGGAAAGCACCTTATTCACTGTCTCTGACCCGAAAGGCTACAGAGAGGGCCTCTTGATTTGTTGATTAACTCTGTTGTGTCAGTTCATATCAAGCTTTTTCAAAAATCCTATAGCGTGTTTGTGTTTTAGCTTTAAAGTCAGGTCTTGTATAGTAAAATGTGAAGTTGTGGCATTCTAACACATGCATTCTATGCAGCAGTGTTTTGATTTACTGCTCTTTTCCTTCTGTTCCTTACCTATAGCTTGTTCATGCAGATTTACTCTTTCTGGAATACATTAACCATTGATAGGCCAGAGTCTTAAACATTTAAACAACTAAACTTGCAAATGCACAAGTACTTTAGCTAAGCAGAAATGTCAAGGTATGGTATATTATCTAGGGAGGAAGGCAGAAATAAAAGCACATAGGCCTGTGGTAAAAATAAAAGTTGGACATCGAAGAGTTAATCTTCTGAATGTTTCTCTGTTAATGAGGGGAGAACAAGATTATTAGCTGAGAGTGAGCTAGGAGGAGGTAAATGACTAGGGAAGCAGGGTGGTAGGTGGATTGTTTTGAAAGCTTAGTAGAGTTATCTGAGCATAAGTGATAGGTTGTAATTGGGTAGGGCATTTGCCTTGCACGCAGTTGACCCCGGTTCTGCCCAGCGTCCCATATGATCCCTGTACTGTCAGGAATAACTTCTGAATACCACAGGGTGTGCCCTTCCCTCCCCAAGTTAAGTAGCATTAAAGCCTGTTAGAGTAGAAGACCAAGACCCAACACTTTATCACTTTATTTATATTTGACGTATAGTGAAAACAAACATTAAACTTAAACTGTAAGACCCAATTAGTAGTTACCAGAACAAAAGGGGGTGCATTTATCAGGATAAAGGGGTTGTTAGTAGTGCTACGCACCTGAAAAACAGTTAACATAATTCAATAACAATTTATTTAAAAACAAGACAACAAATTGATTTATTAGGTTTGTGAAACTAAAACGAAGTTTTTACAAGTTCCAGATTAATCAAAGAATGAGTAAAGTACTTGTTTCTTAAAATAGTTTTTTTTTTTTTTTTTTTGGTTTTTGGGCCACACCCGGTAACGCTCAGGGGTTACTCCTGGCTATGCGCTCAGAAGTCGCTCCTGGCTTGGGGGACCATATGGGACACCTGGGGATCAAACGGTCCGTCCAAGGCTAGCGCAGGCAAGGCAGGCACCTTACCTTTAGCGCCACCACCCGGCCCCTAAAATAGTTTTTATATTCTTTTGGCGTTCAGAGGTGCTCGAGAAACTTTGGCAGAAAAATCAAAACCATCAAGTAAGCCCAAACTAGGATATCAAAGTCATTATTATTATTATTTTAAAGTAAAGAAAGTCTTTTTAAAAACAGTTGTTACCTTTGGTGCTTTTACTGAAAGTATTGGAACTTCATTTGGATGCAAGACTGTGTAAAGTTATGATGGAAAGCAAGGACTGAATATTAAATAGTGACTTCTAAAATACATTGTACTTTTTTGTGATAGCGATATGGAAGACAGTTATTTTTTAGTTAAGTTACATCAAGATTACAATATAAATATAAAATTGAATAAATTATCACCTTTATGACTTATAGAATCTTGGAGCAAAATATTCATTTAGGTTATGCTGTATAGTGTGGACATTTGAGTGTAGAGCCAGCTTTAGTTCAGAATATTTTTCTTATGTTTACAGAATAAGGTAAAATAATTTTTAAACAATTCTAGAAGAAAATTTTTCTTGAGTTTAAATATGAGATATAATATGAGAATTTCGATAGGGTAACCTATTGATAGTTTATATAAGCTGTAGTTTGAATGTGTTGAAAAAAGAATTGAGGGAATAATTAAGATGAAAATAAAATTGAAATATTTGGGACTGGAGTGATGGCGCAGCAGTAGGGTGTTTGCCTTGCACACGACTGACCCAGGACGGACCTGGGTTTGATCCCTGTTGTCCCATATGGTCCTCGTTTTCTGAGTGGATAGCCAGGAGTAACCCCTGAGTGTCACTGGGTGTGGCCCAAAAATTAAAAAATAATTGAAGTATTTAGTAATCTGGAATGTAATTTCAAAGAAATTAAGAGCACTGCTAACAGGAAGTAAACTAGGGAAGTGGGGATTAATTGCCATTCATAACACTGTGTGGTTTGTTTTGATTATCTTTCCGACATTTTTTAAAATTTGGTTTCAAGTAAATTTCTTTTGATTTATCAATAAATATTTGGGCCCGGAGAGATAGCACAATGGCGTTTGCCTTGCAAGCAGCCAATCCAGGACCAAAGGTGGTTGGTTCGAATCCCGGTGTCCCATATGGTCCCCCGTGCCTGCCAGGAGCTATTTCTGAGCAGACAGCCAGGAGTAACCCCTGAGCACCGCCGGGTGTGGCCCAAAAACCAAAATAAATAAATAAATAAATAAATATTTGACTGGTTGGCGCTGGAAGAAGTATAGCTGGTGGGCTTGCCTTGCACGTGACCTAATGGGTTTGACACCTTGCATCCCGTATGATTCCCTCAGCCCACCAGGACTGATTCTTGAGTGCAGAGCCTGGAGTAACCCCTGAGTATCGCCAGGTGTGGTCCCTAAACCAACAAACAAAAATAAATGTTTGATTGCAGAAAAATTTCTTGTTTGAAAAATTTAAGAAACCCTGATCTAGTTTCATCTCATTTGCTAGGCAACATTAGTTTTGAGCATCAGCTTCCATATTTATTAAATGTGGAAAAGTTTGGGGGCATTATTAGTACAGACTACAAAACTTATTTACCAAATAATGATATGTAAAAGTAGAAACAAAAATGAGATTCAAAGTTAAATAAGTTGGTCAAATAAGTTTAAAAAATAATGTACAGGGGACTGGAGAGATAGCATGGAGGTTGGGCATTTGTCTTGCATGCAGAAGACTGTGATTCGAACCTTGGCATCCCCTATGGTCCCCCAAGCCTGCCAGGAGCGATTTCTGATTGTAGAGCCAGGAGTAAACCCTGAGCGCTGCCGGGTGTGACCCAAAAACCAAAAAAAAAAAAAACCCAAAAAAAAAAAGAAGAAGTACAAATAGTATGGCAAGTTATTTGGCCCTGCATGTTCTAAGAGACAATTTAGAAGCTTCAAAACAGGGCTGGAGAGATAGCATGGAGGTAGGGCATTTGCCTTGCATGTAGGACAGTGGTTCGAATCCTAGCATCCCATATGGTCCCCCGAGCCTGCCAAAAGCGATTTCTGAGCACAGATGTAGGAGTAATCCCTGAGTGCTGCTGTTTATGGCCAAGCCCCAAACCAAAAACCAAACCAAAACCAAAAATATTCTCTACCCATAAACTGTAAATCTCATTATCTGTTGGATAATAATTAGTTTTCTCCATAAACAAAGATGGCTTCCTTTTTACATGTCAAAGATCCACTTGGGTGGGAAGATTTTCCAGAAGCCTTTGCTTTCCCTAGCCTTGGGTTGTGGTCTTAATTTCCCATTAAATACTGAGTCTCAGCCAGCTGCTCTTGCTCCACGAGGTAGGAAGCTTCCGAACCACATGTGTTTCACCCTTAGCCCGGTTAGTAGTATTTCCTGGAGCCTTTACATTTTTTTTTTCTTTGTGGTTTTTGGGTCACACCCGGCAGTGCTCAGGGGTTATTCCTGGCTCCAGGCTCAAAAATTGCTCCTGGCAAGCACGGGGGACCATATGGGACCCTGGAATTCAAAGCCATGACCTCCTGCATGAAAGGCAAACGCTTTACCTCCATGCTATCTCTTCGGGCCCAGAGCCTTTACATTTTTATCTCTTGAGTCTCAGGGAGCCACCCTCCTATATCTTATCTCTGTATATTCTATTCTAGGTACTTTTTTTTTTTTTTTTTTTTTTTTTTGGTTTTTGGGCCACATCTGGCATTGCTCAGGGGTTATTCCTGGCTGTCTGCTCAGAAATGGCTCCTGGCAGGCACGGGGGACCATATGGGACACCGGGATTCGAACCAACCACCTTTGGTCCTGGATAGGCTGCTTGCAAGGCAAACGCAGCTGTGCTATCTCTCCGGGCCCTATTCTAGGTACTTAATGTAAATTAAGTCCTTTATTAGTCTATGATGTTTTTTAATTTTTTTTTTTTTTTTGCCATACCTGGTGGTGTTGAGGGGTTACTTCTGGCTCTGTGCTTAGAAATTACTCCTGGTAGACTTGGGAGGACTACATGGAATGTCAGGGATTGAACCCAGGTTGGCCACATGCAAGGCTGACAGACACCCTACCCTCTGTGCTATTGCTCTGGCCCCAAGTTGTTTTGTAACTGGATCACTCCCTGCTTCTCTGCTACCTTCTTCCTTCCTTCCTTTGCAGTGCTCATGGCTTCTGCCTCTGTGCTCAGGGGACCATACATGGTGTTCTGCCGCTTCCAAGATCAGCAGGCTTGCAAGACTCTGAGATTAGTTTTTTTTTTTGTTTTTAAGGTAATTTGTAGAAGGGACTGTCTTGAAACTTAAGAGTACAGTACTGCTAAACTTTGTTATGTGTAAGTTTCTTAAGTATTGAGTTGCACAGTAGATAATGACATCTGCACAGTCCTGTGAGTTTGGTAAAGGGAATTTATTTTAAAATAGAAAAAGTGAGGACCCAGAGAGATAGCACAGCGACATTTGCCTTGCAAGCAGCCGATCCAGGACCAAAGGTGGTTGGTTCGAATCTTGGTGTCCCATATGGTCCCCCGTGCCTGCCAGGAGCTATTTCTGAGCAGACAGCCAGGAGTAACCCCTGAGCACCGCCGGGTGTGACCCAAAAACCAAAAACCAAAAAAAAAAGAAAAAGTGGGCTGGGGAGATAGCGCAGTGGTAGGTCGTTTGCCTTGCACACAGCCGACCCAGGATGATTGGTGATACACATCCCAGCATCCCCTATGGTCCCCTGAGCTAGCCAAGAGCTGTTTCTGAGCACAGAGCCAGGTGTGACCCAAAAGCAAACAAACAAACAAAAACTTTTAAGTATAGGAAATGTGGTTGACATGGTAGAACTTTGCATATGTTTTATCCCTATAATAGTTCATGAATCACCCTTTAGATCCTGTGACACTACCTTATTGTACCTGAGCACTTTAGTACCAGACTTTAGTACTACTGGTACAGGCCTTTGTCCCCGTGTCCCTTTCACTTACACTTGCCAAATATATTTAATTCTGTTCAGTGAAACAGTTCTTTATTGAGTTCTGCTATGGTGCCTCTCAAGAATTCAGTGTTGAATAATACATGGTTTGTGCTTTCAGTCTAGTATAGCAAGACAGTAAGATAGTACTTTTTAGGGAACCTGGGGAACTTAGGAAAGACTGTTTAATCCTAAACCTGAGAATTGAAGTCCATATTTAGGAGGCCAGTTTTAGGAATGTCTTAATTCTAAATAAGGAGTAAGAAATTGCCAAGGGTGATTAGGGAAAAGTTTTGCTACTAGGGGAAACACATGATTTATGCTGATAAACCTATTTCTGTTCAGGACTTAAAGGAAGAAGTGAGTGAGCATCAGCGAGAAGAGCAGTCTTTTCATTTTTATACGTTTTTGCTTTTTGGACAAGTGTAAGAAATTGGTTAAAATATCTGTGGATAACATTTTAGATCAGGGGTCTCAAACTCAATTTACCTGTGGGCTGCAGGAGGCAAAGTCAGGGTGATCCTTGAGTGCAAAGTCAGTAGTAAGCCTGGAACATTGGGGGGTGTGACCCAAACAACTAAAACAAAACAAAACAAAGATTCCTCTAGGGCAGGACCACAAAATGTTGTACAGAGGGCCGTTTGCGGCCCAGGGGCTGCAAGTTTGAGACCCCTGTTTTAGACTTTCTAACATATTTTTACCTTTGTTTTCTAGGATCAGTTCGACAGCTTAGATAAGCATACACAATGGGGAATTGATTTCTTGGAAAGATATGCCAAATTTGTTAAAGAGAGGATAGAGATTGAACAGAACTATGCGAAACAATTAAGGTAAGTTGAAATTTTGTTGTTTTTGTTTGTTTGCTTGTTTTTTTTTTGTTTCAGTTTTTAGAAATTAAAATTCCATGTTTAAATAGTTGTATAGTAGATAAATGGGGCACTCTTTAAAAACAGGAATTAAAATGCCAGGAAAAAGAAATCTCAGGGCACTATCTCTACATACTTTTATTCTTTAATAATTTTACCCTTTATTAATCTTTCCAAAGCATTGAAGGTTTCTTCAGTTTCTTTTCTTTGGAATATAAGATTTTAAAATTGAATGTCTGGTAACTGAGTTTCTGAGAAAAGTAATCTATTACTAATGAAAGTGATTTTCAAATGTGTAAAAAGATAAATGTTTTAAGGGAAGTGTTTTGTTTTGTTTTGTTTTTGGGTCACACCCGGCAGCACTCGGAAGTTACTCCTGGCTTTGTGCTCAGAAGTCACTCCTGGCAGGCGCAGGGGATCATATAGGATGTCCAGATTTGAATCTGGGTCCATCCTGTGTTGGCCGTGTGCAAGGCAAATGCCTTACTGCTGTGCTCTCGCCTTACTGCTGTGCTCTCGCCTTACTGCTGTGCTATCGCTCTGGCTCCCGAAAAATGTTAATCTTAAATTAACCATAACATTTTACTTAAGCAATATATAATTGTCAGACCTCCAACTTGGTAAAAACTTGGTAGTTTTTGCTAGAAGTTAATCAGTAAGACTAGGGCTTGAAGTTTGAAGACTAAATACCAATTAAACATCTAACTTGTTGCAAATGACAGAAAATCCAACCTAAGAAGACAGCATATGTCCAGGAGCCAAATGTATCTGGGCTCCATTTGTTGACTTTCCTTACTCTTGTTGCCTTTAACCTTGGGTTTCTTTTAGTGCCAGCCTCCTTACCTATTTCTTTTTAGATTTTATATCTTCATATTTTCATATCATGGGAGAGAATAGACACCTCTTTTGTTATGTATTTGAAGGAAGAAAAAAGAGGAAAATGGTGGAGAAATGAAGTTGGGAGGAGGGAGAGCAGTAGAAGGAGCTACAAAATACAAAACTTAGAATCAGTATTAGCACTGCTCTCTAGAAATCCCAGCAAGATCTTTTTGTCACAGACAAGATTAAGTTATATGTTCATCCTAATGCATTGAAATATATATATTTGGTTGAATTACAGCTAATGAGAGGGGTAACATAGTTATTTAAAAGAAATTTCAGGTTATTCTGAGTTTCAGTTATCCAAATGAAAATTCCCTCTCCTAGAAAGAATGAGAATAATTGAGTGATAAACCACATATGTTTACTACAGTAGTATTTATGTAACCAACTGATAGGTGGTAGGTATGGAATAGACTACAGTTGACCTTTATTTATAAAGCAGTTTATTTAAATTTAGAGTATCAATAAATTCAGCACTATCAATGTTTTCTCTTACAATTTTTCTTATTGACTATAGTATGTATCTACACATCATACACATATGATTAATGGTTAATATGGGTTTATGTTACTAGTAAGGATTTCCAGTCAATAATATGTTATGGGGCCGAAGAATAGCATGGAGGTAGGGCTTTTACCTTGCATGCAGAAGGACGGTGGTTTGAATCCTGGCATCTCATATGGTCCTCCAAGCCTGCCAGGAGTGATTTCTGAGCGTAGAGCCAGGAGTAACCCCTGAGCGCTGCTTGGGTGTGACCCCAAAAAAACAAACAAACAAAAATAATAAAAATATGTTATTTGAAATTTAGTTTTGGGAAATTCTTAGGTTGGTTATATATGAATTTCAGACTATGGGTGGGAAGGTATTGCCTTATTCTTTACATTGCTCAAGAGTTTACTGCATTATAAGTTTTTTACTTGGGAACATTGGTTGGGTTATACTGGGATGGATTTGGGTGGGATGCTCTCTGGTTTTTTGTGACTCTGAACACGGGACTGACCTCTTGTTCGTGAAGGACCAGGTGGTGCTGGACATTTGAACCTAAGTGGACTGCATGCAGAGCTCATTTTTACCTTTTGTACTTTCTGTCTTTGGCCCCTGTGCTTACATTTTTTATGATACACATACAATTCTGTTCCCACATATACTGAAATAGTGGCATTGTGCTCATTTCATGATCCATTTGACTTCTTTTTATTTTTCTTTAAACAGAGGGAGCCTGCTAGAATATTAAGTGATTTCACCTGTCTAAAATGGAAACTTTATTCCTCAAGAATCTAGAAACATTAAGAATTATGAATTGCAGGGGGAAGTGGGGGATATCATAGATAGTACAGCTGGTAAGGCATTTGCCTTACTTGTGACTGACCCAGGTTCCATCTCCAGTAACATGTATGGGTGACCCTTCAGGAGTGTTATCTGAGGTCAGAGCCTGGTATTAGCTCTGAACAATCACTGGAAGGGGCAATGGAGGTAGTACAGCATATAGGATGCTTGCCTTGCATGTCATCATGTGTTCAATCCCTGAGCCCTGCTGGGGATGGTCCGTAGCTTAGGAACATCTATGGTTATGACCCTAAAACAGGCAAAAAATAATCACTGGCCAGTTAAAATAGCAATCAATAAATAAATCTCATTAAATAGTAGAAACTTTTTCATTTAATATTTAATTCACTCAAATTCTAGTACATTAGTTATTCTGGTTTCCAGATTTTCCAGTAGGAGTGCTATAGGCAGTATATAATGATGGCACTACTAAATGGCAAATAATAAAATACTAAATATTATACAAAATGCTTTCACTCTAAAAATATTCTTTATTTCTGGGCCATGCTCAGTGATGCTTCTGGGGTTATTCTTTGACTCTGCTCTCAGGAGTTACTCCTGGTAGTTCAGGGAACTATATGAGATGCTTGGGACCAAACCTAGATCAGCCATGTGCAAGGCAAATGCTCTGCCTGCTGCACTATCTCTCTGGTCATCCTAAATATTTTTGTATTTTTTTGGTTTGTTTTTTGGGCCACACCCAGTGATGCTCAGGGGTTACTCCTGGCTGTGTGCTTAGATATCGCTCCTGGCTTGGGGGACCTTATGGACGCCAGGGATCGAACCCAGGTAAATCCTGGGTCAGCTCCGTGCAAGGCAAATACCCTACCGCTGCGCTATCACTCTGGCCCCATGTTTTTGTATTTTTAAATTTACTAGAAAAGTACTAAGCATTTCTATGAGAAATACTTTAGTATATGTAGTTAATTAAAGTGTGCTACAATATTTAAGTTTTTAAAGCTTAAGGTTCAAAACAAATTTTAGTACAGCAAGATTCACAAGTTTTTCCCGAATTTGTGAATACAGTTATGTACAAAATTTGTATTCTGAAGAAATATATAAGGATACACGCTAAAATATTTTTATAATGGCAATCACTGGGAATTGGAGTGGGGTGGAAAAGGACGGATGTTAGACTTTGAATTATTGAAATCTTTCCAATGTTACATATTACCTTTTTATTGTTAAACACTTGTTCCAAAGCAGGCATCGGAGCAATAGTATAATGGGTAGGGTATTTGCCTTACACATGGCTGACCTGGGTTCGATCCCCAGCATCCCATATAGTCCACTGAGCCTGCCAGGAGTAATTTTGGTTTTTGGGCCACACCTGGCAGCCAGGTTACCTGGCTCTGTGTTCAGAAATTACTACTGGCAGGCTCAGGAAACCATATGGGATGCTGGGGATCTAACAAAGGTCAGTCACATGCAAGTCAAATGCCCTATCACTGTGCTATTACTCTGGCCCCCAAAATTTGATAATTTATAAGATAAAACTTAATGTGGTATATGTAAGTGTACATGGCTATTCAGGTTTAATAGGATTCAGAATAATCCTAAGGTATTTGCCTCACCCACGCTAGCCTAGGATGGACTTCGGTTTGATCCCTCGGAGTCCCATATGGTCTCCCAAAGTCAGGAGCGATTTCTGAGACTCTAGCCAGGAGTAACCCCTGAACGTCACTGGGTGTGACCCAAAATGAAAACAAAACAAAAAGAAAAATCAAAGAAAGTGAGTATTATGCAGGTCTGAAATAAATAATAATGACAAAAATCATCAAACTCTTCCCAGGAAGATCAAATAAGTACGAGCACATTAAGCTGGAAATGATGGATAGCCCATTATTTCAAATACAGACTAAATTGAGTTGATAATATTAAGTTGGGAGGTTATTTTTTTTTTTTTCTTTTTGGTTTTTGGGTCACACCCGACAGTGCTCAAGGGATACTTCTGGCTCTATGCTCAGAAATCACCCCCGGCAGGTTGCGGGGGACGACTATAGGGGATGCCGGGATTTGAACCACTGTCCTTCCGCATAAAAGACAAACACCTTACCACTGTGCTGTTTCTCTGGCCCCGAGGTTATCTTTTTTGGTATAACAAATGAGATAAAGTAAAGCTCTCTGGCATACAAAAAGTACATGGATTTGTAGATAAATGCCAATGACCAAAAAATAGTCAGTAAGCTAATAATAGCCAATAAGCCAACAGTAAAAACTATTTGTTAGTTCCCATAATGGACTAAGTGAAGTTTAGAAAACATTCCCCCCCAAAGTAGTTTTAATATATTAAAGAACAAAACGAAAATATATAGCTCCTTTAGAGTATTTTTGACCTTTCCTAATGAGAAAAAAATTTACTTAAAATAAAGGACTTCTAAATTGTTAATTTTTAAAAACTTACTCTGTATCTTCTTGGAAAATAATACAATAAAACCTAAATGTATGGTGTACATAATTTCTCTAGCTGCTACATTATAGACAAATGTGTAAATTAAAAACAAATGTGGAGGTGCCGGATGGATAGCATAGTGGTAGGGTGTTTGTCTTGCACACAGCCAACTCAGGACAGACCTGGGTTTGATTCCCAACATCCCATATGGTCCTCTAGACTGCCAGGAGCGATTTCTGAGTGCAGAGCCAGGAGTAACCCCTAAGCACCCCTGGGTGTGACTCAAAAACCACACAAAACACGAAAACAAAAAAAATGTGGAGTCAAGAGAGATAGTACAGCAGGTAAGGTACTTGCCTTGCATGCAGCTGACCTGGGTTTAATCCCTGACTTATAATATGCTCCTCTAATAAACCAGAAGTGATCCCTGAGCACAGAGCCAGGAGAAAGCCCTGAGCACTGTTGGATGTGGTCTTAAGACAAAACAATAAAAATCAAACATAGAATTACCGGATGGCTCAGCAATTTTACTCCTTGGCATGTATCCCAAGAACACAAAAACATCTTGAAAAAAAAATATATGTGTATATATATATGTACACACACACACACCCAAGATATATACAAACCTATTACCACTGCAGTACTAACCCAAATGTCCAATGACAAATGTGAATAAAGAAGTTATGACACATATTTCTATGTACACACATATACAATGGAACACAAGGAGGTATAAGAAAAAGATGAAATTTTGCCTTTAACTACAATTTGGATATAGCTAGAAGGTATTATGTTAAACAAAAAAGGTCAGAGGGAGAAGTACAAACAGTATGATCTCACTCATCTGCAGTACCTAAACAAAGCAAGGGAATAAATAGTATCTAATGATAACAAATTCTTGGACTTTGACATTAGAACTGAGGTTACTAAGCAGTGGGAGAAAGGTTCTTGAGAGGCAAGAAGCAGCAGCAAACTAAATTAACATTAAGAACTGTAGTGGAGGATCTTGGGCACTTTGGTGGTAAAGATGCAGTGATTATATACCAAAATTATAAGTGTTAACACTGATGTGTTTAGTTACTATAAAAGGGAAGAGGAAGGAAAGGAGGTCTAAGAACAGCTCAGAAAGTTACATCACACACTTTACATGAGCAAACACCAAGTAGTTCCCTTCCGCAAACTAAAAAGCCCTCTAGGTACTGTCAGGTATCCCCCAAACAAACAAAAATGTTGAAGACAGTTTACAGGTTTCATGGAATCTATTTCTCTTCCATAACACTATGCTGCTATATTTGAACTAAAAAAAGAACAGTCTGTGATACAAGGAAGGAATCTAACTTTATACAGCAAACTCCATGATAAAAAGCAATACTCTATGACTAGGGAAAGAGTCCACAGGGCTAGAGCACATGCCTTGCATGCAAAAGACGTGGAACTTAATCCCCGGTACCAAACTGCCCACTCCCAACACCTTTGGCCCCCAGCTCAGCTAGGCCTGAACACTGAACCTTCAAGCATTCAAAACTGGGTTTGGTATTCCAAGAGTGACCCTAGCACCCAGAGCACTTTTTGGGGAGGTTCCCAAATAATAAATTTAAAACTATAAACCTTTTTATTGTGTAGGGTATTTTAATGATCAGCAGGGTATAATTTTTC
This sequence comes from Suncus etruscus, assembly GCF_024139225.1. Taxonomy (NCBI): domain Eukaryota; kingdom Metazoa; phylum Chordata; class Mammalia; order Eulipotyphla; family Soricidae; genus Suncus; species Suncus etruscus. The sequence goes on from NC_064851.1 coordinate 46,166,095, forward strand.
ATTTACTGTGTTCTCTTTTCTTTCTTTTGAGGGACGGGGGCCCATACCCAGCAGCACTCAGGGTCTCCAGGCTCTGTGCTCAGAAATCGCTCCTGGTAGGCTTGGGGACCATATGGGATGCCGGGGATTGAACCTGGGTCCATGCCAGGTTGTCCGTGTGCAAGGCAAACGCTCTACTGTTGTGCTATCACTCCGGCCCCCTCTTATTTCTTGAATTAATGTTTTGTAGTTTTCTTTATATAGGTCTTTCATCTCTTAATTTGACTCCAAAGTACTTGGTTTTTCTGAGCACAATTGGGAGTGGGATTGATTTTTTTTTTAATATCTCTGTATTCTTTTCTATTATTTGTAGATAGAAATATCATGGATTTTTGCATATTAATTGATTATTAATTGTCAGGCAAGTAGCCTGACACTTGATTAAAGAAATCTATTGTTCTGGCAGATATTTTTTAAGTCTTACCATTTTCTAACTATGTTATTATGAGTGCAGAGCCAGGAGTGACCTAACTCCCTGAGCGCTACTGGGTGTGCCCTCCACAATGTGCATCAAAAATTGTTTTAAAATAGGGGCTGGAGAGATAGCATGGAGATAGGGCATTTGCCTTTCATGCAGGTTATTGGTTCGAATCCTGACATTCCATATGGTCCCCTGTTCCTGCCAGGGTCAATTTCTGAGCATGGAGCCAAGAGTAACCCCTGAGGGCTGCCGAATGGGACCCAAAAACAAAAACAAAATAATTTGTTTTAAAATAATATCTTTTTTTTGTTTAGTTTTTGGTTCACACCCGGCAATGCTTAGGGGTTACTCCTGGCTCCATGTTCAGAAATCGCCCCTGCCAGGCACAGGGGACCAGATGGGATGCCGAGATTTGAACCGATTCAAACCACTCTCCTTCTGCATGAAAGGCAAATGCCTTACCTCCATGCTATCTCTCAGGCCCCTAAAATAATATCTTTATTTAAGCACTATGATTACAAACATGTTTGAAGTTGGATTTCAGTTCTAATAAAGAACAGTCCTCTTCACCAGTGCAACCTTTCCACCACCAGTGCCCTTAAAATTTTGAGTATTTATTTGGTATACACTGTAATTTTCACTAAAGTCAAAATTAATGCAAACATGACAGCTAGAATTCACGAAGAAATTAAAATCTGTGCTTGCTTCGGCATCATATATACTAAAATTGGAACCATAAGAGAAGGTTATTATAGCCTCTGTGCAAAGATGACACACAAATTTGTGAAGCATTCTAAAAATAAAAGAATTTAAAATCTACAAGTCACATCTAAGTTAAATAGACTTTGTACTTAATACCATACACAAAACTAATATATCTGAAGCTCTTATACTTAAAGACACACATATAAAATCCTGTAGTCTTTGTTGAAGATCATTCAATTAAAAAATCTCAGACTATTGAAAAAACTATTAATCCCTCAGTATATAAAGCATATGGGCCCAAAGTATTTAGAACATAGATGTTTAAAACAGTACTTGGGGTGCCTGGAAGTCACTTCTGATGATGCTTGACTCAATGGGCCTGGACACTTTGACGATTGGATAGACAATTTAAAGTTTTAAGGCAGTATATTTCATTATTTGTGATAATAATGCACATATTTTTAAAGAAGATTTTAATTATTAACAAAATGTTAATATATTTGTTACATAATAATCATACAAATGCAGAAATTCCTTTTTCCCCTCCTATAGTTGCCAGTATTTTTAGGAAAAATGAGGCATGGGCTATAATATAGCAGATAGGATGCTTGCCTTATGTGCAGCCAATCTGGGTTAATTCCTGAGATCTCACCTCATATGCTCCCCCAAGCCCTGCTGGGAATGATCCTTGAACATAGAGCCAAGAGTAAACCCCTGAGTACCACTGGATGTGTTCAAGAAGATCCTCTCCAAAACAATTGAAAAAAGCACCAAACCGGGGCCAGAGAGATAGCATGGAGGTAAGGCGTTTGCCTTTCATGCAGGAAGTCATTGGTTCGAATCCTGGCATCCCATATGGTTCCCCGTGCCTGCCAGGAGCAATTTCTGAGCCTGGAGCCAGGAATAACCCCTGAGCACTGCCGGGTGTGACCCAAAAACCACAAAAAAAAAAAAAAAAAAGCACCAAACCAGAGGCTGGATCAATGGTGCAAGCGGTAAGGTGGTCTGCCTTGTGTGTGCCAGCCTACGATGGACTTGCGGTTTGATCCCCCAGTGTCCCATATGGCCCCTCAATTCAGGAGCCCAAAAACAAAACAAAAACAAAAACATCACCAAACCAAACTAATCCTCCCCCCCCCCCCCAAAGCCCACAAAAACAAAAAACTAACAAAAAGATAATTCAATGGGTTGAATGCAAGCTTTGTGTGCCGGAGCCCTGAATTTGATACCTGGCACTGCATGTTTCTCTGAACATTGAACTGGAAGTGGCCTCTGAAAGTTACCAGCTGTGTTCCCCCTTCCCCCAGAAAAGAAGCCCAAACAATAAATGGAAGTAGATGATCATGTTTTTGTCTGTCTCTCTCTTTTTTTAATACAGTGTTTGAAGGAAGTCAGGGTCATTCTTTTATCACTTTCCACTGCTCACAGTGGGGGATGGACATGCAATCTCAGCAACTGAATTTTAGGGCTGCTTACATGCTAGACATGTGTTCTGCCATAAGTGCAACTTCCCTATACCCAGTTTTTCTGTGTTAGATGATCAGATTTTTGATTTAATAAAATTGGAAAACTTAAATTGTTTCAGTTCCAGTAATAGTATTTCTAATAATGCTTAAAATCTTCCTACAGAAATCTGGTTAAGAAGTACTGTCCCAAACGTTCCTCCAAAGATGAAGAGCCAAGGTAAATTTTATGTGCTGTCATTGCATATTAAAATGGTTTAAGTGGTTTTTATTACTACATTTCTTTTAATAAATACACCTATTTTTGAAGAACATTATTTTTAAATGGATACATTCTTCAGAAGGGCTGATGAGTACTTTTCTAGAAAAGTTGAAGAATGGGTCTCCACTTATATGATTTGATTTCCAGAAAAAATTTTTTATATCTTATTTTATAATTGTCCTTAGATGTTTGATTTTATTCTTTTAGGTACTAAAATAGTTTGAGAAAAAGAGAATGAGTTTTTCAGGATTATTTAAAACCTTGAATAAATAGTTAAGAATTGGCAGTTTAAACAGAGACATATACATGACTACAAAATGATGAAACATAAAAAGACTAGACTTGAAATAACTTTATCTAATTGTCAGTTACAGGGATTCTCAGTGTAGTTAATGTTAATGAAATTCTAGTTGATCATTCTGCTTTCAGCTATATATTCTAGCATTATATGTGAAGCAGGTTTATATAGCTGTACAGGGGTCTTCAAACTACGGCCCGCGGGCCACATATTGTATTTATTCCCATTTTGTTTCTTCACTTCTAAATAAGATATATGCAGTGTGCATAGAAATTTGTTCATAATTTTTGATTTTACTATAATCTGGCCCTCCAACAGTCTGAAGGACAGTGAACTGGCCCCCTGTTTAAAAAGTTTGAGGAGCCCTGTTAGCAGTTTCTTATCCTTCCCTCCACACACATTTTTTACACTTCATTTTATCTTGTTTGTTTGTTTGTTTTTGTTTTGGGGCCTCACCTGATGGCACACGAGTTATTCCTGGTTCTACTCTCAGAAATTACTCCTGGTAGATTTGGGGGACCATATGGGATCGAACCTAGGTTGGCTGCGCCATGCAAGACAAAATGCTCCACCTGCTGTGCTATCACTCTGGCCCCTAATTTTATCCTTTTTTTTTTTTTTTTGGTTTTTGGTTTTTGGGCCACACTCGGCATTGCTCAGGGGTTACTCTTGGCTGTCTGCTCAGAAATAGTTCCTGGCAGGCACGGGGGACCATATGGGACACTGGGATTCGAACCAACCACCTTTGGTCCTGCATTGGCTGCTTGCAAGGCAAACGCCGCTGTGCATCTCTCCAGGCCCTAATTTTATCCTTTCTTACCTCACTTTGGGGGCACCTGTTATGGCACTTTACTTCCATTCAGGATGGGGCAGGTACATGGGCAGCTATGTCCAGAGCTGGTAGAAAAAGTTCTGTAGATAAACTATCAGATGCATTAAGTGGCATAATTGTCAGATTCTTTCCTAATGAGAAAACACATCATCTCTGCAACAGGTTCAGATTCCAAGTATAGCAATCTAACCAAGTTAATTCTCAAGGTCAGGCTATTCAATTGGCAGTTTATGTGATTCCTGTTTGCCCCCAAAACAGCAGGTAGTATTCTTATTTTTTTTGAGTGCAGATATTCCTTATTTAAAAGTAAGAATAAAGAGGACCAAAGACATAGTATAGGGGTAAAGTGCTTGCCTTCCTGTTCAGTTCCTAGAATTGTAATATGGTCCCTTGAGCAGAGAACAGAGAACTAGGAGAGATTTGAATCTGCCGGGTGTGTCCCCAAAATGAAAAATAAAATAATAATGAGTAAAGTTATATAGTTCTTGAAAACAGATACACTTGAGCTTGGTATAAGATTCTCTGTACAAATGTAGCTAGTAGCTAAGATTTAAATTGTATATATTAAAATTTGTCATGTCATACTCAGTCTATCCTGCATAAAATGCATTTGTAATAATAAATTTTATCATTTTAAAATATGTTTTTGTCAGGTTTACCTCGTGTATAGCCTTTTTTAACATCCTTAATGAGTTAAATGACTATGCAGGACAGCGAGAAGTAGTGGCAGAAGAAATGGCTCACAGAGTCTATGGTGAATTAATGAGATATGCTCATGATCTGAAGACGGAAAGAAAAATGGTAATTCTTATAATTTTATTCAGTTATTATATAAAATATTTTTATTTGCTTTGTGAAATATATTTGCAGTATAAATGTTTTTTCTGTATTTTTAAATTTCTTTTGCCTAAATATTATATGATACTCTTGGTGATTTGTGATCTTTTTTAATATAAGCCTAAGGTTTGGCAAACCTAGCATAGAACAAATCTAGCATACTATTTTTGTTTCCTAGTTCCCATAAGGTAAGACTGCTTTATACATTTATAAGATGGCTGAAAGGAAAAATCAAAAGATTATTATTTTGTGACAAGTGAAAATTATAAACAAATAAAATTTTATTTATTTAAATAAATAAAATTTTATTGGGGTAGAACCATGCTCATTTACTTATATATTACTTTTGGCTGTTTTTTTTTTAAATTATAGTAGAATTAAATATTTATAACAGACCAAATAGCTTGCAAGATTTAAAATACTAATCTGACCTTTTATAGAAAATATTTTTTGAACCCCTGGTTAAGGCTGTCATGTCATGCTAGACATTATTTCTGTTTTAAAATTAAAAGAAAAGTTCTATAAAATGGATATTTTAGAGTTTAATACTCTCTTCCTAAATCTTGTATTATATTAACTAGTACCTTAGGGAAAGAGAACATCTTTTAGGGACTTTAGACTTTAATAATTAATGGAATATTTTTGTTTTATTTTTGGTTGTTTTGATCTTCAGCATCTTCAAGAGGGACGTAAAGCTCAACAGTATCTTGACATGTGCTGGAAACAAATGGATAATGTAAGTTAGAGTGCTTTAATGGTTTTAACAAAGTTCTGTGAGCTAGTTTATCTTTAAATTCTCTTGTGCTTCAGATTTCTTTGAGTTCGTATTATAATTGATCATTGGTATAAATTGAGAATATGAGATCATTTTTTGCTATTATAATTGTGCCACTCTGTAATTAGATTATATTTAGGAAGTTAAAAAAACTTTGTAGTAGTTACTGTAAAATTGATAAAAGACTAGGAAAGCAATTATCTTAGAAGATTATTTGATTGAGGCTGATAGGTCCTTTATTTTATTCTTTGTGTGTGTGTGTGTGGGGGGGGGTTATTCACATTGTTGCTAGGTGTTATTCTTTTTTTTTTTTTTTTTTTTTTTTGGTTTTTGGGCCACACCTGGTGACGCTCAGGGGTTACTCCTGGCTATGCGCTCAGAAGTCGCTCCTGGCTTGGGGGACCATATGGGACACCGGGGGATCGAACCGCAGTCCGTCCAAGGCTAGCGCAGGCAAGGCAGGCACCTTACCTTTAGCGCCACCACCCGGCCCCGCTAGGTGTTATTCTTACTCCTGGCTCAGGAATCAGTCCTGGCATTCATGGGGGGACTATATACGGTCAGAGATATAACCTGGGTCAGCCATGTGCAAGGCAAATGCTCTACCTGCTGTTCTGTTCCTCTGTCCAGTGTCATGTTACTGTTGATATTATTTTTATCATATAAAAATACAATGGGTGGTCCAGATTATTTTAAATGTCTTTTAGTTCACTGATACTATAATAATACTTTTAATCCAATGCTGTTGGTCAGAGGCTATCCTATGTAGGAAATCAAGTATTTTATAGAACAGAAGCATAGTTACTAGATTCTAGCATTGTCTAGCTTGAGTACTGTGGAGCTTGGCGCTGAGATCCCAAGCACCATTGGGAGTAGAGTTTTTGCCACCCCCCTCCAACTAATTATAAAAACATAATATCTACTTAAAAGTTTTTCCATTGTACTGTGGTACATGGTAATGTGGCTTATCTTAAATATAATGGCATGTAGTCATTTGAAAAAATAGAAAGTATTAGTACCAGGGATATGACACAGCAGTAAAGAATGTGCATCTTGTCTGTGAGACCTTGAGTTTGTTCTTAGAACTGGTAGTTAAAATTTTAAAAATCTACCGGGAACATTATCTCCTTCACTTAAAATATGCTTTACTTAATTACATTTTACAAAGTAAAAGAAAGGAATCCTAAGTTGTGATGATCATGATTCTAAAGTGGAATGCCTTGCTTTGCGTATTTTTATGATAGGCACTGTACTTATTGAAAATACACTAACATTTTTCATGTAAAATTATTTTATTGTTGGTAAAAGGATCTTTAAAACTAGAGATTTTAAAAAGCGTCTGGGGCAAGACTGATAGTACAGCAGGTAGGGGGCTTACCTTGCATGCAGCCGCCTGGTTTCATGCCCTAACACACTTGGCCCTCTGAGCCCATCAGAAGTGAAATCTGAATATAAAGCCAGAAGCTCTAAGTACTGCCTGGTATGGCCCAAAAATGGAGGAAGGTTCATGTATGTGTACTGTTTCTGGCCTTTTATCATTCTTTTTAAAACACATAACAACTTTAAAGTTCTATTATAAGATTCTAAATACCAGTTCTGATGCAAAACTTTTAGGTTTGGAACTGGAGTGCTAGTAACTATGAGTATGGCACTTGTCTTGCATGTGACCAACTGGGGTTTGATCACATATGAGCACCATTAGGAGTGATCTCTGAGTGAGATATAGGGGTAATCCCTGTGAACCATCTGGTGTAGCCCAAAATTAAAAAAAAAAAGTTTAATTTCGTTTCCCCCTAATTTTAGGCTTAAGAATTTTCCAGCAGTCTTTTGTTTTGATTTCTAATTGGTTTTAGCAAGACTTTTAGGGAGTATTTACATCTATTACATTTTAAATTACCTTTAAGAGCATCTTTAGTATTTGTCTTCTAATGAGTATATGTATGCATGTTTTTATTTGCAGAAAATAACAGACTCCTACACTCATGAGTCTTTGGTCCATTTACAAATTGTTGGCATTAGTCATTTTTATTACTATGTGCTGACTTGCCTTTATATTAAGTGGCAGTTAATTAGCAGAAGTTATAGGGGTCATAAGAAAGAAACATCAACAAATAAATGTAGGAGAGATTTCTTTAAGGATTAAAAATACCATGAAACAAAGATGAATTAAGTTCACCTCATGCTTTGTTGATGGTGCGTTTGACATGTGCTGCTGGATCAACAGTACATATCAAATACAAAAAGTGACTATTATGTAGTTCAAATTTTTGAGGAGTATGTCTTTTGTTGTTGTTGTTGTTGTTGTTGTTGTTGTGGTTTTTGGGTCACACCCGGCAGTGCTCAGGGGTTATTCCTGGCTCCATGCTCAGAAATTGCTCCTGGCAGGCACGGGGGTGGGGGTGGGGGGGGTGGGGGTGGGGGACCATATGGGATGCTGGGATTCGAACCGATGACCTCCTGCATAAAAGGTAAACGCCTTACCTCCATGCTTTCTCTCCTGCCTGAGTAGTCTGTCTGCTAGTGACAGCAGACAAATATGATTTCTGTGTAATACATAGAACTATTACATAAATATATATATAAATATATATAAATTTATAAATTCATATATAATAATATATATAATATATAATAAATTTATTATATATAATAAATATATAAAAATATATATAAAATATATATAATATATAATAAATTTATATATACATAAATTATAAATTTATAAATTATAAATTTATATATAATAATATATAATATATAATAAATTTATTATATATAATAAATATATATAAATATATAAATATATATAAAATATAAAATATATAATATATAATAAATTTATATATACATAAATATATATACACATAGTACAGAAAAGTATATTTAGTACTATAGCGCTCTAGATTATTTTGCTGTTAAGACATTTTAGGAGTTTTTTGGTGGTTTTACAAATAAAATATCTAATATAAAAATAGCTTTATTCATAATTAAGTTCAACTTGCTTCATTATAATTTCAGAGAAGTAAACATGGAATCTAATCTTAATTTTCCCAGATTAGTGATTTTATGTTATATATGGACAGAATACATATATGTTTATTCAAATACATTTATGTTCTTTGAATAAATGGGAGTTTTACTTGGTGTCTCATACTTACTAGATGAACACATTGAAGAATTTAATAAATTAATAAAGAATTAATTTTCTTTCTTTCTTTCTTTTTTTTTTTTTGGCTTTTGGGTCACACCCAGCTGCAGTTAGGGGTTACTCCTGGCTCTGTGCTCAGAAATCACTCCTGGCAGGCTCAGGGGGATCTTATGGGATGCTGGGATTCAAACCACCGTCCTTCTGCATGCAAAGCAAATGCCTTACCTCCATGCTATCTCTCCAAATTAATTTAATAAAAATTTATTTTTATTAAAATTACAGGTATGTCTGGTTCTAATTAAATTATAAACTCAGAGACTTTTTGGCTATCAAGATTTAGATATAAGAGCACAATTTCTTTATGTTAAACTTTTTTTTTAAGTTTTTATTTTTAATTATGAGAACAAAGATGCAAAGAAAGAGGTAAAGTTACAGTGGAAGGACAAGCATCTGTAACATAATTCTCAGAAGTCCCCTTGTTGATATCTTAACTTTGAACTTTCAGCCAAAGAACATTAAGATAAATAAAACAGAATACATGTATAATTACTTTGTCCCTCAAGTCCCCAGATTGTAATACATTATAATATTTCTTAGCAGCAGACAAGGCAATCTAAAGCCATAAAACTTATGTAACTCCTTAGACATTAGAGGCATAGTTTTTTTTTTTACATTTCCATGTACATGCATATTAGTTTAAGTTAACCTCAAAAGTTTAAGTGTTTTTTTTTTTTTTTTTTAAGGATTAGAGTCAAAGGAGCACAGTAAAAACGGTGTTAGAGTGGCAATTGTTGTTTGCATAGGCCCACCAAAATATGAGGGCCTGGAAAGGAATAACCTTGGCCTAAATACAAAGAGACCCTACCCCTGAAGTTTCCTGGCATAAGGACCAACTCTAGGCTCCAGGCAAGCTAGATGGTCCAATCCAAGACATTGTCTGTAGTGCCAACACACTTTTATTTTTCACATAGTCTCTGTTGTTGGTATCATGTTTCTGTATATGTTAAACTTTTAGCACAACTGTTTGAAAGAAAAGGAAATCTCTAAATGCTCAGAACCGGAAGTAAGAGAAAAGCCAGAGTGGCATCTAAGCTGTTAAAGTTGTTTGTTTATAAAGTAGAGACAAAGAATTTGAAGTAGATTGTTTTCTGTTTCGTTTTGTCTTGTTTTGTTTTGGGAGCCACACCTGTGTTGCTCAGGTCTTACTTTTGGCTCTGTGCTCAGGAATCACTCCTGGCAGGCTCAGGGAACCTTATGGGATACTGGGGATCAAGCCTGGGTTGGCTACTTGCAAGACAAACACCCTCCCCACTGTGCTTTCACTCCAGATCCACTATGGTGGTTTAATGCAGTGTTTTTTAGTCTTTTATTAGCTATGGCTCCTTTCTACCCTGTTTTGTTCCTATTCTCTTTTCTGTTCTTTCCCATCGACCTATTTTCATTTTATGGGCCCTCGTTTATATGATTTTCTTTGGGGGTCTCCCCCTCGTGGTCCCTGACTGTGACACTGACTTAATGGTACCTTACTCTAAGGTACAGGTCTCAAGTTTACTTAGTCTGTTAATCTTTTAGGAAAAAAATCACCTACTGCCCCCATGAAATCTACCTTAAATTGAACAAACAAAAAAACACTTCCTTAGTTGTAGTGAGGATACTACTGTCTCCCTGGATCATCCCAGTGCCCTGTCTGCTTAAGATAGTGGGTTATATTACCCACTTTGGGAAAGATTGCTTGAAAGAATTGGCTTTTAAGAGACCAGAGAGTACAGCAGGAAGGGAACTTGCTTTGCATTCGGCCAATTCATATGATCAGGCAAACACTGCCAGGACTGATCCCTAAGCACAAAACCATGAGTAACCCTTGAGCACTACAGGCTGTGGTCCAAACAAAAAATGAATTGGCTTTAGTCACAGGGATGGAGATTTGATTTTAGCTTAGAATACTGTAAAATGTTGAAACGGGGTTGGAGAGATAGCACAGTGATAGGGAGTTTGCCAACGGGGTCAGAGAGATAGCACAGTGATAGGGAGTTTTCCTTGCATGCAGCTGATCCAGAAAAGATGATGATTCTAACCCCGTTTCCCATATGTCCCCTGTGCCTGCTCGGAACGATTTCTGAACACAGAGCAGCAGTAACCACTGAGTGCTGCTGCCTGTGACCCAAAAACAAAAACAAACAAAAAATGTTGAAACTGAGAGCTCTAGAAAGTATAAACCTTAGAAGGAGTCAAATACTAGTGAAAAGCGAAGTGAGAGAATTGTTTTCTGTAGGTCAAAGGAGGGGAGATATTCTGGGTGAAATTTACACTTTTCTTTTGCCCTTACTGCAATACCAAGGATTGAAGTTAGGGCCACATGCTTTAAGATATGGGGTTGATCATAGAGCCACATCCCCTGGACAAATGTTTTGATCCTGTAGTTACAATTTTTAGAATCCAAATTTGTACTCATTGTTGTTATTAAAAAAAATAAAAGATTGACATAATAACTAAAAGTAAGGAGGTTAAATCTTTAAAAATTGACAGCCTTTTTTTTTTTTTTAACAGTTATCAGAATGCAGATAATAAAGCCTGAAATGGCCTTATTTTCCAGGCAAGAATTGGAAGACTTCTTTGGGGAAAATTAGCTTGAGGAGAAAGACATACAAATACTGATATCAGGAAAACCAAGAAAATTGTCTGACCATGTCACTGTAAATGAAGAGAGCATAATCTACAAGTCCTATTTCCAGAGCTTTCAGAAGCATTTTTCAAATAAGAGGAGTTAGACAAGGAGCTACAACCATTCAAAGAAAATATCTAGCACATGCTTTGGTTGTGGGAGGTTCAAGTTCTATTACTTATACTGGTACTGGCACTGACATTGAAAGTTCCCAAGCACTGCCAAGAGTAATCCTTTAGCATATAGTCCATGATAGCTCTTGGAATAACATCAGGTGTCCCCAACCCACCATAAAACAGATGTAAATATCAGAGGCCAAAACTAAAGAAAGCTACTTTGAAGAGCTGAATAGTACTCCTGTGACACAGTAGACATAAAACCTGACAAGTTCAGCTGATACCTCACCAAAAAATAAAAGCAAGCAAATACTAAAACCAAGCATATAGTAAAACTAAGTACAAAAACCAATACGTTATGAATTAAGCTTTTATTTTTCCTCACTAGATGAGTTGTATAATAAATATTAACAGTTATGCCTGTGAATGTTTTTTCATCCATAATATGTAACACTTAAGGTACATGTATTGTAGTACCGATTCTGATTTAGAAAATTAATTTTTTGGGCTGGAGAGATAACACAGCAGTAGAGTGTTTGCCTTGTACGCAGCCGATTTAGGACAGACGTTGGTTCGAATCCTGGCATCCCATATGGTCCCACGAGCCTGCCAGGGATGATTTCTGAGCACAGAGCCAGGATTAACTCCTGAGCACTGTGGAGTGTGACCCAAAAATAAAGAAAAAAAATTTTTTTTAATTTTTTTAGGTGTCAGAGAGAGAGAGTAGGAAATAGGACACTTGCTCTTTATGTGAGCCAACCCAGGTAACTCCAACATACAATATGGTCATCCAAACACTGCCAGGAGTGATTTCTGAGTGCGAAGACAGGAGTAACCTCTAAGCATCAATGGGTGTGGCCCCAAACAACAATAACAGAAAATTAATTTTCTTAATGTATAATTCTGTGACAATATATTATTGTTGTTGTTTTTATTGTTATTATTTTGTTTGTGGGTCACACCAAGCAGTACTTAGAGGTTACTCCTGGCTTTGAGCTCGAAATTATTCCTGTCAGGCTTTGGGGACCATATGGAATGATGGGGATTGAACCTAGGTCAGCAGTCCTGGGCAGCCCTACCAGCTGTGCTATACCTTCAGCCCTGACAATAATTTAGTTATTTTTAATGTGATATATTTAATTTTATTTCTTAAGTAAAAATAAAAATAATTTTAATTTTACAGAGTAAGAAGAAATTTGAAAGAGAATGTAGAGAGGCAGAAAAAGCACAACAAAGTTATGAAAGATTGGATAATGATACGAATGCAACCAAGGCAGATGTTGAAAAGGTAAGAAATATACACCCCAATGTTGATATTACAATACTTTTTGTATGTAGACAGTAGCTATAATTTTTAGAATTTCCTTAAGATCTTGACTGTATATATAAAATAGACAAGTATTTGACAATCTTAAGTGATATGTATTAGTCTGAGAGGGTGATTTTAGTTAAAACTTGATTCACTTTATTTTAAATGTGTACGTGGCTTGGTCTCAGATGCATTGATGGGGAAAAAATATGGACAGAACTAAATACCAAAGTCAAAGTCAATGATTATAGAATCAAGAGATCTAAACTTTTAACAATCTAAACTTAAATGGGGCCTGTTATATTGGCAGGCCAGGGGGCAACAGGTGGTGGTATAAATGCATTCTGAGTTCATTAGTGGAGGGAGGTTGACATTGGTGGTGGGAATGGCCCTGACTTACTTTATATCGGAAATTCAACTGTGAAAAACTCTGTGGATCACAATTGTTTCTATTAAAAAAAAAAAGATAACAGATAGGTCCACCATAGAGATAAAATAGGCATTGTTAATAGTAAAATAACAAGAAAAAAATGCATTTGAGTATTTATTGATTTTAAAAAATAATTGAATAAGTATAAATTAGATCCAAGACAAGTCTCTTAGCACTTTGCATTTAATGTGGCATTTACTCATGGAGTTTATGGTTGCCCTCTATCAGAAAGATCTGTTTATTCCTAGTTTGTTCTGGGATTATATACTTACGCAACCATTGTTGCCATTAGGTTTAATATTATATGTATATAGAGTTATTTATTTATTTGTTTATTTATTTGTTTATTTATTTATTTATTGGTTTTTGGGTCACACCTGGCAGTGTCAGGGGTTCCTCCTGGCTCTACACTCAGAAATCGCTCCTGGCAGGCTTGAGGGACAATATGCGATGCTGGGATTTGAACCACCGTCCTTCTGCATGCAAGGCAAACACCCTACCTCTATGCTATTTCTTTGGCTATATCTGTAGAGATTTTTTGTTTTTTTTTTTTGTTTTTGAGCCATGCCTGGCAGCACTTGGGTTACCATATGGGGGGGATCATATGGGATGCCAGGAATCCATGGGCCTGTCCCAGGTTGATCACTTGCCTTAGAAATGACTGATGGGGGGGGGGCATGGAGGGAGATTTGGGACACTGGTGGTGGGAATGTTGCACTGGTGAAGGGGGTGTTCTTTACATGACTAAAACCTAATCATAATCATTTATGTAATCAAGATGTTTAAATAAAGAAAAAAAAAAAGAAATGACTGATAATGGTTCCAATTCTGGAACCCTGAATATGATACTCTGAACTCTTCCAAGAGTAATCATCATTTACAGCATTGGAAATAATCCCAGAACACTGCTAGGTATAACCCTCCAAAATAACAGGTTTTTTTTTGTTTTGGTTTGGTTTTGGTTTTTGGTTTTGGGGTCACACCCAGCGGTGCTCAGAGGTTACTCCTGGCTCTGCACTCATAAATCGCTCCTGGCAGGCATGGGGGACCAAATAAGGTGCCGGGATTCAAAGCACCGTCTGTCCTAGATTGGCTGTGTGCAAGGCAAACGCCCTACTGCTGTGTTCTTTCTCCGGCCCCAGTTTTTTTCTTAAATTTCCTTTCCTTACTCTTACTAAATTGTATATTTATAGTATTTATTTTATGTAAATTAAAATACATTAGCATATAATTATTTGAACTTTAATTAAATGTATATACATATAAAAAAGGGTACATGGCTGATCCAGTTTAATTCACAGCACCCTATATGGTCACCTGAGTCTCTAGAAGTGATCCCTGACCACAGCTGGGTGTGGCATAAAAACAAGCAAAATAATCTAAAATGACCTTAATGCAACAGTTTTTCTCATAAGACTGTTGAAAGAAGATTATATGATGTTAAATTGTTTCTCAATGAATATAAAATAAGATTAATAAACTATGGAGCCAGAGTGATGGCACAGCGGTAGGGCATTTATTTGCCTTGCATGAGACTGACCCAGGATGGACCCTGATTTGATCACCCGGTGTCCCATATGGTCCCCCAAGTCAGGAGCGATTTCTGAGCGCATAGCCAGGAGTAACCCCTGAGTGCTGCTGGGTGTGACCCAAACATCAAATTAAATTAAAGAAAGTGGAATTTGAGTAAGAAAGTGTATTTATAATTTTCAAATTACTCAAGTAACATGATTCAGTCCTGTGAAAAGTGCAGTTTCTTTCCGTTTTATATCAGAACACTGAAATTTGTTTAGACACCTCTACTAGAATGTATAAGAAGTTTGCTTTTAGTTTGTATTCTAGGCCTTACCAGTGTAAACGATACTTAGATGATTCACTTGAAAATAATTTCTAAAAGAATTTAGGATAGCAAATTTATATTCTAACTTTTAAAAAATTTTTATGGTTTTGGGGCTAGAGATATAGTACTGTGGGCATGGTGCTTGCCTGCGTGTGATCTACCAGGATTTGATTCCTGGCACCCCCAGGTGCCCCCAAGCATTGTCGGGTGCCTAAACAAAACAAAAGAAAAAACCTTTTTATGGTTTTATATATTGATGAAAATGATTGTTGAGTAATATTACCTTATCCCCAAATCACAGTTTTTTTTATTATTTGGTTTTATTGTGGTTCTAAGATAGAAATAAACATATTAAAGAAATAATTTACTATTCATTGCTAAAAGCTTTGATTTAAAAGTATTTGAAATATTCTTACTCTTCTGATTAAAAGCTTCTGTTTCAAGCAAAACTGTCACTAATGTTACTAATTGTTAAAAATCTGGATAAGGTAAAAAGAAACTTAATTTGAAGGGATTTTTAAGGGCATGGATTATTTGCAGTAAAATGAAAGGAATGTTAGAGACTGTGGCTGTTACATTTTAAACATCTTAGATTTTTAAATAGCATTGATTGTTTTAATTCCAGTTTTAGTATAACCTTTAGGAAAGCACATTAACTATGACTTACTTATTGCTTTTTTTGATAATGTTTGGGACCAATTTGTCTCCAGGCTAAAATGCAGTTGAATCTTCGTACACATATGGCTGATGAAAATAAAAATGAATATGCTGCACAATTACAAAACTTCAATGGAGAACAACACAAACATTTCTACATAGTGATTCCTCAGATTTACAAGGTAAAATATATTTCTGTGAAGTAAGACAGTTTTAAAGTTGGGAGACCAGAGTTTAAAAACTTGAATTTATTTAGCTAGAGCAATAGTATAATGGGTAGGGTGCTTGCTTTGCTTAGAGCTGACCCAGGTTTGATCCCTGGCACCTTAAGAGTCCCGAGCCCATTTTCTTAAAATGTCTAATTATCATGAAGAAATTTCTTTAGGAGGACTAAAGAGAAAGTACATTGGGCAGGGTGCTTATCTTGAAAATGGGTAAGCACAGTTTAATCCCTGTTATTCCTTATGGTACACCAAGCACTGCCAGGGGTGATCCCTGACCTCACAGAATTAGCATTGTTGAGTGTGACCTGAAAAACAAAAAAAATTACATTACCTTTGTAAGTTTAAAAGTAAAATTTTTTTCTAAAAGCAATTTTTTTTAACTTTGAAATCACAATTTTCAAAGATTTTTTTATTAGTATGGTAGTCTACTCAAATAGTAATATTTTTTTAGAATGATTTTTAAAAAGATAATATCTTTATTTAAGCACTGTAATTACAACAGACATGATCATAGTTGGGTTTCAGTCATAAAAAGAACACCCCATTTCACCAAGTGCAACATTTCCATCACCAATTCCCCATCTCCCTCCTCCCAGATATTATGTAATAGAGAAAATTAATAGTATTTTCGTCATATGGTATGGTGTAATATAATACTATGAAATAAGATGTAAACTTTTTGACACTATATCAGAATAATTAGCATTAGTTGAGATGGCAAAATTAATCTTATACAGAGGTAGCATAGCTGTAGGGCGTTTGCCTTGCAAGCCATTGACCCAGGACCAACAGTGGTTCGAATCCCAGCATCCCATATGGTCCCCCGTGCCTGCCAGGAGCAATTTCTGAGCAGAGAGCCAGGAGTAACCCCTGAGCGCCTCCAGATGTGGCCAAAAAAATTTTTTTTTAATCTTATATAATGTATTTGCTAGTTTGAATTTTGCCTGCTTGCCTTCCTAGCTGGCAGATCTTGAATATATAATTCAAGCTTGCTTTGAGCTTACTTATGGGATGCTTAAATCCTACCCAGCATCACTTGATCCCATCCAACATCACAGTTGCCAAACAACCTCAGGTAAAGACATGAGGATTAAATGATGTTACTGCCTATTCTAGAAAGAAGAGAAGTTAGAGAATAAATAGTATTGATAAATTAATATCTGGGAGAGCAGAGTTTATATGAGAAGAGTGCCAGCTCTAATATTCTTCTTTTTTACTTTGTTAGGCAAATTAGAAGTATAAAGGAAGCTCAGTAAGAGGTGGTGGACTAGAGCAGGTATCAGATTTTGGTCATTTAATCCTGAGCATCAGGCTTGCCAATCCTTATTCACTGTTGTTTTTTCTAGGGTATGAGCTAAGCCTTTACAGTCTGTGGAGCCCTTAACTTTTGAGATTTTGTGTGTGTGTGTGTGTGTGTGTGTGTGTGTGTGTGTGTGTGTTAGCTAAGACTTTACAGCCTGTGGAGACCTTAACTTTTGAGATTAACAAATGTGTGTGCGCGCGCGAGTGCATTCGAGCGCGCACTATAATCCTTTTGTTTGGACCTTTTTAAAACAGCTTGCAGTTGTGTTATTCTGAGGGCAGTTCTGTGGAAATGCAGTTCTCAAAATAGACTAGTGATTAAAGAGGAAAAATTATATGAGGGCCTTGAGACTGAGATTTAATGTAGTTATTCCCTGGGAAAAATAAAGGTTAGTGTTGTCGAATATGAAATGTCAGAAAAGTGCCTTTAAGTATTATTTCATGTGTTTCAGTATAATTTTTAGTAACTTCTGGCAATCACATTTTGAATTGTGAAAATTATGTTTATATGCCACTTTGACCATGTAGCTTTCTGATTTTTATATCTTTTGTTCATAACCTCTTGATAGTCTCTCTGGCCTATTGAGTGTGGTGAGTTGGTTGAGTTGTGGATCATTAGTTAGTTTATTTTTTTCTGAGGTAATGTAATTAATGACTTAGAAGCCTTAGATTTATATGTTTTAGGTTAGTTGTTTTATTTTATCTATGTAATTTTTAGGTCACAACCAGCAGTGCTCAGGACTGAATTCTGGCCCTGTGCTCAGGCATCTTTTTTGTTTTGTTCTTTGTTTTTGGGTCACACCCAACCATGCTCAGGGGTTACTCCTGGCTCTGTGCTCAGAAGTCACTCCTGGTAGGTTCAGAGGACCATATGAGATGCCGGGATTTGAACCACTGTTCATCCTGATTGGCTGCTTACAAGGCAAATGCCCTACTGCTGTGCTGTCTCTCCAGCCCCAGGCAGCATTCTTGGCAAGGCTATATAGACCATATGGGTACTGGGGACCAAACCTAGTTTGACTGTGTACAAAGCAAGTGTCTTGCCCACTATCCTGTCACTCTGGCCACAAGCCAATTACTGTAAAAGGAAAAAAAGTGACACAAAAATTTGTTTTTAAATAAAACTTTTCTTGAAAGTATAAATAACAGTTCTTACTAAAAATAAAAAGTTGAGGTGGTGTGAGCATAGATCCAGTAACTTGTAGGGGTTCTTTAAAAAAAAAAGGCTTGAAAAACTGGTGTCCACTGAGAATGTGCTAAATAAACAGATTCATATATTTTAATACACCTCCAGATTTAAATTGGATTACAGATTTATTGGTCTTGTATAAAGGAACTATTAGGGTAGAATTTTGGGAGGATTGCCAGATGAAGTCAAAGTTTTGGGTTTTTTTTTTTTTTTTTTTTTGTTTCTGGGCCACACTTGGCTCAGGGTAGGTAAGGTTAGGAGACCATATCAGATGCTGGGGATGAAACCTGGATCACTTGCATGCAAGGCAAGTGACCTATCCTCTATACTATTGATCAAGCCCCAAGATTTTGTTGTTGTTGTTGTTATTGATTTTTGGTTCTTTTGGGGGGCCACACTAAGGAGCCTTGAAGCTTACCTACTGGCCCTGTTCTTGGGACATGTGTGAGGCATGTGGGAACCATATGGAGAGTGGGGGTATGGATGAGGATAGAAACCAGGTTAGTCTTGCCTGCCTGCTATACTATCTCTAGTCCTTGAAGGGGATTACTTCAGCATGAACAGAAACCTAGTTTTCTTTTTAAAAAAAAAATCTTTCTAATTATTAGCAACTACAAGAAATGGATGAGCGAAGGACTATTAAACTCAGTGAGTGTTATCGAGGATTTGCAGACTCAGAACGCAAAGTTATTCCTATCATTTCAAAATGTTTAGAAGGAATGATTCTTGCAGCAAAATCAGTTGATGAAAGACGGGTAAGTGTGATATAATTATATTTGAATAAGTGCACTTTGGTTTAGATTTGTATTTTAAGTTAATGAAATTAATTGGGAAAGGGTGAAATGATTGTTGAGTACTTGATTCCAAATTATATTCAGTAAAATTACGTTTGGTAATAAGATTGGACTTTGATGGGCTCAAAGGACCATTTTCTAATTATTTGAAAAAGTTTAATCCCTTCCTTTTCTTTTACTTTTTCAGTTTTTTGTTTATTTCTGGACCACACCCGGTGATGCTCGGGTTATTCCTGGCTATGCACTCAGAAATTGCTCCTGGCTTGGGGACATATGGGACACCGGGGGATCCAACCCCAGTCTGTCCTGGCCCAGCCGCATGCAAGGCAAATGCCCTACCGCTGTGCCACCGCTGTGGCCTCAAGAGGTGCTTTTAACACAAGAAACTTGAGCTGGATTTTGAAACTTGAGCAGTGTATGAAATGACGACTTAGAGAAAGAGGAAGCAGAGTATTATGGAATAGGAAGAACAGCGTAGACTTTCTCTTTTTGAGGAAGAGAATCTAATCACGTTATATCACTTAGGGTCTCTAGCAGAATCTTGTACCCACTAATTTGTCAGTAAATACTGGTTAAAATGACCAAAATGGATGGTTGGCAGAAACCGAGAAGGTAAATGAAGAGTAGGAGAACCAAATATATACCACATATGTTTAGTCTTTACAGCAAGTTGAGACTATATCTGAGAGGTTCCATTCTGAATTTGGAGATAAATTTAAACTGAAAAAAGGATTTGGGATTCTTGAATTCAGAATGCAAAGACTATATATTTCTGTATAGATGAATTTAATCTAAGGTTATAAACATAGGTACTCCTCTCCCACTCTTTAGTAGATGATTTCGGAGGAGTCATTGTGACAAAAGTTAAGATGTTCCTTAAAAAATTTTTTGACTTGGGGCCCGAGAGATAACATGAAGGTAGGGCATTTGCCTTGCATGCAGAAGGACGGTGGTTCAAATCCCAGCATCCTATATGGTCCCCCGTGCTTGCCAGGAGCAATTTCTAAGGACAGAGCCAGGAGTAACCGAGTAACTGAGCGCCGCTGGGTGTGGCCCAAAAACCAAAAAAGAAACAAACAAAAGAACAAGGGCAGGTGTGGTAGCACACTGGTAAGGCATTTGCCTTGCACGCAGGCTGATCCAGGACAGACCCGGTTCAATCCCTGGTATCCTATTTGGTCCTCCGAGCCAGCCAGGAGTGATTTCTAAAAAAGAAAAAAAAAAAAGGAGAGTGATTTCTGAGTGCAGAGCCAGATGTGGCCCCGAAATAAACAAACAAATAAAAAAACCAAAATCAAACAAAGTAGGGATTATTATAATTTCACAGGAAGAAATTATTCACTTCAAACCTTTAATGATTATGGTAGGACTATTTCTTTTGAAAGTTTATGTGTTTTTTTTTTTTGTTTGTTTGTTTTTTTTTGGAACACTCCTGGTGACGCTCAGTGGTTACTCCTGGCTATGCGCTCACAAACTGGCTTGGGGGACCATATGGGATGCTGGAGGATCGAACCAAAGTCCGTCCTAGGTTAGCGTGTGCAAGGCAAACACCCTACCCCTGTGCCACCTACCGCTCCAGCCCCGAAAGTTTATGTGGTATTAAGAGCAAATGAAATGCTTTAAAAAGTGTGTCTCTTACATACAGGACTCACAGATGGTAGTAGACTCCTTCAAGTCTGGATTTGAACCTCCAGGAGACTTTCCATTTGAAGATTACAGTCAGCACATTTATAGAACTATTTCTGATGGAACTATCAGTGCATCTAAACAGGAAAGTGGGAAGATGGACACCAAAACTACAGTAGGAAAAGCCAAGGGCAAGTTGTGGCTCTTTGGAAAGAAGCCTAAGGTAAAAGTAACAAGAATTGTATATGTTGTTATATAGTTTTAGCTTTCATTTAATAGAGTATGATTTATTATTAATAGAAAGTAGTTTGAATGATCGATATTTCATTTAGAAGCAGAATTTTATATCTTAATAGTGAAAATAATTTCTGGATTTTACTTTTGTATACCAGTTGATAAATAACACATTTAAGTAAATATGTAAGTTGCACTTTTGAAATTATATTGGTTATAGTTTCAGAAAGTTTCTTAAGGAAATTGATCAACAATACAACTATAATTGCCATCAACATTTGAAATAGATGGCTAACAAAATGAGAAGTGTCTTTATAGGCCTGGTCTGGTTATACTAATAATTTTTTTTTATCACTGTGTAAATACTGAGTGGGAAATTTTAAGTATTAGTGGTTATTTGCAGTTAAAAAAGTTTCCAGTAAGAGAATCTCAACTCTTATTGGAACTTACCTTCCAATGTGCTATTTATTTGAGATAAAACATTTCAGTAAATGAAAAACAGTTGAATAAATGAGTATTTAATCTTCATCAATTTAGTGATTTTTTTTAACAGTAACATCAAAAGAATAGGATAGCTTTTTTATTACAAATGCACAATTATGTACATTTTTCTGATCTTGACATGTGAATATCTAATATTTAACTTATGATACCTATGGAAAAGCACAGCTGTCATAACTCAAGTATTATTCATCTTATAATAATATTGTCCAGTCCAGTAGTTTGAGAGGTGATACTTATTCTTTAAGTTAGCTTATTAGCTAGGAGAGTTCAGAAAAACAAATACTGAAATTAAAAATAAAAAAGGACAGGGGATACAATAAGGATGAAATAGAAACAGTTTGAGAGGGAAGCCACAAAAATGTTTGGAAATAATTTTGCCTATTTTTAATGATAATTAATATTTTATGCTAATAGACATTGCCTATTTATATGTCTTTATAGTTGCTACCGTTACCTCTGATAGATGTTAAGTGTAAAATAAGTGGTACTACTATTTTAAAAATCAAGAATTTTCCAGTCAGGTCATAATTGCTATCTCTAACATAATGTGTACTCTATATTTTTTACCAGTCAGTTTGTAGAGAAATGATCAAGTGAAATGATACATTTTTAAAGGTAAACTTGTTTTTTTAATGACAATTTTGGCAAAATTATGTTAAATTAATTTTATTTTTATTACAAACTTTGAGTGATATTTTATAGAGTATATTGCCAAAAATAGAAAATTTCATATAGAGAAAAACAATGCACAGTTGGCTTATTGATTCCTTTCTTTATTTCCATATTAGCCACAGTCCCCACCCTTAACCCCTACTAGTTTATTCACATCCAGTACTCCTAATGGGTCCCAGTTTCTCACATTCTCCATTGAGCCCGTGCATTATTGTATGAATGAAATAAAAACAGGGAAGCCCAGAATTCCTTCTTTCAGAAGCCTCAAAAGAGGGGTAAGTTTAATCATGGGTTAAAATGCATGATGGCCTATTGTGTGTGTAGTGTGGCTTTAAATACTCTCCACCCTCATTATAAGGCTCTCTCTGATAAACATGTAGTACTAAAAACCACAAAGTATAGCTGCCCTCAAGTTAAAAAAAAAAAAAAAAGAAAAAAAAAAAGCCTCTTTATAACATTTGAAATACGTAACCGTAAAAGAATGGTATTATAAAGAGGGTGCTGGGTACACTCATATTAGCTATTTTGCTTTTGGTTTATGTGAAATCATGTCCACCATTGTCTTGTAATGTATTTACATTTTTAAGACTTTCAGTAATTTGTCACTAGCGCTACTCAAGTAATAATTTTTCACTAATGACAAACCAGTTTATAAAATATTTCATTGAAATCATTCAGTTTTAATTTTCCTACTTTAAAAGCACAAAATACAATTCCTAATAATTAAAAAATGAAATATAGGATAGAAAGCAAAAGAAAAGTTTTAAGAAGCTTATTTATGTATTTTTTTACTTGTAATTCCATTAAACTATACAAAATAAATCTTGGGTTTTCTTAAAGTTGAGTTTCACCATCTACTCAGAATCTCTATAGTTGTTATATTGTTTTGCTTAACGATATGTTTTTTGGCTTTTCTAAAATGTTATTTATTTTTCTTTGCTGGTTGAGGTCGTTGTTGGGTCACACCCAACAGTAGCTCAGGGACTACTCCTGGTTCAGTGGTCAGAGGTGGCAGAAAGCCTATTGAATTAGCTCTTTGACTTCTCTTTCTTTTTCATGTGAAAATTTTATTTTGGGGGCGGGGGGGCTACATCTTTTGGTATTTGGGGGCTACCTCTGATTCAGGGAACCCTACAGTGCCTGGGTTCAAATTCAAGCTTCCTGCATCCAAATTAATGCTCAGCCATTAATCTCTCTTTGTCTCTGACCTGCAGTAGATGTTTTGTTTTGGTTTTGGGTTTTTTTTTTTTTTTTTCCAGTGGGTAGGGCTTATAAGCAGTGCTCAGGATGTCTGGGGACCCTACCTGCAATTATTATAATTTAAATTATATTTTAGGTGCTGTAGTTCACAATATCGTTAATGTTTGGATTTCATGTATATCCCAATCCAACACCACACCTCTGTGTCCATTTCCCTCTTCCATTGTGTCAGTTCAACTTTCCAGTGGTACTTTTACCACGGAAGACCATTCTCAGTTTCTTTTGCCTTTGGGAATTTGTGAAACCCTTATTTTGTTTCTTCAAATCCTACATATGAGAGAAATCATAATCTATCCTTCTCCTGACTTACTAACTAGCATGGTACTCTCCAGAACCATCCACATAGCAGCAAATGGAATGGGTTCCTCTTATCACTATGAGAAATCCATCACATTCCAATATTCTTTTTTTTTTTTTTTTTTTGCATCACACCTGGCAGCCCTCATGGGTTACTCCTGGCTCTGTGCTCAGAAGTCACTCCTGGCAGGTTTGGACAACCATATGGGATGCTGGGATTCAAATCAGGGTTCATCCTGTGTTGGCCACGTGCAAGGCAAATACTTTATCGCTGTGCTATCACTCGTCCCTGTCATTCTAATATTCTTTTTTGTATGTTTGTTTTCTGGGTCACACCCGGCAGTGCTCAGGGGTTACTACTGGCTCTATGCTCAGAAATCGCTCTGGCAGGCTTGGGGGACCAAATGGGATGCCGGGATTGGAACCACTGTCCTTCTGCATGCAAGGCAAACTCATAACCTCCATGCTATCTCTCTGGCCCAATTCTAATTTTTTTGTTTTTGTTTTTGTTTTTTTTTTTGTTTTTTTTGGGCTACACCCGGCGATACTCCTGGCTGTCTGCTCAGAAATAGCTCCTGGCAGACACGGGGGACCATATGGGACACCGGGATTCGAACCAACCACCTTTGGTCCTGGATCGGCTGCTTGCAAGGCAAACACCACTGTGTATCTCTCCGGGCCCCAATTCTAATATTTTTGAGTAATATTCTGAATAGTATATGTACTGTAGTTTCTTCATCTGGTCATCAGTTTTTGGACATTTGATTTGTTTCTAGACTCTGGCTATGTTCAATAAATAGTGCAGCAATGAATGTAGGAGTGCAAATCTCTTTTCTCCCCTTTCCTTTCTGATTAAGTTTTTACTAAGGTTCTCTTTCTCTGTGAAACTCGCTAATGGTTTGTTCATTTTGTTTATTTTATCAAGAAACTAGCTTTTGGGTTTTTTGATATGCATTTTTGGGAGGATTTAATTTTGGTGCTAAGTTTCATTATTTCTTTCTACTTGCTTTGGGTTTCTTTTGCTGGTCTTTATCTGCTTAAGCTGTGTAATTAGATTATTTATCGGCACCCTTTCTTCCTCAGTAATGAACTTCTGTTGCTGTGAACCTTCCTCTTAGTATCACTTTTGCTGTGCTCTATTTATTCCAGTAGCTTCTATCTTCACTCACATTTGTTTTCAGTAATTTTTTTATTTCCTCTCTGCCTCTCTTTGACCCACTGGTCATTGGTTGTTCAGTAGTGAATTTTTTTTTAATTGTTTAATTGTTTAAGTGTTTTAATTTTTTCCCCATTTCCTCAATGGATTAACTTTCATATTTTAATTGCACCATAGCTTGAGAGAATAATTGATACAACTTCTATCCCCTTGATGTTATGGTATGTTTTGTGGCTTATCACTTACCTGAATTGAAGAATGTCCCATCTCTTTAGGAGAATGCATGTTCAACTATTTGGAGATGAAGGTCTGTCTGTGTGCCTTTCTGCCTGCCTGCCTGCCTGCCTGCCTGTCTGTCTGTCAATCTGTCTTTATCCATCCACCCAACCATACATCCATTGCCCATCTTTTCAATTCTTCCCTTAAAGCCAGTGTTTCCTTGTTGAGTTTTGATCTATTTAGAGGTGATAAAGTGGTGCTGAAGTCTCCAGCTACTCAGTATCTTCCTTCAAGTCTGTAAGCAGTTACTTAAAATATTTTGATGGTCCCTCTTAGATACATAATTTTTAGGAGTGTAAGTTCTTTCCTATCCTTTGATCATTAAGAAATGACCATCCCTGTTGCTTACAACATTTTAAAATTTGTAGTCTGTTTTCTGATATAAATATGAACATACCCTGGCATCTTTGTTATTGCTGTTTTTGTTTTTTGTTTTTGGGCCATACCTGACTGTGCTCAGGACTAACTCCTGGTTCTTTGTTCAGAGAGTACTCTTGTCAAGGACTCAGTGAATCATATGTGCGGCTGAGGCTCAAGCCCAGCATATTTGGGTACTATCTCTTGGCTATTGTACTATCTATTTGGCCTCATCCCAGCTTTAAAAGGGAATTGTTTGCTTGAATTGTGGTTTTTAGCCTTTGATGTTTGCTCTGCCTTTTCCACTCTGCTTTGTCTTGGAGACAGCAGAAAGTTGGTTTCAGTTTTCTGATTTATCATTCCAATCTGTGTGTCTTGATTGGTGAGTTCAGGCTATTGTCACCTGTAAGAAGTTGCTAAACAAAACTATGAAACTTTGTGCTATTCCTTCAAATCTGAATGATAGTTTATCTAGGTAGAGGGTATTTATATCATTTGAGTTTTTTAAAAAAGTATATCCTGGGGCCAGAGCGGTGGCGCAAGTGGTAGGGCATCTGCCTTGCATGAACTAACCTAGGATGGACCTAGCTGAGATTTGAACCACCATCCTTCTGCATGCAAAGCAAACGCCCTACTTCCATGCTATCTCTCCAGCCCATGATTAATAATTCTTTATCAGACTGCTTTCATGTTACTTGAGAACACTGATGATTCTTATCCCTTTCTATTTGAACTCATCCCATACTATCATGTGTATTATTTTGAGAGTTTCCCTATCTTTTGTTGTTTTCTAGAGGTTTCCCACTTCTCACCCTGTAGCTCACTGATTATTTATTTATTTTGATTTTTGGGCCACACCTGGTGCCGTTCAGGTGTTATTCTTGGCTCTGCACTCAGAAATCGCTCCTTGCAGGCTTGGGAGACCATATGGGATACTGGGGATTGAACCTGGGACGTCCCAGATCCTCTGCTGCAAGGCAAGCGCCCCGTTGCTGTACTATCACTCTGGTCCCAATGAGCTCACTGAGTTTTATCTTCAGCTGATGTTATTCTGCTGCTAAGGTCTTCCATTGAGGATTTTTTTTTTTTTTAAATTTCACCTCCCGGGCCCGGAGAGATAGAACAGCAGCGTTTGCCTTGCAAGCAGCCGATCCAGGACCAAAGGTGGTTGGTTCGAATCCCAGTGTCCCATATGGTCCCCCGTGCCTGCCAGGAGCTATTTGTGAGCAGACAGCCAGGAGTAACCCCTGAGCACCGCCGGGTGTGGCTCAAAAAAAAAAATTTCACCTCCCAAACTTTAGTTTTGTTACTTCTGATTGTCTTTTCATCTCTGACTTTATCCTTTTTATATGTTAAATTTTTGTTTCTTTGAGCTCATTAAATATCTTCAGCATGTCTTCTCTAAAGTTTGTATCTGAGAGGTTATGGAGCTAATTAGTTTTGGCTGAGTAACCAAATTTGGTAGACTTCTTCACTGCTTCCCATTACGTTTGTTACATAGTTTTTGGGAGTGAGTCTGATTTGCCACCTGTGTGCCCCTCCTCATATCACTTCATTACCCTTCACCAGGGAGCTCTTCGGGAACCAGTTGGTGGTGGTTTAGCATTTCATGCCAGGATTCCAGGAAGGTTTTCAATGCCATTGCCTTGCCACTTACTTAGTATTTTGTGGTTTCTTACTAAGATTAGGATGTGTGTGTGTGTGTGTGTGTGTGTGTGTGTGTGTGTGTACATACATGATTGAGCCAGGATTAAGTTACTATTAGTAGAATGGGTTGAGGAAGTCAAACCATTCTAGAGATGTTCTGTGCAGTAGTCCAACATTCCAAATGTGTTCTCTGTATGATATATAAAGGAGGGAAGTATTACTTTTGGAAACCCCAAAAGATGATCCTGTTATTCTGGGCTGGGATAAGATGGCAGTTCTTGTTGTGGTCTTTGGGCTGGCTCTCCAGTTACCTGCTGGGAAGATAAGTTGGTGATGAGCTGGACCAGTGTTTGGTGCCAGGCTAGGTTCTGTTATTTTAGTTCTTACCCGGATCACAGTTTAGTACAAGGACTGGAGGATGCTTGGGTTCTTTAGTGTTGGGAAGTAAATGGGCTACCCCATGGTGCTAGAGGTTCTCCAAGGCTAACTCTAGTGATTCTCATAGATTTCCCTCAGACAGTGCCTGGGGATCAGGCTGTGCTTGGAATCTAACATCTTTGGTTCAAATATAATCATATGGCCTAACCACTATACTATCTCTCAACCCATCATTCTTTTCTAAAGTAAAACAGTATATATGTGGTTACTAGTATCTTCAGAATCACAAGAAGTGTTATATTTAACAGATTTTGTTTTTAACAGTAGTAGCAGTAGATGTTTTCTAAGATATTAGAGTATGAATGTGTGACATTCAAGATTTAAGTTTCAGTGTATTTTAATGTATATTCAGACTTAACTATTTGACATGAAAGTAATTTTTACTCTGGCTACTTTTGTTAGAGCTTATTTGTTACTTTTTTTAAAGGTAGATTTATCTAGCTGTAGCCTATATTTTCTTTCTAAATTATTCCTGATCTTATGGATTTAGTGTCATTTTTGAAAACTGTTTTTTCTTTTGTGAGCAAGGAAGTTTTTTATTGGAACTTACTTAGAAAAATATGAGAAGAGAGAGAGGGAGATATATGCTTGATAAAGAGCAGACTTCTCCAGAGTGGAAGTAAACAAGCAAAGAAAACAGAGATAAGCGAGATTCAAGGAATAACACAAGCTTGAAGAGCAGATCAAAAGCTTATGATCTGAAGAATATTAAAAAAAGGAAAGGAAAAGGGGCTAGAGTGATAGTACAGCGGTAGGGCATTTACCTTCCACTCAACTGCCCAGGACAGATCTGAGTTCTAACCCCAGTGTCCTGAGCTAGGCTGATTTCTGAGCGCATAGCCAGGAGTAACCCCTGAGTGTCACTGGGTGTGGCCCCAAAACAAAACAAAACAAAAAAGAATATAAATTTCGTGATTTTTCTATCTTTAAACAAAATTTTAATTGTTTTACTTATTTATTTGCTCTCTTATTTTATTACA
Organism: Suncus etruscus; assembly: GCF_024139225.1. NCBI lineage: Eukaryota > Metazoa > Chordata > Mammalia > Eulipotyphla > Soricidae > Suncus > Suncus etruscus. The sequence continues at coordinate 46,194,848 of NC_064851.1, forward strand.
TACAGTGAAAATTTGTACATGATAATTACCGAATGTAAGGAATTTTTTTATAAAGAACTCAGTTTTCGCATTGATAGTAATGAGCATAGCTACCTTTTAAAATCTCAGATTTTGGTGTCCCCAAATCCACTGAAGCATACTATAAATTTATTTTTTAATTAATAAAGAACTAGATTAGCTAGAAACAAAAAACTTGATATTTCAGTTAATGACATTTTTAAAAATATTTTAAGGAGTAGAGTTAAAGCTCATAAGTAGAGCACATGTCTTAGTGTGCATTAAGCTCTTACACAATCCTTCGCATTGCAAAATTTTTTCTCTATTAATATAGTAACTGGAATCATATTTTATATCATTCATAAATTTAGCTAGTGAAAATAATTATAAAGGATAAATCAAACTCAAATACTTTCCATACTTTATTTTTATCCTACATATACTTTTGCAAATCATATTAAAAACATTTTAAACCTTCTTATATACTTTCCATTAATTTTGTCATAGCAAAATACATTGTGGTTTTTATTCCCTGAAACTACTGATAGTCTGAAGAATGTTAAGCTTAATTTGGAAAGATAATGAACGACAAATTTCATCTTATCATCATAACCATTAATATATATGGCCGATTCATGAGATAAAGGGTAGATATTTTTGATATTTATTGAAATTCATATTTTCTATGTGAATTTCTACTTGAATACATTCCCCTCCCTTTCTAAAGCTATCTGATTTAGACAATTGGGAAAAATTAAAATATGAGGCAGATAACCAAATGCCATCAATGTAGTGATGAACTTTGTTTTTGTAAAACTTTACTGTGTACTCTGAGTTACAGGGTGAATGAATGTGTGTAAATGTATGTTTAATTAGGATACTAAATGCAGCACCAGATGCAGAACCCTGCTCATAGGTTGTGGAATATATATGCATAAGCAATATTGATGATATATAAGAATACTTTGTTTCAGCTCTATTTTTAGAAAGAACATATTTTAGTTTTATAAAAATTAAAGTTATATCGTTGCTTTTCATAATAAAAACAAACAAGAGGGGCTGGAGAGATAGCATGGAGGTATGGCGTTTGCCTTGCCTACAGAAGGACGGCAGTTCGAATCCCGGCATCCCATATGGTTCCCTGAGCCTGCCAGGAGCGATTTCTGAGCATAGAGCCAGGAGTGGTCCCTGAGTGCTGCCGGGTGTGACCCAAAAACCAAAACCAAAAAAAAAACAAACAAGAAAACCCCTGAAAAATACAAGTTGTATCTTCAAAGCAAAATTCAACCTATATATTTGTTTTTTTTCAACCTATATATTTGTATATATACTAAAATATACTTAAGTTCATGCATATATATACTTAAATCTGAGTACTCATTAACTTATTTTTATAATTCTATGTTTTTAATGCATTTATATACTTAAAATGAAATATGTTATACTTTAGAAATCTTTCCATCCTTTATGCTGTAAACTTATGAGTCTTTACTTCACCTCTCCATGATATTTTAAAATTCAAATCTAATTATGTTAATACACTCAGAAGGATATCACACTTTTTAAATAATAGGACTTCTTTTTAAATGAATAATATTGGTGTGGAGAGATAGCTTAATGTGCATACAGTAAGCCCAGGTTCATCCTTCAGTATGCACATGAAACTCATGGTTCCCTGCGCACCAGCATTTGTGAACATCTACCTGTTACCCTCCCTCTTCACTTACCTCCAAGCACTACTTGGTGTAGCCTTAAAATTTAAAAAGTAGGGGCCGGGGAGGTGGCGCTTAGAGGTAAGGTGTCTGCCTTGCAAGCACTAGCCAAGGAAAGATCGCGACCGAGGTTCGATCCCCCCCGGCGTCCCATATGATCCCCGCCCCAAGCCAGGGGCAATTTCTGAGCACTTAGCCAGGAGTAACCCCTAAGCATCAAACGGGTGAGGCCCAAAAAACCAAAAAAAAAAAAAAAAATTAAAAAGGATAATATTAGCTTCTTTATTTTAACTTTTTAAATGTAGTATTAAGAGAATGAAAAGCTATGTAGTTGAAAATCTACTTGTATAAAATTCTTCTTAAGTAATAAAATGCACAATTAATAACTAATAAGCTATTTACTTTTGAGTTTTAGTTGCTCTTAGAAAATATCTGCCCATTATCATGAGTGTCTTTTATTTTTTATTTTTTGTAATTTACTTATCAAAAATGTGTTAAGGTCATTTTCCTGGCATAATTGTTTGAATTGTGGAATATACATGATTTTTTAATATTGTAAACAAAATCATACAGGTTATTGCATCTTTTGTATTAATGGTTTCATGTAAATAATTTGCCATTTCTTTCTGTTTTTCATTGAACTAATCAGTGGTCGATGAAGATGGTAAGCCTTATGTGCTGATCTATATATACTGTGCCAACATTAAGTAATCTCAAAACATTGCTTATTTAATTCAAACAAGTAGTAAGGTACATCTTCACATTTTCACCTTGTATGTGTCTTTTCTTTTTATAATTTATTTCATAGTCCAACATGTATCAGTACTTCTTGATGTCATACAATATGAAAATAATGTGGTGACCTATCTTAAATTATTATTGGGTAGAGTATTTGTCATATTACAGAGAATAAAATTATAGTTAGGCATTTTCAGAACCAGATGGTACAATATGTTTATATGGGAGGGAGTTTTTAAATGATTTGAAAAAGAAAAGATAATGTTGATTTGTAGTTTAATATACGTGACATTAGATTTTATAACAATACAGAGACATTTCCGACCTAATTTGGCTAGTGCTTGCTCCTTTTGTATGTATGTATGTATGACTTAAATTGTGTGTATGTGTATGTGTTGATGGTAGTCCTTTCTATATTAAAAACAACTTATTGGAATTAATAATGAATTCTTATCCTGGAAATTATTGTATACTTGTATAATTTCTCATTTTTGGAAAATAGATCAAAAAATGAAAAACTGTCATTTGGCTTTTTGTAAATTTTCTTGTAGTACAATTTCTTAAATACTTCTAAGGTCTTCCTTACATTTATATGAATGGTTAATTTAGTTTTTATATTCTATAAAGCAGTTTATAGTTAAGTTTGGGATATTAGAAATGGAAGTACCTTATCTAATATTTATAGACTTAAGATGATTTAACTAGGTACAAGTAAAAATCAGAACAAGTTTTTCTCTGTTATAATGTTATTAAAGAAACTGCATTGAAATGTGTTTCTGTGCTTATTAACGGAAAATTTTAAGAAATATTTTAAAAATACAAATTAGAGAAAGTTTTATCTTTAGAGTACATCCACATCACATACACACAAACTCATAAACACGCATTTTAAAACCTATATCCCAAATTAGTCTAAACCTATCAATTTATACTGGTGATTGACTACTTAATTTAAAGGCTCCTGTAGGGTTGGAGAATTGGAGCATTGGCTGAGTCAGTCTTCAGCACCATAGGGTCCTCTGAGCAGTACTAGGCCTTTGAGCACTACTCATATGAATATGGATTCCTCAACAATTACATGAACAATACATCTTATATAGTATTTTTAATGTTTTTGTTTTTAGGGTAGGAAAATCTGACATTTATTTGTCAGATTTAGTTGCATGACATATTTTTTTATTATGATGACTGATCAGTTAAAAACAAAACAAAGCACTCAAGACAAGATACCCTACTTTTAAAAGGCAAACTTGTTAAATCCATAATGTTTATTTTACATCACTGAAAAAAATCTGGTAGATTCTTATTAAATAAATGGTACATTTGGTCATAGCTCATTCTAAAAGTATTATCTTAATCATTCTTGACAATGAAATAAAACCATTTAACATATAAAGTATATGTGTCCTGCTGAAGATAAGATGTGTTTGATTAGGAATTTCTCTTAAAAATCAAAAGAAAATAATGGAAGGTGTCATCAATTTTTGGAGTATGTAAAAATGTATCTAAATATGGAATAAATTAAATGGATCATTAGATACTAGTACTTGTTATTAGTACTTGTTATCAGTTGTTATTCAAGTAAGATAACTGAAGTAATAAGATTCACATGTGATTAACATTTAAGAGAAGAAAACAATTTAAATAAAAAGTTTGATTTTATGTATAAGCACTTTTGCTTAGGTTGGTATAGTTTTTTTGAATTTCAAAATTAAAAAAATACAAGCATCAAACATCCTTCTAACAGAATGATTATATATTTTATTGGATTACACCTTTCAGGAATAACTGAGCTATGTTTGTTTGTATTAGAGAATAATTGGAAATGATATACCCCTTACTTGAATATAATGTTTTCTTACATTTTACTCAGTGGATAGTTCCACCTTCTGCTTTTGCACAGCCAAGATCATTTTGGTCTTAAAGAGTGGTTTAATAAGTGTATGTACTCAAAGGCTAGATGCAATCTTAAATATATTAATTAGATTGTATTTATGAGGTAAGTTAATTATATAAACCTCATTTTTGATCTGAATATTTGTAAATTTATGACTGTCATGGTTTGACTTGGTAATGTGGTAAAATGTTATTTTCAAAAACAGTATGTATTGATGAGAAATGTTATGTGTTTCCATGTTGTTGTTGTTACCATGAGAAGATTCATATGTATTTATTCATACAATAATACCAATACCGAAAGTAATGCGATAGTATTTTTATAAAATAGTTTTTACGTATCAATATTTGATACATTCAGGTAATAACCTATTCTCATTTGTCGTTTTTTAATATGACTGGAATTTGAGTTCCTTCTTCAATGAATAAGTGCATATACAAATAGAATTTTAAAAAAGAATCAATATGAAATTAAAATGTATTCTTATAGATGGAATATATACAATATAAAATTCCTGAAAATATCTTTTTTATTGATTTAGATTCTCTTTACAGGGCCCAGCACTAGAAGATTTCAGTCATCTTCCACCAGAACAGAGACGTAAAAAATTACAACAGCGTATTGATGAACTTAACAGAGAACTGCAAAAAGAATCAGACCAAAAGTATTTACCATTAAGTTTTTTTACTTGTATTAATTTTTTTAGTCTGTTTTAAGTGATGTTTTGAATTTGATTTTTAAAAAAAGGTTTAACATCATATATCCTAATTGAAATACCATTTGAAATGAAAACATACTCCTAAATTTTGTGGTTTCATGTCACAAGTAAAAATGTAATGTAGGTTTTTGGGGGGCAGGAGCAGTAGATAGCACAGCAAGTAGGTCATTTGCATTGCATGTGGCCAACCCAGGTTCTATCCCAGGCACCTTGAGTTTGCCAGGAATAATTTCTGAGCATAGATCCAGCAATAATCCTTGAACACTACTGTGTTGGCCCGGCCACCCCCCACAAAAATGGGAATGTTAGTTTTTAGATTGGGTGCCCATTATTTATTATTTATATGATTTATTCCTTCTAGGAGTTTGTAAGTTTCTTTGATGATTCATTGTAAGTTAGTTTCAACAACATCAATGACCTCATATTTTGATACTTTTTTTTTGTTTGTTTGTTTCTGGGCCACACCCGGCAGTGCTCAGGGGTTACTCCTGGCTGTCTGCTCAGAAATAGCTCCTGGCAGGCACGGGTGACCACATGGGACACAGGAATTCGAACCAATTGATACATTTTCATTTTGCTTTGATGCATATATTGTGGGGTGGCACTCGGTGTGTAGTCCTTGTTCTTTGCTCAGGGAATCACTCCTGGTGGTGGTTGTGGGGCTCAGGACTGTATGCTGGGAATAGCATCAGGTTCAACAAAGTGTTGGGCAAGCACTTTACTTGCTGCACTACCTCTCAACATCTGCTTTAGTGTTAAATGGAATTCAGCATAAAGCTGATTACATAAACATAACTGAGCAAACAAACAAAAACTGGAGTGAAAACTTTGGTATGGGTGATTGAAGTTTTGATATTAAAATTGTGTTAGGGTGTTTAATCATAAATGTGTTAGTCAGTCAATTCTCACTATTTGTGGTACAGTAATAAAATTACTGAGTGCTCAGTATATAGAGAAATACAAGATAAGATTTTTGTCACATACCATCTACTGATTGGTATATACTTTTTTTCTGTGTATGTTTCAGTTTAAAGAGCCCTACCCTGATTTAATATAAATGATTCATGAATTTTGAATTCAGGGCCAATAGAACTGTAATAAAACTTGTTTTCTTCATAGAATGTCAGTACAATGCTCAGCTTCTATTTCAAGCAGGAAGATCACCAACAAAGAATACGAAGTGAAAAAAACCCGATACTGAGTAGACTACACACTTGTTCTGAGTATTAGAGGAAAAACAAGAAGTTAGAGCATCCCTTGTTTGTAGTGGAGAATTTTCATTTATATGTCAACCACTCAGATTTTCACCACTATGCAAGTGAATAACTATGAAACTGCCATGGTGGCTAGAGTGAGTTGGCATAGGGCATTTGCCTTGCACACTGCCAACCAGGGTTCAATCACTGGCATTCCATATGGTCCGATGAGCACTGCCAGTAGTGATTTCTGAGTACAGAACCAGGAGTAACTTACCCCTGAGTTCCACTGGGTATGACCCAAAACAAGACAAAACTACTTATAGAGCTAATAGTACAGAGGATTTGCACCCCCAGCATCCCATATGGTCCCTGAGACTGTCAGGAGCAATTTCTGAGTGCAGAGCCAGGAGTAACCTTTGAGTGTCGCTGGGTGTTGCCTCCCCAAAAAGTGCCATGTGGGGCCAGAGCAGTGGCACAGGCAGTAGGGTGTTTGCCTTGCATGTGCTAACCTAGAACAGACAGGAGTTTGATCCCCCGGTGTCCCATATGGTCCCCAAGCCAGAAACGATATCTGAGCACATAGCCAGGAGTAACGCCTGAGCGTCACTGGGTGTGGCCCAAAAACAAAACAAATAAAAAAAAAAGTGCCATGTATGTTCATTCATTGGGCTCACAAATTTGGCCAAGTCAGTTATTCATAAATATGAAATGAAATATAATGAGCAACTGTATTAGTATAACTTTTAATTGTAGAGATATTTCTTTATACAATAACTTGTAAAATTTTACCTAAAAACCTCAACATTTAATATAATACTTAGGGTGTTTCTAAATGGGATAGAATGTATTAGGACTATAAATGATACGACAGTGAATACAACAAAATACTTGCTCCTAAGATGTTCTAAAGTTGAATTATGTTAAATGTTGAATTATAATAGATGCTTATAGAGATTAAAGTTCTAGGGCACCTACAGGGAAAAACAATAAATTCTTACTGGGATAATTAAAGAAAAAATTTGCAGGGGAGGAATTTTGGTGGGAGAGAATGAAGGCTTTGGCACAGGATTCTTTTTTTGGTTTTTGGGCCACACCCGTTTGACGCTCAGGGGTTACTCCTGGCTATGTGCTCAGAAATCGCCCCTGGCTTGGGGGGACCATATGGGACGCCGGGGGATCGAACCACGGTCCTTCCTTGGCTAGCGCTTGCAAGGCAGACACCTTACCTCTAGCGCCACCTACCCGACCCCCGGCACAGGATTCTTAACATTGGTCGAAGGATCATGAGTAACCCTTTAATTAGGTATATTAGGTGGAGTATGTCATTGAATTTCTCAAATTAGCACTGGAATTTTTGTTCCTATTATATAGGTGAAGAATCTGAATCAGGGGCAATACTTGTCTAAGATTATAGAGTGCTAGTTGTCAGAGTTGATACCTAAACACTAGTTTTCTTCAGAGCATTGGAATTAGGCCTTGGCACAAGAGTGGAATTTATTGGTTAGATGAGACATTTGACCATAACTTTAGAAGATTGGAATTAGACCTTTGCCCAAGAATGGAATTTATTGGTTAGACAAGAAATTTGACCATAAAGGAAAACTAGGCTCATTCAAAGAACATAGGAATGCAAATACTCTTCTAGCCTGAAACTCACTCTAAAGTAGAGAAATTAGAAATCTGTGTAGTGTAATACAAGACTAATAAATTACGAGAGGTTTCTTTCTTTCTTTCTTTCTTTCTTTTTTTTTTTTTTTTTTGGTTAAATTTTTGGACCACACCCGGCAGCACTCCAGTTACTCTGGGCTCTGGCACTCCGAAATCACTCCTGATGGGCTCAGGGGAACATATGGAATGCAGGAGATTGAACCCCGAGTGGGCCACGTTCAAGGCTGTTCCTTGCTGTGCTTTTGCTCTAGCCCTGAAATAAAGAAAATTTTTCTTCGGGTTTTTTTTTTGGGGGGGGGGGTCACACCCGGTGGCACTCAGGGGTTACTCCTGACTCTGCACTCAGAAATCGCTCCTGGTGGGGCTGGAGAGGTAGCATAGCAGTAGGGCGTTTGCCTTGCATGTAGCCTACCAGGGGCGAATTCTGAGCACAGAGCCAGGAGTGACCCCTGAGCGCTGCTGTATATGATCCAAAAATGAAGGGGGGGGGATGGGGAGGGGGGAGAGGGAGGGAAATGCAAGGCAAAGGCCCTACCACTATGCGATTTCTCTGGCCCTTTAATTGTTATTTATAGTTTTGTAATGAGTTTCAAAAATTATTGAGAAGAGGCTTCTATGTGTCAAAGATAAAGAAAGTTGAGGAATAGATATATAATAAAAAAAAAAACCACGAAGGTCTGCAAAACAATCAAGGGGTTAAGGCCTTACATGTGGCTGACTCCAGTTTGATTTCTGGCACTGTGTTTGGTTTGCCATGACCACTGTTGGGCATAGCCCCCAAATAAAAACTGAAAGTGGCTTTAGAGACAAAACAGTTCAATGACTTTATGTCATCCCAAGAGATAAAAGAGATAAGAGTTGCTCAGGGCCTAAATTAAGACATGCTTTTGAGGGTGGGCAGAGAGAGTTTAGTGGGTGTGGCCCCAAAACAAAAAGAGAAACATACCTAGGGAATAGAAAGACTAGATATAAAAATCTTAAAAAAAAAAAAAAAAAGAAATCTTTTCAAAGAAAATTAAAGGCATATTTAAAATAGCAACAAGCTTACATAGTTCAGTAAGAAAAAGTAAATTAATTTTGTATGAAGATACTGGTTTTGTATACATTGATTTTTATATATGTCTAGTTAAATCTAAAATTTAAGAAAGGATTATATATGAAGCAGTTATATTTGAATAAATTTTTTTTTTTTTTTTTTTTTTTTTTTTTTTTGGTTTTTGGGTCAAACCCCGGCAGTGCTCAGGGTTTACTCCTGGCTCTATGCTCAGAAATCTCTCCTGGCAGGCCCAGGGGACCATATGGGATGCCGGGATTCGAACCACCAGCCTTCTGCATGCAAGGCAAAAGCCTTACCTCCATGCTCTCTCTCCAGCCCCATATTTAAATAAAATTAGAAAATCAAACTGGAGTAGATCATAATAAAAAGGTACACAATAAAGATGAGAATAAATCATTGTTACTTTCTATAGAACATATCTAAGAGATGAAGAGTGGAATGGTGAGAAGGGACACAAAATTGTAACCCAAGGACGTTAAGAAGGGAAAGAGTGGGGCCGGAGAGATATCATGGAGGTAAGGCGTTTGCCTTGTATGCAGAAGGATGGTGGTTCGAATCCCGGCATCCCATATGGTCCCCTAAGCCTGCCAGGAGCGATTTCTGAGCATAGAGCCAGGAGTAACCCCTGAGCGCTGCCGGGTGTGACCCAAAAACCAAAAAAAAAAAAGGAAAGAGTATTAGGAAATGCTAATTAGTAGTGTTAGAAGCTAGAAAGCATGGGTAGTTGACTGAAGCATAAACCGTGGTGATATGATTGGAGAATTGCAGAAGGAGATGAATGAATTTAAAGGTAGAGGAACAGGTTAAAGATGGTGTTCCTATTTCTAGTAAAGATGAGTAGGAGGAAGAGATGCTGTGAACTCAGATAAAGAACACTGGTAGGATAATTATGTGATAGGAATATAATGAGTTTGATTTGGTAAATGCTGAGTAAGAATATTGAGGAATATTTTTTTCAGCCTCTTAAATCAATAATATTGTAGGGATACATAAAATATCATTGAGCAAACAAAAATGACTGATCTGTTTTAATATTATAGATGGTTTTTTTGTTTTGTTTTTGTTTTTTTGGGTCACACCCGGCAGTGCTCTGGAGTTACTCTTGGCTCTGCACTCAGAAATCATCCCTGGCAAGCTCGGGGACCATATGGCTTACTGGGAATCAAATCAAGGTCTGTCCTGGTTGGCCACCTGCAAGGCAAATGCCCTACCCCTGCTATCACTCCGGCTTCATTACAAATGTGTTTTAAAAAGTTGTTTTCGGGGGCAAGAGAGATAGCACAGCGGTAGGGCATTTGCCCTACATGCAGAAGGATGGTGGTTCAAATACCGGCATCCCATATGGTCCCCTGAGCCTGCCAGGAGAGATTTCTGAGCATAGAGCCAGGAGTAACCCTTGAGTGTGTCTGTGTGTGACCCATAAACCAAAAAAATTTTTTTTCCAAAACTGTACTATGAACAACCTTGTAACCAGCGTTTAAATAAAAAAAAAAAACTTTAATAGGAAAAAAATGTTTTTCCATAAATTACTAACTATAAATTATCAGCTTTATATGCAGCCTATCTTTAATCAGATTATGTTTGAGTTAATTTTAAGATATATAATTTATTTGAGATTAGCTGCTTAGGAGTGCCAAAAGCAAATAAAAATACTTTTCATCTGGTAATATAGGAAATGAATATTTAGTTCTTTGACTTTCTTATTTATAGAGAAGCCCTCAACAAAATGAGAGATGTTTATGAAAAAAACCCACAAATGGGGGATCCAGGGAGTTTGCAGCCTAAATTAGCAGAGACCATGAATAATATTGACCGCCTTCGAATGGAAATCCACAAAAATGAGGTATGGTAGATTTACTATCCAAAAATGGTTTAAGATAAATTCATTTTTATATGCCTCTAGGATGTATTGTTTAAATTTTTGATTTTTTAATCTAAAAGCATATGACAGATGATCCTTAGAATTATTTTCTCATTGGAGTTATTTTTCTTAATTTAAAACTTTATGCCTTCTGGACCCATGTTGTCACAGACCAATTGGTCTTGACACAAAGAAATCTTCTGGGGTCCTTTGAAAGGTGTGTACTGGAGTTGGCGAATGGATAACAGAGACCAAGGAGTCAAGTTGGGTTCAAGCTCTGTTCCGTTTATTCAAAGCACAAGGTGGAATACTTACACTCAATTCTTGACAGATCATAAGGCATAGGGGCAAACAGTTAAAGTCAGAATTCTGACGCAGGATAGTTTCACTTTTTTGGTGGAGGGGCACATCTGTTGACGCTCAGGGTTTACTCCTGGCTGTGCGCTGAGAAATTGCTCCTGGCTTAGGGGACCATTTGGATGCCGGGATAGAACCCAGATCCAACCTGGGTCAGCTGCATGCAAGGCAAACGCCCTACTGCTGTGCTATCGGTCGGGCCCCAGGATAGTTTCACTTTTGTGGCTACTCTTTTTTTTTTTTTTAATATTTTATTTAAACACCTTGATTAGAGACATGATTGTGTTTGGGTTTCAGTCATGTAAAGACCACCACCCATCTCCAGTGCAACATTCCCATCACCAGTGTCTCAAATCTCCCTCCTCCTCACCCCACCTCTGCCTGTACTCTAGACAGGCTTTCTATTTCCCTCATTACATTCTCATTGTTAGGATAGTTCACAGTGTAGTTATTTCTCTAACTAAACTCATCACTCTTTGTGGTGAGCTTCATGAGGTGAGCTGTAACTTCCAGCCTTGAGAATTGTTTTGGTTTTATGCATACTGAACTGGGGCCTAAATAACTCTTACTATGACTGCATATAGGCTAAGAGCAAAGTTAGATTTGAAGGTGAGTAATTAAATAAAAATACTTGAATCTACGCAAATGTTCCTCATAAGGTGTGTTTTTATATCTGAGTAATTTTTAAGGGAGACTCTAAGAAAAGTGAGTAATAATTATTAGATAAAGAATATTTGAAGCCATGTACATATTAAATCTGAATAATCTTAGAATGTCAGCTGAAGGTATGTCACAACTAATATTTATGCTATATCCCTTTATTTCCCAAATGCCTCATGGACAGGCAACCAAGATTTTTTCAGGGCTCCACTGCCTGAGTACAGGTTATTTTTTCAAACATCTTTTCTTACAGGTGCTACTTTTTTCAAACGTCCTCTCTGTGAGTACGAACTGTTTTGGAACAGTTTCTGTAATAGGCAGCTTTTAAAAAATCCTCCCTTTTGGGGCCAAAGAGATAGCATGAAGGTAAGGCATTTGCCTTTCATGCAGAAGGTCAGTGGTTCGAATCCCGGCATCCCATATGGTCCCCTGAGCCTGCCAGGAGCGATTTCTGAGCGTAGAGCCAGGAGTAACCCCTGAGTGCTCCTGGGTGTGACCCAAAAACCAAAAAAAAAAAAAATCCTCCCTTTGCCAGTTAGGGCCTTTTTAAACTTGGTGCCTTCCTAGGTCTTAGAATTTGTTAACACAGGATGTAGCACCATGTGTCAGTGCTGTCAGATGTATGTTACCAGCCCATACACATGATATGCATACAGATATCACCTTGAGATGTCTTACTTTGATACTTCAATGCTGGGATGTGTACTGAGACTTTCTCTGTCTTTGAAGACACCTACATTCTCTTTTGAATGCCTGCCACCACACTCTCCACATACAAAGTTTGTGCTGTATTCCCAGTCTCCACAAGTATGTCCCCCCCCACAGATTTCCCAAATAAAACCTGTTTTTACTTAAAACAAAACATCAATAAAATTCTTTATGTTAAACATTTTGCTGCTTCTAAAAATCAGCTTTATTGGGGCCGGAGCAGTGGCACTAGAGTAAGGTGTTTGCCTTGCAAGCGGTAGCCTAGGATGAACCAGTGTTCATCCCATTGGTCCCCCAAGCCAGGAGCAATTTCCGAGTGCATAGCCAGGATATGAGCATCAATGAGTGTGGCCCAAAAACAAAAACAAAAATCAGCTTTATTGTTAGTCAGATAGGCAGATTAGAATACTGTTTTCTGAGAATTATCAAAGTGCATTTTAAATACAGATTATTGATGAAATATTGAATTCAGGCTTACTAATTTGTCCCTAAGGCTTGGCTCTCTGAAGTTGAAGGCAAAACAGGTGGGAGAGGAGACAGAAGACATAGCAGTGACATAAATCATCTTGTAACACAAGGACGTGAAAGGTAATTTCTCTCTGCCCCATCTGCACCTTCCATTTTACCTGTTTGTTCGAAGTATATCATATAGGGTTCTATTCTTTCAGTTTAAAAAGTTTGCCTTTTTATGGGGCCGGCGAGGTGGCGCTAGAGGTAAGGTGTCTGCCTTGCAAGCTCTACCCAAGGAAGGACCACGGTTCGATCCCCCGGCGTCCCATATGTTCCCTCCAAGCCAGGGGCAGTTTCTGAGTGCTTAGCCAGGAGTAACCCCTGAGCATCAAATGAGTGTGGCCCCCCCCCCCAAAAAAAAAAAGTTTGCCTTTTTTTTTTTTGGTTTTTGGTCCACACCTGTTTGACGCTCAGGGGTTACTTCTGGCTATTTGCTCAGAAATCGCCCCTGGGTTGGGGGGGACCATATGGGACGCCGGGGGATCGAACCACTGTTCGTCCTATACTAGCGCTTGCAAGGCAGACACCTTACCTCTAGCGCCACCTTCCTGGCCCCTAAAATGTTTGCCTTTTTAATGATATCAGCCAATAAAAAACAAATATGTTTTTTATTTTATTTTTTGTTATTTTTTGGTGGCCACACCTGGTGATGCTCAGGGGTTACTCCTGGCTCTGTGCTCAGAAATCGCTCCTGGCTTGGGGAACCATATGGGATGCTGGGGGATCAAACTGCGGTTCATCCTAGGTCAGCTGTGTGCAAGGCAAATGCCCTACTGCTACACCATCGCTCCGGCCCCCAAATACATTTTATTTTTTAGTTTTTAGTTTTTGGGTCACACCCAGCAGCGCCCAGGGGTTACTCCTGGCTCTGTGCTCAGAAATCGCTCCTGGCAGGCTCAGGGGACCATATGGGATGCTGGGATTTGAACCACCGTCCTTCTGCATGCAAAACAAAAACCATATTTTTCCATTAAAAAACATTTTTAATTAAAAACAGATTTTTTCCATTCAATTTAACAAGTTTGCTTTTTTTTTTTTTTGGTTTTTGGGCCACACCCGGCAGTGCTCAGGGGTCACTCCTGGCTGTCTGCCCAGAAATAGCTCCTGGCAGGCACGGGGGACCATATGGGACACCGGGATTCGAAACAACCATCTTTGGTCTGGATCGGCTGTTTTCAAGGCAAACACCGCTGTGCTATCTTTCCGGGCTCAACAAGTTTGCTTTTTAATGACACCACTCATTTAAAACAAATATTTTTCTCTCTTCCACCTCCTCCCCTCTCCTGCACTTACAAAAGTACTGGGTCTTCTTATTAGGTAAAAGTCTATATTAGAATAATTTGTTTGGTCATATTAATTAATCCCTGTCTGCAGTGCTATGGGTTGAATTCTGGGCATCACATGTGAGACCTGAGCTCTACAATAAACCACATTCTTGGCCTAGGCTTGTGGTATTTAATAACTTCCTGAGCCAAGGAGATAGGAAATGGGTCCTGGTACATCAAAGCACCACAGAGGTCTTCCAGCATGGCAGGGGCTGGCCATGGTGTTTAAGCACTAGAGAGCCTGAGCAGCACCTCAGACTCCCTAAGCACTGCTAGTGAGGGCCCCCTCACCCAACAAAGTAACTAAACAACAGAGAACTTCCAGGCATACCTAAAGTGCTACTAAACAAACATGCTGATTTTTCCATGATTAAAAATCTTATTCAAGCATTTGATTGTTTAACAAAATTATCAACATTTTTAACTTTGTTTTTCTCTAGCAGTACTCAAGAGACCCTGGGTTTTCTCTTGGTGATATTTTGGACCTCAATGTGAGGTTTTGAAGATGAGGGCTGTGGACCCTTCGTGTCAGGGATCACATTGACCACCTGGTAGTGCTTGGAGGCCTCCAAAGATGCACACTACTTATCCTTAGGGGGAACACGTGGTGCTGGGATTCAGCTGGGATCAGCTGCTTACAAAGCATGCCCTTTAATCCCTATACTATCTTTTAAAGAAAAGTGCCTTGAATTACCTGGTCTTTTGGATTTTCTAAATTTCCATCATCCCTGTTGATAGGATTAAGGAAATTAGCTTTATCTCTCATTCATTAATAATTTTTTGGTTTTTAGTAGTCAGGGATACCAATACTGGCTTGAACTAAAAAAGATTTTTGTTGTCTTTAAGGAGAATTTGTTGTAGGAACTCAGGTGATAGCGTCAGTGCTCAATTTCTCCATTTTGGTTCTGCCTTTCACTATGTTTGTTACTTTTTTTTTTTTTGAGGGGGGGGGCACACCTGATGACGCGTTCAGGGTTACTCCTGGCTATGCACTCAGAAATCGTTCCTGGCTTGGGGGACCATATGGGATGTGGGGGCTGGGGGGAATCGAACCACGGTTCATCCTAGGCTAGCATGTGCAAGGCAAACGCCTTACTGCTTGTGCCACCTCTCTAGCCCCTGTGTTGGTTACTTTTAAGGTCTTTATGGTCATCTTCTACAACTCCAGGTTTTTAATTCTGCATGTTCAAATTTAGTGAAAAAGGACAGGAGCTTTTCTTCCAACAATCTGGAGTTTTAATCACTATGTTTCAGGCCTACGTGTGGTCATATAAATATTATGCTGACAGGAGCTCTGTCCTAGAACAAAGCAATTCTACCAAAGTTTCTGACTTGAATATGGGTCTGGGTAGGACTCAGGGATTTTAATGTACTCTTGTCAGGAGTGATGAGTCTGAGATGATCAAAGAAACTTTATTACATTTTCCTATTTTATCTTTGGACCCAGTGGTGGACTGGGTTACTAAGTCCATGCTATTGTAATCATTTTTAAGTTTTTAGATTTTAGCAAACTCAGTGAAGATGCTTTGTTTTTGTGAGAGAGAGAGACAGAGACAGAGAGAGATAGAGACAGAGAGAGACAGGGACAGAGAGAGAAAGAGAGAGAGAGAGAGAGAGAGAGTGAGAGTGTGTGTGTGTGTGTGTGTGTGTGTGTGTGTGTGTGTGTGTGTGTGTGTGTGTGTTAGGGACACAGCCAGCAGTGTGCAGGAATTACTCCTGGCTCTGCTTAAGGATTAGTCCTGGTGGGTTTGGGAGACCATATGAGATCCTAGGGATTGAATCGGGTTGGCCTTGTGCAATGCAAACTCATTACCCATTGTTCTATTGCTTTGGCCTAACAATACATTTTATAGAAGAAATTGTGTGTTTGATTGTATCTATTTATATTTGATTCTTTGAACTGATCCTGAGGTCAACTTGTAAATAATATTGAAAGTCCTCATGTTTGTGATACTTAATAAGAGATGATTTTTTTTTTTTAGTCCTGAGGGAAGTTACACTGATGATGCAAACCAAGAAGTCCGTGGGCCACCTCAGCAGCATAGTCATCATAATGAGTTTGATGATGAATTTGAGGATGACGATCCCTTGCCTGCTATTGGGCACTGCAAAGCTATCTATCCTTTTGATGGTATGATTTTCTTTATATATTGTTTTTGATAAAATTAGATCTATAGTGCTTACAGTGTCATGTACTTTAAGATCCTGAATTAAATAGTACATTGTAAGATTATACTTGTTCATTAGTGTGAATATTTTTTCTAATATTATTATATAAGAATGTCCCCATTTATGTTTAGCAAATGTCAGAACTAAAGGCAATGCCTTGTCCTTATTCTTCGTGTCATATTTTCAGGTGAGAGGTGAGAAGAAGGTGGTAGTATCTTACTAGGCCATTCTTTCCCCTGAGATAGCTGGAGAAATCGACCCTGTCAGAGGAGATAGACATTATGGGTCTTTCCTATAGTCCCTTTCTTCAGTTCATAGAGGAATAAAATAATAACATCCCAAGACTTTATGAAACAGTATATAATTAAGGTACTTTCCATTTATCCATTGTAGTATTTAATTGAATAAAGCCATTAATTATTCAACCTGAGAAAATGTAATTGAATAGGAGGATTGAATGAAGATTTATTTGTGCCAGTTACTACACTTTGGGAGAGGGAAGGAAATGTGGGAAGGAAAGGACCCTGATATTGGTGGGATTTTTTTTTTTTTTTTTTTTTTGTGTGTGGTTTTTGGGTCACACCCGGCAGTGCTCAGGAGTTATTCCTGGCTCCAGGCTCAGAAATTGCTCCTGGCAGGCACGGGGGACCATATGGGATGCCGGGATTCGAACCGATGACCTCCTGCATGAAAGGCAAACGGCTGACCTCCATGCTATCTCTCCGGCCCCATACTGGTGGAATTTTAAAGAAAGTTTTTTTTTGTGGCTTTGTGGCTATGACTCTTCTACTGCTGTCAGAATTAATGTTTGTTTTTATTTATATTCTTCTCTCTTCCCACCCTCAGTGTATTATTATTATTTACTGATTCATACCACATGCACTTTTAGTTTTGTTTTGGGGCCACACCTGGTGGTGCTTACAGGGTTACTTCTGGTTCTGCATTCTGACATCATTACTGGCAGGTTCACGGACCATACGGATGCTAGGGATTGAACCCGTGAACCCGGGTTATCATACCACACTGTATGACCACTCTGGCCCACCTCATGCATTTTTTATATAGCAACACCACGTCAATTTGGGAATGAAATTGGAGTTGTAAAATAGGGCATAGAGCACCTACCTTGTTTGAGATACATTGTCATTGTGTCTCTGACATGTCATCTCTTACTTAGAGGTGATATTAAGGCCAGCCTTAGAGGGATCTGGTACATTTCAAAGTAGATGAAGGTATTATTGGGTTAACAAGTAGATATTACAGAAGTGATCTTGTTAATTAGTATTCATGAGCTCATCATTCTTGAAATCTATTTCAAGAAATCTGTAGTGTTACATAATTATTTTGTTGTATTTGTGACACTTTAATTATGGCTGTACTTAAATTATACTTATGCTATGAAAACTTTAATCTAGGGCATAATGAAGGTACTTTGGCAATGAGAGAAAGTGAAGTCCTATACATTATTGAAGAAGACAAAGGTGATGGATGGACAAGAGCTCGGAGACAGAATGGTGAAGAAGGCTACGTTCCCACATCATACATAGATGTAACTCTAGAGAAAAATAGTAAAGGTGCAGTAACTTATATCTAAACTAACTAGGCAGCTTTGTGAATGTTTGGCATAAGAATGATAACTTAAATGAGAAAGCACAACAGGTGGAAAACAAAAGAAAACTTAAAAGGCGTCAACAACTTATTGTTCACTATGTGAGCTGAGTGTAGGCTCGATCTTGAGATGTGAATAGTACCACAACTGTTCTCATGACGCTTTACCATTTGAGTGATGTTGGTGTGAAGCTTAATTGATGCCTATTTGCTTTATGTCCTGCTTAAGTCTGTGTGAAGGATTTGTGTTTTTCTGCCTTACCCCCCAATACACTTTGCGTCAGAAAACACAATGACTATAGTGAATTCAAATAAATAAAACTACTCTGAAATGCTATAGGAAGCTAACTCCCAAAAGAGTGGTTTAATCTAGAATTTTGAATTTGTAGCTACAATTTCCAGAAAGAAGGAAGCAGTTAATATATAGCATAAATAAGTGGGTAGTCACTTTCATTTTCCTCCATGTTCTTAACTCTAGTTTCCTAAAGGAAGGAAACAGGCACCTACTGCATGATTTTTTTTGGTTGTTTGCTCATCAACCTGCAAAATAAATCAGCCTAGCTCAGTATTTATGTGACTAAATAGCTTTCTTCTGAGACCTGAGCACATTATAAAGCCAACTATTTATTTTCAATAATAATACAAGCTTCCCCCTAATTTAATGCTTGTATTTTTTTTATCTTGAAGGTGTCTTTTGGGAAATAACATATTAGTGACTATCATTTATACATAAGAAAGTATGTTCTAGGGGCCGGAGAGATAGGACAGTGATAGGGCATTTTCCTTGCATGCAGCCTGTCCAGAACAGACGGTGGTTCGATTCCTGGCATCCCATTTGGTCCCCTGAGCCTGCCAGGAGCGATTTCTGAGTGGAAAACCAGGAGTAACCCCTGAGCGCCACTGAGTGTGACCCACTCCCCCCCAAAAAAGGAAAAGAAAATATGTTCTAAATAGAGGAAATCTTGAATGAAGGAGAAACTGGTAGATTTTACTTTAAATAGAAAAATAGCTTTTTTAACTGGGCTGGAGAAAGATGTACCATGATTTAGATTTGTGTTTTTAATTTTGATATGTAGGCTCATGATCTGCAGGTAAAAAAAAAGGTTGGAAATATTTTCTTATTTTACCTAAATAATCAACTAGGGAAGTTTTTTTAACCACAATATATTTTATCAAGTGTTGGCAACACTGTATGTATAGTCAAGAATTGTGCAGTGCTAGTTGTATTGGGGAAGTAATGTAAAGAAGCAGTTTTAAGAGTGTTTTTTTAATTTTGTTTATGCTCTACTTTTCTGGTGTTTTTAATAGCTGTCTATAAAAATGATTTTAGAGCCATTTGGGATGGACACTTTAAACTGAACACCCTTTTTGGTCTTACCAAAGGTCTTCAGTAATTGTTTTTTTCTTTTTCCTCCTGGACTGCAGGTTCCTGAAGAGGGTTTCTGAGGAAATGGGCAAGATGTTGAAGGAGGTTACATACAGCTGCTTGTTAGGGGGAGGGTATTGTAGTTGTCAGGCTCAGAGAGTGAGAGAAGCAAGTTGCATGAGTGCATGCAGACATTATTATATTTTACTAACTTCATTAGCATTTCCATACATCATTTAAAAAAGTCATTGTAATACCAGTCCTTAAATGCCTTGTTTACAGTTATTTACATGAAGGAGAAAGTGCCAACAATGGCCAAAGTACTTTCCATCTGTTTTATTGATGTCCAAATCAAAAAGAATGCAGTGTCATTAAATTTGTCTTACATTTGGCTGTTCCAACAGGACTGTATCCATCCCAGCTCTCTTTTAATTGATTTTTAGATCTGTTGTATGTTAGACTCCTTGCCATTTGTCATTGTCTGCCTGTGCCACTCTGTGCTTGCTTGCTTAATAACATCCTGTTGCATGTCTAGAATGATTGGGCTAGATTTCCCAGGCATGTCTTGATAATCCATCGTTCTTGTCAAAGCCTTTGTTTTTACATGTGTAGTATAGCTCACTTTGTCAAACATCTCTAGCACTAATGTTTCCATCCTAGTATTTGTATATGCTGCTATAACTTCCCCACTACAAAACATTCCAGTTTTGGCATAATGAAGAAGTAGTTTGTGAATCGGAAGTTTTATGATCAGAAAAAGAAAACATCTCTGCTCTAGCCTACAGCCCAGCTGAAAGAACTCTTTGAAACATGATACATCTTCAACACCTCAGTCTGGGAAGAACTTATAGTCAGCACTGAAATCCTGTCATAATAAATACAGAAGAAACTCACCACCTCAAGACAAAGGACTGTTGTGAGAAGTCAGCTGCTTCCATTCAAATGCTGCCTTAAACTAGAGTGCCTAAATCTGTTGATTGCCAACACTACCACTACAGTATCCTACAAAGGGCTTTATCTGTCAGCTCAGTGCGACCTCCTTTAACTCAGCAGCACCACTATAGCTGCCATTGTAGCCTCGGTAGGTGGCTTTTAGAGCTCCACCATGTTTGATGGTGCATTATCCAATTTATTCATCAAACTAAAGACATGTTTGAGTCTGTTTTACTCTGCTCAGTGTTTCTGTTTTGTTTTGGGAGGCTATAGATCTCCTTTGCATTGTTTCCTAATTTGGGGGGTCACCACTTTTCATTTGATTGTTCTAGTGATAGTCTCTTTTCAAGTGATGCTTTTGTTTGAACCAGATAAAATTTAGTGAAACTTTGTAATGATCTCTGTGCACTTTTACTTGTAAAATGAAATTTTCTGTATGTTTATACTTGTAAATATTGTCATTAGTACTCATATTTCTCATTTGTCCTGCCTCACATTTGTGCTTCTTTTAATTACTTGTATTTTAACTAATTTCTTAGTGGTGTTTAATAGGGAGGTGGGTGGGGGGTGGTTATTTGTACTATGGAAGCTTCATTTATTTGCTTCTTTTCTGTCTTAAAGAAGAAAAAGAATGTGAAATGGTCTGTGTATTATTGAATTTTAAGCAATATTTTAGAAGCTGTGTGGCTGCTTTAATAATTTTTCCCAGTGTTATTGCATTGTACTACCAGTTATACTAAAGCTGAATGACAATTATGTGAAAGTTTATTCCTTCATAAGATCAGTGTGCCCCTGTTACACAGCTGACATGTAGTGTATAATTACCTTTGAGATAGTAAACTATAAAGTTTAGATTTTGAATCTCGTTACAGGGTTATTTATATAATGTGACATTCAGTACTGCCAGACTACATAAAGTAGTTATAAATCTAGTGCTATTTTCATTTTAAAAGTTAGCAGTAAGGAGAAAATGTCATTTGGCTGTGTTTTGTCTTCTGTACAAAGCCTAAAGTGCTTGTGTTTTTTTGGCTAACAGCCACAGAGGGCAAAGTTTAAGGCTTTCTTGTAAGGACTAACTGTTCTTTTCAAGCTACTGTTTGTTTTTCTAAAAGCAGGATTTGCTTCCGTAGGAGGCAGTTTCCTTTGTGTGGACTAGTGCAACCTGTATATGGATTATAATAGGCAGATCATTTGTACTTGCACAGTTTAAATCATTCTTAAATCATTCTTAAATTTTGAACATGTGAATTGTCAAAAAGAAATCTTTAATTTTTCAGTAATTTTTACTCTTTTTGTGCACATGTTGATCTCTTAATGGTAAATGCTTTGTTTAAGATAGTGTTCTCTGTTGAGAATATTTTCATGGAATAAAACAATCTTTTCATGGTCAGTTATGATGTAGTGTATTATCATTTACTACTATGTGAACTAAAGAGCAAAATGATTGTTTTTTTATTATTAATCTGTTCTTGAGTGCAAAATAGATGACAAGTTCCATAAGTGGAATTACCTGTGTTGGTCAACTTCTTTTGCAAAGCTTGATTTTTGTGGGGAGGGCACACCTGGCTGTGCTCAAGGATTATTCATGGCTCAGAAATCACTCCTCCTGGAATCAGGTAACGTATGGAATGCAGGGATTAAACCTGGACTGGCCTCATAAAAGGCTAGCACTTTATTTTCTGTAATGTCTCTCTGGTTCTCTAAAGCATTTAAAAATATTTTAATTTTGGTTATCATTTCTATCAGGTTTTCCTGAAGAAACAAAATCTAAAATTCTTTTTTTTTTTTTTTTTTTTTTTTTTTTTGGTTTTTGGGCCACACCTAGTAACGCTCAGGGGTTACTCCTGGCTATGCGCTCAGAAGTTGCTCCTGGCTTGGGGGACCATGTGGGACACCGGGGGATCGAACTGCGGTCCGTCCAAGGTTAGCGCAGGCAAGGCAGGCACCTTACCTTTAGCGCCACCGCCCAGCCCAAAATCTAAAATTCTTGATAAGAATTTAAATGGAAGGTAATATGGATTTGTTCTACAGTAGCTCTATTACATAGATTTTACTTTTCTCCTATTCATAATAATTTTTCCTGAATCAGCACCTTGTTTGGTTTGGGGACCATATCCAGTAGACTTATTACACCTGGCGGAAGTTGGGGGGGGGGGCACATGGGATGTTGTTGATTTACCGTATACAAGGCAAGTACATTACATGCTGTATATTGTCGCCTAGGTCAACATTTCTTGTACTTCTTTAAGGATTCCTGACCAGAGGTAGCAGTGTGTCTTCCTAGCATTTAAAGAGCATAAGAGATAGAGGGGTTGGAGCAATAACACAGCGTTAGGGCATTTTTGCCTTGCACGAAGACAACCCAGGATGGATCCCGGTTCAATTCCTGGAATCCCATATGCTGCACCCCCACACACACACCCAAACCTGCCAGAAGTAACCCCTGAGCACTGCTGGGTGTAAACCCAGGTCCTTCCCAGGTCAGCCTCATGCAAAGCAAATGCCCTACTGCTATCTCTCGGGCTGTAGGTATTGGAATTTTTTGTTTTGTTTTGTGGCCACACCCAGTGATGCTCAGGGGTTACTCCTGGCTATGCCCTCAAAAATCAGTCCTGGTTTAGGAGACCATATGGGATGCTGGGGATTGAACCAAGGTTCGTCCTGGATCATCTGCATGCAAGGCAAGGGCTTGCTATCACTCTGGCCCAGGTATTGGAATCTTTAATGGCTTTTTAGGTCCGTGGGTGAGAAAGGAGCCTACTTAAGCAGCTTCCTTGGTTCATGCTCCGAAGAAATACTCTCAAACTCAATTTACCTGGGGGCCGTAGGAGGCAAAGTCAGGGTGATCCTTGAGTGTAAAGTCAGTAGTAAGCCTTGAACATTAG
Organism: Suncus etruscus; assembly: GCF_024139225.1. Taxonomy (NCBI): domain Eukaryota; kingdom Metazoa; phylum Chordata; class Mammalia; order Eulipotyphla; family Soricidae; genus Suncus; species Suncus etruscus. The sequence goes on from NC_064851.1 coordinate 46,218,216, forward strand.
GGGGTGTGACCCAAACAACTAAAACAAAACAAAACAACAAAAGATTCCTCTAGGGCAGGGCCACAAAACGTTGTACAGTGGGCCATTTGCGGCCCGAGAGTTTGAGACCCCTGGCAACCTCTACACAGATCAACAGATCTCCCTAGTCTAGGGAGATGAGACTTAATTGTCAGTGTTGGTAGCAGCTGACAGGGCTGAAAGGAATAGATACAGCTGGATGGATACAGGTGTTTGGGAGCTTGGCCCTCTATAGTGCAATAATGACCGCTGAGAGGTTTTGATTGTTTTTTTTTGGTTTTGGTTTTTGGGTCACACCCGGCCACACTCAGGGGTTACTTCTGGCTCTATGCTCAGAAATCGCTCCTGGCAGGCTCAGGGGTTCTTATGGGATGCCGGGATTTGAACCACTGACCTTCTGCATGCAAGGCAAATGCCTTACCTCCATGCTATCTCTCTGGCCCCGAGAGGTTTTGATTTTTATTTGGCAATTTATTTTGTGTGGAGGGTGGCGTGCAGTAGGGAGTGAAGTGAGAGGAGCAGGACTATATCAGGAATCTCTTTGATACCTTTAAGAGTGTAATTTGCATGTATAGCGACTGCATTTCCCCCCTCTTTCTTCTACAGCTGTAGACAGGAGTATCACATTTGTCTGCCCTCTCCATATCTCCAAGTCCACTTCTGGTTTTACTTGGTAGGTTGACCAGAGTTACCTGTCCAGCAGCCTTTTCCAATTTGTTTTCAGTCTTCTTCCTAACTTTCCACTTCTGCCTCTATCTTGCATTCCAACAGCATCTTACCAGTCTTTGGGTAGTTCCTTGTTAGCCAGTATGGGAGACCATCTTAGGTGTGAAATAAGACAAAACACAAACTCCCATTTTTGGCAATCAACATTGTAACTTCCCATCTTTCTATCTTTCCTTTCTCGGTTTTTTTTTCTTCTGGTTGGGAACTTCAACCACTGACTTTTGGTATAGAGAAAACATCTAGATAGTATTATCCTGTCCAATGAGATGAGTTGGGGATTAACTGTGTGCTCCATACATCAGGTACCAGAGAATACATTTGTTTTTTTGTTTTGTTTTGTTTTGTTTGTTTTGTTCTTTGGTCATACCCAGCAGTGCTAGGGTTACTCCTGGCTCTATGCTCAGAAATCACTCCTGGCAGGCTCGGGGGACCATATGGGATACTTGGATTCAAACCACTGTCCTTCTGCGTGCCAGGCAAATGTCCTCCCTCCATGCTATTTCTCCAGCCCCCAGAGAACACATTTGTAAATCCATGACTATCAATTGAATGGGGGAAGTGACTAGAAGAGTTTGCACCTTCTGTCAAATCAGGGATGGGAACTAAATCAATTGACAGTTGCCATGACAATCAAATGTGTAGGGTGTTTCCCTTGCATGCAGCCTATCCAAGACAGACAAAACAAAAAGTTTCTTCAAGGTACTAACTTTAAAATTAGGTTGTGGGGGCCGGAGAGATAGCATGGAGGTAAGGCATTTGCCTTGCATGCAGGAGGACTGTGGCTTGAATCCTGGCATCCCATATGGTCCCCAAAGCATGCCAGGGGTAATTTCTGAGCCTAGAGCCAAGAGTAACTAACCCCTGAGCGCTGCCAGGTGTGACCCAAAAACCAATATATATATATATATAATTTATATATATATATATATAATTTATCTTTTGGTCACACCCGGCAGCGCTTAGGGGTTACTCTTGCTACAATCACACTGTGCTCAGAAATTGCTCCTGGCAGGCTCGGGGGACCATATGGGATGCCGAGATTCGAACCACCGTCATTCTGTGTCTAAGGCAAACACCTTACCGCTGTGCTATCTCTCCGGCCCCAGACTTTTAAAAGGTAATGCTAGCTAGATAGGGCCAGCACATCGGTAGGGCATTTGCCTTGCACGTGGCTGACCTGTGACCGACCTGATTTGATTCCTGGCACCGTATGGTGTCCGAGCCTGCCAGGAGCGATTTCTGAGCTCAGTGTGATTGTAGCATTTTTATGTACTTCCTAGTTGTATATAAGGGTTAAAGGTTAGTTTTGACTCACATCCTGATTATACTTAAGAGCTAGACTTTTCGTTGTTTTTTTTTTGTTTTTGTTTTTTTTTTATTGAAACAGTTGTGATCTACAGAGTCCTTCGTAGTTGAATTTCAGATATATAATGAGTCAGGGCTCTTCCTACCACCAATGTCAACCTCCTTCCAACAATGGACCCAGAGTGCATCTTATACCACCAACCTTTGCCTACTGTTAACACTTTGCCAATGTAACAGGCCCCTTTGAGTTTAGATTGTTAAAGTTTAGGTCCCTTGATTCTATATAATCATTGACTTTGGCTTGGATATTTAGTTGTGCCCTTATTTCCTCACCAATGCATCTAAGACCACTTGCCCTCTGGCCCCTAGCATTTCTTTATTCCTTTCTCTTGATTTTATAGGAAAATGTGGGAATATAGGGTAAAATAAAGTAACCTGTGTCCCAAGGTTCTATGAAAAAGGCAGGAGCCCCAATTTAAAAGATAAAGAGCTTAAAAAAAATACAATAAAGAAGTTGTTTGTGAGGGCTGGAGAGGTGGCGCTAGAGGTAAGGTGTCTGCCTTGCCAAGTGCTAGCCAAGGAAGGACCGCGGTTCGATCCCCCGGCGTTCCATATGGTACCCCCAGGCCAGGGGCAATTTCTGAGCGCTTAGCCAGGAGTAATCCCTGAGTATCAAATGGGTGTGGCCCAAAAAAACAAAAACAAAAAAAAGTTGTGACTTTTTTTTTTTTGCATTAGCATAGCAAAATTTGGGGAAAATAGAAGTTCTTATCTAATAGGAATAGGAACACATAAATTTCATATTGCAGTGGGGCCTTACACCCGGAACACTTGTCTGTGTGACTTGGCTTAGGCTTCAGAAGATTGGACTTTGACCATTCACCCCTGAACCTTGGACCATCTATGGAATCAGCAATTTTCTACACCAGCACCATAAATCGGACTTCCACCAGGGAAGGCCCTAACGCTGCCCTGACTTTCTTTTTGTTAGTTCAGTTGAAGTAAAAGTATTTCATGTAGTCTTTGCTTTCCCTAATTAAAGGTGAAGTTGAACTTTTACATTTGTGCCACTTTATATTTCTTCTTTTGTGAAAAAGTCACCTTTTGCCCTTTTCCTCTTTGGATGGTCATTGTATTGCCTTATAGCAGCTGGTCACTGGCTTGTGAGTTTGTTAGGCATCTAGAGATTGTTCAGAATTGCTGACTGTAGCTGGGCAATCCACTTCTAAGAGAATCAGCATGTCATTGGTAAGGCTTTAGACCCTTATTCAACCTGTGCCCCTCTCACCCTCCAAGATATTTTTTTCTTCTAAAAGCATGTTTTGATGTTCATGCACAGGCTCTTTTGGTTTTATTTTCGTATATGAGAAGTGAGAGATTACCTATTCCCTGCATTTGCTTATTGTCAATTATTTGGGGGGGGGGTAGGGTGCTAAACGTGGCCATGCTAATGCTTACTCTGGCTCTGGCTCTGCTCAGGGATCATTCCTGACACACTTGGTAGTATATAGGATGTTAGGGAATGAACCTGGGTTGGCCACATGTAAATCAAGTGCCCTACTGGCTGAATTACTGTACTGGTCCCAAGAACATTATTTTAGTCAACACTCCTCACTGGTAATTTTCATATATTATGTTTCTTAATTGCACTTAGTGTAACTTAGTAATATGCTTTTATACCTGACATAACTGATTACTACCTCATTTCTATCCTCCTTCCTCAGGTGGTCTTGATTATTCCTAGCCATGTAAGTTTTAGGAAAAATGTACCAACTTAACCTAAAGTAAATTTGGAGATTTTGATTGGGATTGCACTAAATCTCTGTAGGTAATTTTAAGAACTAATAACTCTCACTTGGAATCCCACCCTATCCTTCTGTTGATGCTGGTGCTAACAATGACTGGAGGTCACACATATTCGGTTACAGTGTTCACAAGGGGATACATATTGAACTCTCCAATGTCAGGCCTCTGGCTTTGGTCCTCACACCTTTTTAATTATGCTTCATAAGCCCGGCTGTATAGCAGAGCCTGTACTCTGTTGTAGTGTTACTGGGATGTACTTGATGTATCTGGATGCATTAGGGATCAGGCTAGCCTCATGCTTGGAAGGGAGATACTTAGAGTCACTGAACTATCCCCTCATCAGTCCTTAAGTCTTAAACCTTTGTTCTGGATAAATTTCCTTTTCTTCTGGAGCTCTACTGACATGCATATATGGTCATTGTTTCAAACCATTTTGGGGGGGGGTGTAGGAGGCTAAGAAAGGGTTTGGAGATTTGGGCTCTGTACTCAGGTCAATTCCTATTGAGCTGGGGGAATCATATGGGTTGACGGGGATTGAACTCAGGTCAGCAGTATGGAAAGCAAGTGCCTTAACTGCTGTACTTTTGCTCTGGCCCCAAACCTTTATCGGTCTCTCTCTTTTTTTTTTTTTCTTGTTTTTGTTTTTTTTGTTTTTTGGGCCACACCTGGCGGCACTTTACTCCTGGCTCCTGGCTCAGAATTCGCTCCTGGCAGGCATGGGGGACCATATGGGATGCCAGGATTCGAACCACCGTTGGTCCTGGGTCGGCGGCTTGCAAGGCAAACATCCTACCGCTGTGCTATCTCTTCGGCCCCACCTTTGTCTCTTAATTGCTCCAGTTTCCTATATTTTGGGCATTTTCTTTAAATATATTCTAATTTTATTTATTTTGCCACATCCAACTATTCTTGGGGGTTTTGCGGGACTATATGGGATGCAAGGGATCAAATGTGGGTCAGTTGTATTTAAGACAAGCACGGTACCCGCTGTGCTATAGTTCTAATTCCTTTTTTTTTTTAATCTTTAAACACCATGGCTACAAACATGTTTATAGATGGGTTTCAGTCATAAAAAGTACACCCCTCTTCACCAGTGCAACTTTCCCACCACCAATACAACTCATCTCCCACTTCCCTCACCACCTGGTGGTCTATTTCTCTCACGACCATTGTCATGCTAGTTGTTAGTGTAGTTGCTTAACTACACTCATCACCTTTTGTGGTAAGCTTCATATCGTGAGATGGACTTTTTGGTCCTTATCTCTATTGTCTCTGGGTATTATTACCATGCTGTCCTTTATTGTTCTTAAATCCCACGGATGAGACTATCCTGTGTCTGCCTCTGACTCATTTCACTCAGCATACTAGTTACCATATCCATCCATGCATAGGAAAATTTATCTTTTCTAACAGCTGCTTAGTATTCTATTGTGTATATGTCCCAGTTTCTTTAGCCACTCATCTTTGCATCTAGATTGTTTCCATATTCTGGCTAATAGAGCTGCAGCGAACATAGGCTTGCAGAAGGTATTTTTGCATTCTATTTTTTCAAGTTCACTAAGTGTGGTTTTAGCTGGATCATACGGGAGCTCAATTTCCAGTTTCTAAGCAATCTCCATATTGTTTTCCATAAGAACTAGACTGCATTCCCACTAGCAGTGAATGAAAGTTCCTTTCCCCCACATCCTTGTCTGTTGTATTAAATAAATAACGATGGATCTGGATGGTGATGGATGGAGGGAGAAGGATGGCGATGGATGGTGAAGGATGGATGCCTTTGTCCTTAGGCCCCGGCCACGTGGCTTTATCCCCCATCAACCGGCGGGTCTGGGGTTCAGGAAAGCGACGGATATTGAACTTACTCACAGGCAGGCATCAGGAAGCATCAGCTTTTTTCATACCCTATCCACCACATGTGTGTGGCCTACATCATAACCTTTCAAGCACTAGTTATTCTTGGCCCTGCATCTTAACTCTTTTCAGCCATCTTCCTTTGACCTCCATGCTGGTTAAAGACCAAAAGAGGCAAAGACCCTAATCCCCTGGGTTAAAGGCTTTATATAACCTTCCAAGACCACTCCCCAGAATGGGAGGGGTCTTGCAGGTAAGGTTACACCTAATATCCAGTTCCCAAGACCCCTCCCAGAAAAGGGCGGGTCTCAGGTAGGTACACCTAAGTCCAGGGTGGAGTTACACCTGTCAACATTGATTGTTCTTGTTCTTTGTGATGTGTGCCAGTCTCAGTGGTGTGAGATGGTACCTCATTGTTTTGATTTGCATCTCCCTGATGATTAGTGATGTGCTCTAATGCTTAGTATTAGAATCGTTAGCATTTCTAGGTTTATTGTTACACATTTTTTTGAGTTTTCTTTAGCTGCTTTTTTTTATAATTTTTATTTTGACCTAAGTGGATTACAAATCTTTCACAGTAATATTTTAGGTACATAGTGACATTGAATGAGGGGCATTCCCACCACCAATATTTTCCTCCCTCCACCCCTGTTCCCAGCATGCATCCACATTTCTAAAGGAACTAGTTTATCTGAAAATTTGATTTGGAGATGGGGGAGTGGTGTGCTGGGAACCAAACCCACAGCCTCACACTTGGAAGGCATACAACCTGCAACTGAGCCATTCGCTGGTGAAATTGGATTGTTTTAAATATTCACTTCTTACTTGCATTCATTTTCCCTTGGTACAGCCATATTTGATTCTAATTTCAGTATCTGAAGGTGTTGGGAATCTAAATCTTTTTTGCCATTTTCTTTGTAATGACATTAATTTTTCTCATGTATGATATTGAGTATGTATAGTCCATGTACAATGTACAAGGTACCTGGTGACATTGCAATCATCAAAATCCAAACTGCTGACAGCATTGCAGCTTGAATTTATTCATCAAACTTCTGGATCCAACTCTACATTGTGTTTCTATTCATTCTATCTTCCAAATCAAAACCATAAAATTTCCATTACACACTTAATAATTTTAATTTACTATCAAGTTGGGGAGACGACAGTGCTCTGGGGAGGCCAGAGGTAAAAATACTGCTATTCCATGAGTTTAAAATGAAAGAGACTGGATACAGTTGTTTCACAAAAGATATATTTCATATGACTATATACACTTTCATATTTGAAGAATATCATACAACTGATACCTTCTGAAATGTTTCATGCTTTTAAACTTTCTATTTACACTTATCTGACACAAAATTAAAGCTAAAATGGTTAAATACCTCGATAATTGAATGCAACCACTGAGTCAACCTAGCTAGGTTTTCTCTTAAATTTGTTGATTAACATTAGCAATAGTTACCTTAATAAATTATTCATTAAAAATCAGTAGTAATTTTAAACAGTTTATAAATAAGTATGCCCTGTGCAATTTGCATATTTAATATCCTGTGGATACTAAAAGCTTGTATATTATCAATTTGTACATTATTACCTTTTAAAATTTAATAGACAAGCTTTTCCAAAGAAGGAAATGGAGACATCTGAAGGAATATACTAAAGTTCTCTGGTGAGTTATCACAGCTCTGCCTGCTTCACAGAAGGGGGCTCCAGTTTACGTGAGAGGGCAGTTAAAATCTGGTTGAACTTCTCATATCGCTCTGCCTGACTGACTTGTGCGCCTTTGCTGCCCCACAGTAATCTCATTTGAAATTCTGTCTTCAAGATTTCACTCATTTCTTCATCTGGTTGAAAGCCTAGACAAAACAAAGTAGAAGTCTAAGGTTAATGTCAGTTCTGCCTTACTATTGAAGAGAGACTGAAACTTTGCTTGTTTCAAATAAGATAAAAATGAACTTCATGTTTCCGCAGAATTTCAAAACATTTCCCCAAACAAAACTAGAGAATCTGGGCTGGTAATATAGCTTAGCAGTAGAGAACTTGCCTTGCACATATGAAGCCCTGGGTTCAGTCTGTGACAAGAAAACAATCTTTTTTAAGTAAGGAAAAGTATAGCCCTAGGGCATACATGGACTGAGTTCAATCTCCAGCACTCTGGTTCCCAGGCTGGCCAGGTCCCTGCACACTGTGGCTTAAAAATAAAAGAATTGCTTCTGGGGGCCAGAATGATAGTACAGAGGGTAAGACACTTGTATTGCACACAGACAACATAGATTCGATCGTTAGCATCCATATGGTTCCCTAAGCACTGCCAGGAGTGATGCTTGAGTGCAAAACCAGGAGTCAACTCTTGAGCACTGCCAAAACAAGTCAAAAAGAAGTTTAATTTGGATGTACAAACTACTGTAGATTAGAGTGCTATGGGGATGACTATTTTAGTTGTGCTAACAGCTTTACTGATGTATAACATCCAAGTCATGACAACCTATTTTAGCTGTATGGTTCGATTTATAATAAAAAAAAAAAAAACAACTTAGCTCTTTTTTAGTATCTTTAAGCACCGTGGTTATAAACATGTTTGTATTTGGGTTTTAGTTATACAAAGTACACCCCCTTTCACCAGTACAACCTTCCAGCCATCAATGTCCCCATTTCCCTCTTCCCTCACACCTTGCCTATACTCAAGACAGGCATTTTATCTCTCTCATTCACTACCATTGTCATGATAGTTGTTGGTGTAGTTATTTCTCTAACTGTACTGATTGTTCCTTTTCTTTATGATATGTGCCAGTCTCTCTGGTGTGAGATATCTCATTTTGATTTGCATTTTCTTGGTGACGAGTGAGCATTTTTTCATGGTTTTTTTTTTTTTTTTGGCCATCTGTATATCTTCATTGAGGAAATGTCTATTTCTTCTCCCCATTTTTGGTGAGAGTTTGATAGTTTTTTCTTGTCATGTTCAATCTATATCTTAGATAATAATCCCTTATCAGATGGTGAAGTTTCTCCTATTTTTATCTTTTTTTTTTTTTTTTTTTTTTTTTTTTGGTTTTTGGGCCACATCCGGCGGTGCTCAGGGGTTACTTCTGGCTGTCTGCTCAGAAATAGCTCCTGGCAGGCACGGGGGACCATATGGGACACCAGGATTCGAACCAATCACCTTTGGTCCTGGATCGGCTGCTTGCAAGGCAAACACCGCTGTGCTATCTCTCCGGGCCCATCTCCTATTTTTATCTTAGTCACTGTTTCCTTTGAGGTACAGAAACTTCTCAGTTTAATGTAGTCCTTCCCATTTGTTTATCTCTGCTTCCACTTGTTTGGACAGTGGTGGCAAACTTAGCTCTTTATTATTCATCTTTATTCCTACTCCTGATCCCAGCAACTGCTGATGTGCTGTCATCATTAGTTTTTTTTTTTTCACTGCAATTTGAACTTGTGTGTGTGTGTGTGTGTGTGTGTGTGTGTGGTTTTTGGGTCACACCCGGCAGTGCTCAGGGGTTATTCCTGGCTCCAGGCTTAGAAATTGCTCCTGGCAGGCACGGGGGACCATATGGGGTGCCGGGATTCGAACCGATGACCTCCTGCATGAAAGGCAAATGCCTTACCTCCATGCTATCTCTCCGGCCCCGCAATTTGAAATTTTTAAAGGTCATTAGCTCTTCACCTATAATCAGTTATTCCATTCCAATTTGTAGACTTTTTATGTACTTTCCTTGTCTAATTGTTCTTTCTAGGACTCCCAAAAATACTTCGTAGTAGTTCAGTGGTGAAAATGGACAAGTCTTATCTTTGATCTTAAGAGATATAAAGCTTTCAATTTTTCACTATTGAGTGCAAGACTGAATTTGTCACACAGGGCCTTTATACTGTTAGGCTATATTCCTTCTTTACCTTGTGTGCTAAGGGCTTTTTGTATTAAAGGATGTTGAATTGTCAGTTATTTTTCTGCATTTCTGCATCTTTTTGTTGATGAGGTATATCATGTTTATTGATTTGCATGTGTTTAACCGTCTTTCTCATTCCTGGAATAAATCTTATTAGAACAGGTTGTATGATATATTGTTGAATTTCACATTATAGTATTTTATTGAGGATTTTTACATATATTTTCATTAAAGAGACTGATCTTTAGGATTGATTCCCAGTGTGGGACATTACTGCCCCTTTCCCCAGAGGGGCAATGGAATGACCTGGGGTTGGTGGTAGTATTCTTGGTATAATTGTGGGGGGATACTTGGCTTAAAGAAAGTAGCTTTGGAGGTGAGCCAGGGAAATGCTCAAATAGCTAGGGTACATGCTTTGGATTTGTGAGGTCAGATATGATCCCTAAAGGCTCCCAAACTATAAAAATACACAGTAGAATTCCAAAGTATTGCTAAGTAATTTTTCTTCTAAAACTGGGTGGTTGGCCAATTAAGTTAGGGAATCTCTGGCATATAGTTTTCTTTCGTGTCATATCTTTGTTTTGGAATGAAAGTAATATTGATTTCACAGAATTCATCTTTCTAATATGGCTTCTGCCATATTTTGTTTTATTTCTAAAAAGTTACATCTTCATTTAGTCTGTAGGTGTTTTTTGACATCACCTTGGATTTTCTTACAGACTTGAGGTTCAGTAACATGCTGTTTATTTTCTACAAATTTGTGGATTTCTCATTGTTTGATTTATAGTTTCATACCGTTATTATCTGAAAAGATACCTGATATAGTTTCAGTCTTCATGAATTGACTGATACTATTTCATAGCACAGCTTACCTTAAGAATGTTCTGTGGATGTATTTCTGGGTAAATGCTTCAATTATTGTTTTTTGTATAGTTGATCCTCCCTTTAACTATTTTCCACAGGTAGAGAGGTATCTTAATGGTACAAATGCATGCTGCAGTTCAGGGCATGAACATGGTTCTGTGAGCACTGAGAGGCATGTCCCCAAATAAAATATTTTCCAGTGGCTTGAGATACTATTTTCTGTATCATACTGTGTTTATCACTTACATGAGTCTCTTGTGAACAGCATCATGAGATTTTGAAAATTTATTCAGCTGTTCTGTATCTTTGACTGATGTTAAAATCCAATTATTTGTTCATTAAATGCAGTGGAAAAGTCATTCCATCTGTATTTAAAGCAATTACTAATAGGTAAGTATTTACTGACGTTTTAACTGTTTCGAAGGCATTTATAGTCTCTCCCTCTTCTTTTTTCTTTCTTCTTTTGTGGTTAATGAATTATTTCAGATTTCTTTCTAGTATTGTTTATCTACTACTTTCTGCTTCTGTTTTCTGTTTCTGCTTGCACTTATCATGAGGTTCACACATAACATATACTTGTAATCATTTGAAGTTGATAGCTCAAATCTGTATGTATTCAAAAAGTATATTTTATACTTTAATATATTTTCCATTTAATATTCATTTACTTTTTGTTTGTTTTTTGTTTTTGGACCACACCAGTGATGCTCAGGGGTTATTCTTGGCTATTTGCTCAGAAATCGCTCCTGGCTTGTGGGGGACCATATGGGACACTGGGGGGTCAAACCACGGTCTGTCCTAGGTCAGCCGCATGCAAGGCAAACGCCCTACTGCTTGTACCACTGCTCCAACCATTCATTTACTTTTTTGGACCACACCTGGCCAGGCTCGGAAAACCACAGTGAGAACCAGGGATCAACCCAGATTGGCTGTGTGCAAGGCAAATGCCCTACCTGCTGTTCTATTGCTCTGGCCCCTTTTATTCAATTTTAAAATACTTTTAAACATTAATTTTGGGGGTCGGGTGCGGTGGCGCTAGAGGTAAGGTGTCTGCCTTGCCAGCGCTAGCTTAGGATGGACCACTGTTCGATACCCCGGCGTCGCATATGGTCCCCCAAGCCAGGAGTGACTTCTGAGCTCATAGCCAAGAGTAACCCCTGAGCATTACTAGGTGTGGCCCAAAAACAAAAACAAAAACAAAAAAACACACATTAATTTTGTCTTGGGGCTGGAGAGATAGCACAGTGGTAGGGCATGTGCCTTGCACACAGCTGATCCAGGGCAGACGGTGATTCAAATCCCAGCATCCCATATGGTCCCCATGCCAGGAGCGATTTCTGAGCACAGAGCCAGAAGTAACTCCTGAGCGCCGCCAGGTGTGACCCAAAAATACCCCCTCAAAGATATTAGAGAAAAATTAATTTTGTCTTTACTTACCTTTCTAGCCTTGTAAGTGATAATTATCTTTATTTATTTTGGTTTTTTATTTTGGGTCACAACCAGCGGTGCCTCAGGGGTCACTCCTGGTTCTGCTCTCGAAGATTCAGGCACTCAGAAATCACTCCTCACAGGCTCAGGGAACCATATAGGCTGCCAGGAATTGAACCGGAGTCCTTCCGGGGTTGGCTGCTTGCAAGGCAAACACCCTGCCACTGTGCTATCTATCACTCTGGCCCCTATAATTGCCTTTACTATACACTTAGCTGGAATTTTCAGTTTCATATATTTTGTTGTTATTAGTTGATTTTTTCCCCCAGCCTAATTAAATAATCCACTTACCATTTCTGGTAAAGAACTTACTCATATTAGTAAATTCCTTTACATTGCCTGGAAAATCCTCTTTCTCTAAATAACTGTCAGGTATTCTTGGTTGGAAATACTTTCCACTGAGTACATTATACCATTCCCTCTTACCAACAGTTAATATTTGTTTTAGGGCCATAGCAGGCATCCAAAGCATGTGCTTAGCCCATTCAATTATCTCTCTGGCCATGTGCCTGAGTTTCTGCTGAGTTTTATGAGCATTCCCTTATGCATAGCAAGTTGTTTTTCTGTTGCTTTTGGGTGGTGCTGGCCACATGCAAGCACCCTACCACTGTACCATCTCTCTGGACAACTTATAACTTTGTTTTGTTTTGTTTTTGGGTCACACCCAGCTGTGCTCAGGAGTTACTCCTGGCTCTGTGCTCAGAATTTGCTCCTGGCAGGCACCGAGGACCATATGGGATGCCAGGATTCGAACTACCATCCGTCCTGAACTGGCTGTGTGCAAGGCAAACGCCCTACTGCTAAGCTATCTAGCCCCAGCTTTTAACTTTTTAATTATAATGTATTTCAATGGAATCTCTGGGTTCACTTTGAGACTTTCTGTTTTACTTGTATTTAGATATCCACTTACTAAACACTTTTCTTCGGTATATAAATACCACTGTCTTGTCTTCGAGATCAGTACTTCTCAACTTTTCCCCCTTTAATCATGGCAAACCTTCCATTTATACAATTTTTACCTGTGACCTACACTATTCTTTTGCTTCATTCTGTTTGCATCTTTATGACTTTTAGTCTGAATGTTTTTTTTTTTTTTTATCAAGTATACTGCTTGCTCCATTTTATTTGGGTTATTTTCATGAGATATTTTCTCAGTTTGCTTGAGTCTGTTTCAGTGTATAAGGAAAAACTCATTGTTCAACTTTGCTCTCTCACACTATTTCCTTTGTAATTAATTGTCTGAGTAGTTTCAGCATCTCAACGGAAGGGATCTTGTCAGCCCTTAGCTTCAAGTTGATGAGATTCTACTTTCCAAAGTATACAGAGATTTATAAAGTCATGAGTTCACAATTGCAAAACTCCAAGTACCTTCTGAAAGGTACCCAAGAGAGTACTTTTTTGTTGTTTTCCATTGTGTTCCTATTCAGAAGTTTCTTTTGTTTTTTGTTTTTTTGAGCCACACCCATTTGACACTCAGGGGTTACTCCTGGCTAAGCGCTCAGAAATTGCCCCTGGCTTGGGGGGACCATATGGGACGCCGGGGGATCGAACCGTGGTCCTTCCTTGGCTAGCGCTTGCAAGGCAGACACCTTACCTCTAGTACCACCTCACCGGCCCCTATTCAGAAGTTTCTAAACTGAAAGAAGGTAGTGATGAGTCCAGAAAGGAGATGCAGCAAGTTTCAGGGTTTTCTGCTGAGGAGCCTACTGAGCATTCTTATAGTGTTTATATGTGTGGCAAACCTGGATCTTGCCCCCTAGGATGAAATTTGGGGGCGACACTTGAACCAGGGTCAGTGGGAGGTAGGGGAAGCATCTCAACTAACCCTGACTCCAAGACTTTAAGATAAAAACTGTTCATGTGTTTTAGACAGCATTTATGTTCTGGTTTTACCAGTTTGAAGTCCCATTTATTATGTCCCCAATTTGTTCTCTAGCTAAACCCTTTTCAAATTGCTGCTTTAGTATGAGCCCTGGAACAAGTGATTCTGTATGTGAATTCTAAGCCTAATACCTTAGATAGAGTCTGCCAAATGAAAGTCCCTTTAATTGATTTTCTTGGCTTAGGGTGTATCATGAGGGACATGAACTGTCCCTCAAGAAGGTCCAGAACTGTGAAATCCCTTTAGATTGTGGGCACCTGTACTAGAAAGGATAGGTGTAGATTGGTGGGCATTTTGGTAGAATTGCATCTTTTTCAGAGTGAAATGCTCTTCATTTTGCTGTTAATTCAATATATATATATATATGTATGTATATATATGTATATATATGTATATATATATATATATGTATGTAGGTAGGTAGGTAGGTAAAGGTGATTTTAATCTTTCTACATTGCCATTGTAGACACCCCAGACAACTGTGCTGGTATCTCACTTAGGATTGAGTTTACATTTCCCTAATGATTAATGTTTGGAATAACTTTCCTTGTAGTTGTCATTCAGGTATTTTCTCTAATTTAGGTTTTTTTTTTGTTTGTTTGTTTTTTTGGGTCACACCCACCAGCGTTCAGGGGTTACTCCTGGCAGGCTTAGGGACCATATGGGATGCTGGGATTCGAACCACCGTCCTTCTGCATGTAAGGCAAACGCCTTACCTCCATGCTATCTCGCCGGCCCCTCTAATGTAGTTTTATTCAAAATTGTTTGCCTTAAAGAGCTGTAAAAGCTTTTTATGTGTTCTAGGCCTTAATATTTAGGATTTAGCAAGTATTTTCAGTTACGGTTCATGCTTTTTGTATCATGAAGCTTTTGCTTAAGCCAAGAGCACAGAAATTTTTCCTGTGTTTTGTTGGGGTTGAACCTGAGTCAGCTGCCTGCAAGGCAAATACCTTACTCTGAACCCTGTCCCATGTTTTGTTTAGTTTTAGGGCTGCACCCAGCGATGCTTACTGATTACTCCTGGTGGGCTCAGGAGACCTTATGGAATGCCAGGGATTGAACTTGCGGTGGCCCTACCAGCTGTGCTATCACTCTGGCCCCTAGCCCCTGCTGTTTTTCCTTATAGGAGTTGTTTTTTATTTGTTTGTTTGGTTTTTTTGGGGTTACATCCAGCAATGCTCAAGGGTTACTCCTGGCTCTAGGCTCAGAAATCGCCCCTGGCAGGCACAGAGGACCATATGAGATGACGGGATTCAAACCACCTTCCTTCTGCATGAAAGGCAAACGCCTTACCTCCATGCTAACTCTCTGCCCCCACCCTTTTTTTTTTGGTTTTTGGGCCACACCCGGCAGTGCTCAGGGATTACTCCTGGCTGTCTGCTCAGAAATAGCTCCTGGCAGGCATGGGAGACCATATGGGATGAAGCCTCATCCCCCCATTCTTCCTAGGTAACTTGTCACCTGCAAGACGCCTCCCAGGAAATGGGCTGGGATTCGAACCAACCACCTTTGGTCCTGGATCGGCTGCTTGCAAGGCAAACACCGCTGTGCTATCTCTCTGGGCCCTGCCCCCCCTTTTTTTTTTTAACACATCAGGTCTTCCATTTTGAGTCAATGATCTGTTTTATATCAATACTACTAGCAGCATCCATTGAAAAATCTAATGAATTACTTTCCTATCTTTATCAATAATCAATTATATATGGGACTGTTCTGTTTTATTTATTAGGTTTTGGTTTTTGGGTCACACCCAGTGGCGCTCAGGGATCAGTTACTCCTGGCTCTTTGCTCAGAAATTGCTCCTGGCAAGCACGGGGATGGTATGGTATGCTGGGATTCCAACCACTCTCTGTCCTGACCAGCTGCTCGCAAGGCAAACACCCTACCTCTGTGCTATCTCTCTGGACCTGGGACTGTTCTGTTTTATTAGAAGGAATTTAAATCCTTCATGGTCAAGAGGTTCAATCAGGTCTAGCAAAAGGTTTCTGCCTCTCTAATCTCATATGCAGATATGTGGATATCATCCTTGGTTAAAGCACTAATGAAGTATATTTGTAGCATTCACTTTACAGGATCTTGCTGCTAAAAACCACAGAGAAAATCTCATCTGCCCTTCCTTGCAGAGCCACACTCTGTTTGACATACCAGAGGTCAGACCGCGGCCTCCATTCATTCAGTCTTTACTATGGGCAGTTTTTTGGTAAACAAATCTCTGACCTTTACTGATCAGTAAAGTTGCTATATAAGCCCAATGTAGGATCAAGTGAGAAATATTGTCAAACACCTTTCAAGCACACTTTTCTCAAGACCCCACCCTAATATAGAGGCTTTGGGTTGTCTAGCTGATCAGACCTTTGGTAATACTTTCCTCCAAGCTCTCAGTATCTTTGGGGCACCACCCTCTGAGGTTGAAATTAGGGAAGTTCTCTTCCCAGTGTGAGGCAGAAATAGAAATGTACGTAAGTGAAGTCAAATTCAGTTTCACTCCTGTGAGTAAAGCTCAATGATTATCAGAGGTCCTGAGACAAAATGGTGGTCATTTCTCTCAATTTATATGACTGACAGGAAGAGAGACACATCCTTGAGTCATTTGGAAACAACTCCTGTGCCTTTATCTTTCCCACTTGATCTTTTTATAATTGAGGGCATCCCCTCTCTTTCATTTGTTCCTCCCAGTAGGAGCAGCTCTTACCTTCAAGGATCCGCTCAGCATTCCTCCGGTAACTCTCCACAGTCTCTGCCATGAATCGGGCCGTTGCCAAATGGTTCCATAGAATCTCACAACTTTCATCGTTTTTCTCCCATATGTCAATCCCATCGACAGTGACAGCCTGGCGCTCCATTAAAGTCACGAGTGGTATTAGCAGTGGGACTGATATATTGTTTGGCGGAATGCATGTGGACTCTGAAAAATAAGGCTTGTCAGTTTCCATATCATTCCCCCCACCACCACCAGGTAAGCACAGAATAAGGCTGGTAGCAGTGTCTATACTGTTGTAACCACCATTGGGCACCTTCTATAAGTGTTGCTCTCCTTTGATAAAGGCCTTGAATATAACTTGTGAAAACTCTGATTATCACCCACATGGTCTCACTCACCTCGGCCTTCATGCAGGAGTTTGCTGAAAGGCTTCAGCTGTTTCTCATAGAGAATGGCTGTTTGAGTGTACTGGTGTCGAAGAGCAGTCCATGTTTTCTCTAATCTTGTGATCTGGGAGAAAAGTAGGTGTTTTTGTGAAAGTGGTTGAAAGAAGCATACAGAAAATTGAATCCCCTGCTCTGTTCCTGTCCTGCAGTCTCTAAGGGCTCACCCCAAAGATATCAATTCTGTGTATTTACATCTTTATAGGAAAAACAAAAAAAATTTTTTTTTGGTTTTTGGGTCACACCCGGCAGTGCTCAGGGGTTCCTCCTGGCTCTATGCTCAGAAATCACTCCTGGCAGGCTCGGGGGACCATATGGGATGCTGGGATTCGAACTACCACATTTCTGTGTCTAAGGCAGGGGTCTCAAACTTAATTTACCTGGGGGCCGCAGGAGGCAAAGTTGGGGTGATCCTTGAGTTCAAAGTCAGTAGTAAGCCTTGAACATTGGGGGTGTGACCCAAACAACTAAAACAAAACAAAACAAAAAAAGATTCCTCTAGGGCTGGGCCACAAAATGTTGTACGGAGGGCCGCAAACGACCCTCGGGCTGCGAGTTTGAGACCCCTGGTGTAAGGCAAACGCCCTACTGCTGTGCTATCTCTCCAGCCCCAGGAAAAACAAAATTTTAGAGATTTTTTTTATTACTAAGTAGCAAAGACTTAAAATGTATACATGGTTTAAAGTATCTAGAAGATAAGTGTCCACGATTGGTAGGCATTACCAACTATCTTATATGAATGCAAGCAAGAATAAGAAATATGATGCTAAAGTATTCTAATGTCAGTCGTAAGCAATTGTGATAAAGGTACTGCTCGATTACTTCTCATTACTCTTTATTTCTCTTAGAACAGTCAACACTAAGATAGGCAGCTGGTCGGCCTGAGGAAAAATGGTCAGTTTTCTATGGGAATGAGACGAAGTCTCAACTCTCTCAGTTATTTAAAGAATTTCATTTGCTTCTAAGCAGAGATTAGATATTGGCCCAAAGTCCCACTGGTGTAACAGGCTCTTTCATCTGCCACTGCTGGAGTTGCCTACAAAAGTGGTCTGGGGGAGGTGTCACTATGTCCTGGCCAGCAACCACAGAATATCCCTTACTGCTTTTAGAAGGTCTGGGCTGGAGGCTCTGCACAGGTTACACCATTGGCTAAATCTTTGAAATCAGTTGATTTGGATAAGAGGAAAAATGATGGGCCTGGAGAGATAGCAGAGTGGCATTTGCCTTGCAAACGCCGATCCAGGACCAAAGGTGGTTGGTTCGAATCCAGGTGTCCCATATGGTCCCCCGTGCCTGCCAGGAGCTATTTCTGAGCAGACAGCCAGGAATAACCCCTGAGCAATGCCGGGTGTGACCCAAAAAACAAAAAAACAAAAAAAGAGGAAAAATGATATAAATTTAAAATACCTGGATAAAAATTTATAGTCGCCCACTACAAAAGTCACTCAACAGTCAAAAGTGCAGCCATTTAAGCCAGCTGTGCCTACATTTTGCTAACTGCAGACTTCTCAGTGTCCACAAGCCTGAGGGCTGTCTGGGCTGTCCTTGGGGGGGTGGGGGGGAGTCCTTTGCAACACATTCATGTCTGCTCTAATTGTGGCTCTCAACATTAAGTAGGTTTGGAAAGCCCCAGCCAGGGCCAGGTGATCAAGTCATTGTGTCCATTCACACCAAACTTGAGAACCAGGAGCATGTGATGGAGCTTTACCAAGGGTAATGTAGATGAGTGTCAAAATACAGTAGCTCACCCTACTAGGGTCACCTAGATCCTACTAGTGGGTCTCTGGACCAATGGTGGGTGCTGCATTCCTGACAGGGTCAGAGCTGCCCTCAACACTCCACTTCCCCCTCACCCTCCAGGAAAAAAAGTCAAATACTTGGGGTACTGTTCTTCATGGCCTCTAGTCAAGGCAATATTCACTGATTCAACTCACCTTTTAAAAGGCCTGTGATTTGGTAAGCCTGGACTATGCTGATACACAAAGTGGGGGTTTACCTGCGGCATTTCCAGGGCTTTCATCACCGATGAGAAGGAGTAGAGATCACCCATATAGTCCTTTAGTTCCACGGCCACCTGGATGATCCTGTTGAGAGTTGCTGCGCGTTCCTCCAGCGTACCCGTGCAGCCCAGCACATCTACAGCGATGCCGATGGCCATGGTGTGGTGTCTAAATGGGAGCAGACTGGCATTTAGGCTGGGCCCATTTGTTGATGGTTGAGACAGTTTGGATGCAAGAGCTTAACTGTTACCTCATTAAGTCAGGGCCTGATTCACAATGCAGAGTGCAAAGCCCAGAAGCCCCAGGAAGGCAAAGAAGTGCTCAGAAATACCCAGGGTTCCTTCTTTTTTCAGGGAATGGTGCCCGAGATAGGTATTCCCAACACTCATAGGAGAAGTGTGACTGTCATGGGGCAACTTCAAATCTCTTCAGAGATGAGGAAGCCTCAGTTTCCCTTCTCCAGTTCCCCAAAGTATCATTTTAGTTGCCATCACCTCAACATTCTACACTAAATTGCAATTTCCTGGAGCTCTCCTTCATACTGTGGGATCCCACACTTTCAAGACAAGAAAACTTGCCCCAGGTTTTGGGACCAGGAGACTGAGACGACGGACTGTATACACTCAGACCACTGATCAAATATATAACTCAAAAGTTATCTTAGACATCTTATTTTGTAACAAAAATACCCTAGATTAGCTCTAGGGTTATCTAGAGAACCTAGATAATATTTAGGTAATATCTAGATAATCTAGATAGCCTAGATTATCTCTGGGAAGCAAATGGTAATGCTCAAATACTTTCTTAGAGCTCCATCTCTTGATCAGAAATACTCAATTTTATAAAAACTACACAAGGAGCCTTACTTAGTCCTAATCCAAGTTCCTTCCATTAGGAAGTTATTTTCTTTCTTTATTT
Organism: Suncus etruscus; assembly: GCF_024139225.1. Taxonomy (NCBI): domain Eukaryota; kingdom Metazoa; phylum Chordata; class Mammalia; order Eulipotyphla; family Soricidae; genus Suncus; species Suncus etruscus. Next base: position 46,238,108 of record NC_064851.1, read on the forward strand.
CTTTGGATTTTTGGGTCACACCTGGCAGCACTCAGGGGTTACTTCTGGCTCTCCGCTCAGAAATTGCTCCTGGCAGGCTCGGGACCATATGGGATGCCGGGATTCGAACCACCGTCCTTCTGCGTTTAAGGCAAACGCCTTACCGCTCCGGCCCCAGGAAGTTATTTTCTACTTTCCAATAGTTTCTTTTCCTAAATGAGTATAAATATTACTCAACAATTTCATTCCTGAAGATAACGAAGAAACTACCGAAGAATTGCTGACCAACAGAGACCCCTTCGCTCCTACTTCTCTGAGCTCCTGGCCTGGGAGTTGAGGAGCACAGTAAAATGAAGGAATGTGATTGACTTAGGAAGCTAATTAAGAGTGTCAGAAGGAAGAGCTAAGAATGGCGTGTCCACTGTCTATGGGCTAGAAAGCAGAAGAGAAGTGGAAGAGGGCTGTGGAGCTGCCTTGTAGGGTTTCTTGTGAGTGCAGACCCTCCTTCGTAGAAATTCCATATCTACCAACAAGCTTTTCTTATCCTGAACCCCACATGCCAACCTTTCAAACCTATGAAGTATGGGAGGCAGCAGGAGCTTTTCACATCAGCGGGACTGATGTGCATGAGGCCCAGATCAGTCTGCAAGGGGGCAGGCCGTACACTAGTCTTTCTAGTCTTTCCCTAGACATGTGACTGCTTGGGGCAAGAAGTGGCTCAAAGTTTGTTCAGTTGGGTAACAGTACAACCACGAGTGATGACTACGGAAACTTCTCCCTGTGCCCTCATACTTCTATTTGCTGGTCACACTCGGGCTCCACGAGCCCAGGGAGGTGTGATTCAATTGCAGCATGTCCCAAAGCGGGCTGTTTCAGGGAGTGCTGAAACCACCCAGGGACTGAGCATAGTCTTGGGTGAAACTAAGAAATAGTTTTCAATTGTTTAAAGAGCTTATTAACCCCAGCATGTACTACTAGTGGCTCACACTTGAATGTAGTTTAATGAACACAAGTTACAGTGCCAATATTGGTGTATGAAGGTGATTTCCAGGAGATGGCTGCTGAGTAATTTTTTTTTCCCCTACAAACGGGATTTTGGGAACCTCTGATCTAGTAGCTCGTTTCTATGTGTGTGGAATGACTAATGAGCTCGGATGTGTGTGTGGCTGGTAGGCACCTAGCAAATAGCAGCTGTTCCTGCAACTGTTGATATGTACGTATGTACATATCATCACTTTTGTTGTTGTTGTTGTTTTCTGGGTCACATCCAGCAGTGCTCAGGGGTTACTCTTGGCTCTATGCTCAGAAATCGCTCCTGGCAGGCTCAGGGGACCATATGGAATGCCAGGATTCGAACCACCGACCTTCTGCATGCAAGGCAAACGCCTTACCTCCATGCTATCTCTCCGGCTCCAATGTCCCATCACTTTTTGGCCCATTTTATTCCATCTCTTCTCCCCTTCCCCTTATTTCTTAGGTCTCTTAATATAACCTAATCTAGACTTAAAAATTATTTTGTTCCAGGACCTAAGGTGGTAGGTTCAAATCCCGGTGTCCCATATGGTCCCCCATGCCTGCCAGGAGCTATTTCTGAGCAGACAGCCAGGAGTAACCCCTGAGCACCGCCGAATGTGGCCCCCCAAAAAATCATTTTGTTAAGTCATACCAAGTATGAAAGTCAAACATTTTGAATGTTTCCTTTGATTAACAGTAAGTTAACTTCCTGAAGTGGCATTTTCTTTTGTTTATTGGGTTTGGGTTTTAATGAAAGGTCTTTTCTTCTTTCAGACTCATCTGCCAAAATATGAACATTTGTTTAGGCCACTGTGTCCATTCACTCAACTTATACCTCCAGCTTCCTGCCATACACACTGGGAAACAATTTGGCCTGCAAGTCTGTGGCATGAAATGTTATTCCAAGGACTTTTCATCTTCAGCAGGCATGGGATGGTATGGAATTTAAAGCTACATAATGGCATTTGAGTCTCAATCAGGAAGGCGATGCCACTTAACCTTTTAGGCTGGCTCTATTTCGTGTACACATTGAACTATAGAAAACCACTAGTGATGGGTCTCACGAGTCAGTTTCGGGAGGAAATAAGCTGAGACATGAGACCCTAACCAAGCCGCCATTAAAGAGAGAATGAATGTGGTCAAGAGTGAAAACAATTTCAAAGCCAGAGACATGAGCAACTCAGCCTAAAGACTCAAAAGACATGTGCTAATACATGTCATGATCCTGATAAAATAAGACTGGGAATTGGGTAATACAGGCTGAGGTGTGTCAGAGGGGAAACAGGAGATGTACTAGCATTTCAGATCCCAGCTGAAAATTGGGTCACTGTTCTCAGACATGGGGGAAGTGAGCCAGAGTCCAGAGTTTCTGCTCAGGAAAAGAGGAAATTATGAACCTGTAATGCCAAGAACATGTTTGGCAAAGTTGCTTAAGCCACAGCTTCCCTTCTCTGGAGTGTTCCTTGTGTGATGATCTGGGTGTTTCTATGCAGTCTGATTTACCTGCTTTCCTGGGGCTAACATGGTGACTCCAAAGCCTGCCTAACACCAGGGGCTTGCTTTCAGATATGTAGAATAGTCAACAATAAAAACAAAGACTTTTGGGTGGCTCGGTGGCTCCTGTACTGGGTCCAGACACATTGGGCATCACAGTAAAGGGTACCATGTTAGTGGTGACTCCCAATATGGCAGTGAGTCGGGGCAACTTCAAAATCAGCTGAAAACATAGAAAGCCAAACATAAGACAGTCTTGCTCAAGGCAATCAGGTGTATATGATAAAAAGGCCAACTTCTCTGGTTCTGAGAATCTCCCTCATGCTGTTTTAACAAGCATACCTCACTTGAGGCCAGAGTGAGAGCTCAACCATCTGAATGCATGCTCTGCATCAAGGATGCCTGGTTCAATCCCCAACACCACATATGGTCCCCTAGGCACTGCCAGGAGTGATCCCTGAGTGCAGAGCTAGATCAGAACCCGTCATCATTAGGTTTGCCCCCCAAAACCAAAATGTGCCTCACCCTTCCTGTTTTATAATTTCTAAACTCCCAGTGTTCACAGATGTGGATTGACGGTCAGTCAAGCCACTGGCTTTTTAGGACAAGGGCACAGTGATGCTTTGGCAGCTGGAACTCCAGTGTTATAATCCTCTGACCTCTGACCTCCTTCCTCAAAGCAAATGTTGTTTGGACTGTGACCTCCCAAGCCTTTCCCACAAGCCCCCACTTAACTCCTAAGAGACACTTAACTTTCCCACAAGCCCCCACTTAACTCCAGAGAGACAAGGGAGGTGTTGCTGAGTGAGTTGGGGCACTCAGGGGACAAGAGGACATGCCTGGGTTTGGCAAGTCTCCCAGCACCCAGCTCAGCCCCAGGAACAGGAGCAGGCCCATCCTCCCATTTTTAACTCCACCCCCTCCAGAAGCAGGGACCAAAAATGTGTCCTTTGTTCCTGGACTTCCTCTGTGCTATCTCTCAGTACATCTCTAGGAAAAGCCTGGCAGCAGCTTCTGGGAGAAGTTGGCAGGAGACACATGTGCCTTCCAGGGCGCAGCCATGGGACCGGTGAGGGCATCCTCTGCTCTGAGTGTTCTGCCAGGAGGTGAGAGGGTGGGAAAAGCAGGTAGGACAGCAGGGCTGCTCACCGTTCAATGATATCCAGGCGCAGCTGGTGGCCATATGGCAAGGTAATAAGTTCCAGCCCTGAGCTCACGCCCATGTGTTGCTTCATCTCATCAGAAACATCCAGGATCCGAGTCACCTGCAGAGAATGAAATGAAGCAGTCTTAAAGGAAGGGGACTGGAGAGAGTACACACTAGCCAGGATTCATCCATTTCTTTCTTTTTTCTTTTTTTTTTTTGGTCACACCCAGCAGCGCTCAGGGGTTACTCCTGGCTCTATGCTCAGAAATCGCTTCTGGCAGGCTCAGGGGACCATATGGGATGCCGGGATTCGAACCACCAACCTTACGCATGCAATGCAAATGCCTTACTTCCATGCTATCTCTCTGGCCTCAGACTCATCCATTTCTGCGCAGCTGTGTAGGTTCTTACCTACACACTGAAGTCGAAAACCCAGAACTGTTTCTCCCCAGCCAGAGTAGTTTAGTGTCTCAAGCTCTATCTACCTTAGGCCATACCCCGCTGTGCTATTTCCCTGCCAGCAGCAGAGCTGCAGGCATACAGAGCTACCTGATCCTCACAGCAGGAAGCTACACTCCATCCCAGCACACATCTCAGCTGCAGGCTCTGCCATTCATGTTCTCACTTAACTGTAGGGCTGGCAGTTGTTAGCCTTAATAACGCCACCTTAGAGTTCGGAGAATGCATTCTACGTCTGGAAGCTATTAGGGATGTATACAGTTATTTGAATCCCCGAGGTCTCCAGCACAACCTGCTTCGCCCCCAGAGTTTTTCCTTTACAGAAGCTTTGTATGTCACAGCGAGCTCCTTCCCCCTTGGTTCTAGTCCCCAATCACAGTTCATCAGAACCAGGAATTAGTTGGCCGTTCATAGTTATTACATGTGGCCCTGAAATGTTACGGCTGTGTCAGTGCATCTCAGAACTAATGATGCCACGCAGAGCATTCACAGCAGGTACAGCAAGTCTAGCCGACCTTGGACACACAGCAGGCACAGACAATGCATCTCCATCTGGAGAGATTGTCATTGGCTAGGATGGTCATATGAGAAGAAGCCAGAATCTTCAGGACAAGCCAAAGTCAAAACAACTTCAGCTGTAACCTCAGCTGTTATTATTATTTCTGACCCTTAACTTCTGTGACTGAGAAAAGGAACTCCGGAGAAGTGAGCCTGTGGGAATTATCTGCCTAGTGGCATGTCCCAGAATACAATGCAGAATTCACACTGTTCTCAAAGCCTCTTTGTGTCCTTCTGAACACAACCACCAGGTTCTCCTTCTTCTAAGACTTTTGCAAAGATTTGAGTGACCTTCAAACTCCAAGAAGCTATTGGCAATCAGTTGTGAATCATCAGCCACACGGAAGGAGGAAGAATTCTGGCCTCAATTCTGCAAAGATATTTACACCTTGACCACGGTCAGCACCTCCCAGTCCCTTGTGGTCACACATGCTTTGTTTAAACAGCTGCCTTGCCAGAGGCCCAAGTCCTGATCTGCCCTCCATAGCACATACATGCTGTGTTACATCAAAAGCATGTGTCATTTTGTTCTGGGAGCACTAGTATCCAGACTGATCCCTGCTTTGAGACGCAAATGCCAGTCTTTTTTTTTTTTCTATAGCATAAATAGACAGCTCCCCTTCTCCCACAGTCCCTTTCCTCGGGTACTACCAGGAGGCCTCTATCTGTTTTCTCCAGGCTGAGCCCTGTGACAATGGAGGTCCTGAGCTCACCAGCAGAGATTGAAGACAGTCCATACAATTGACCCACATTCACAGGATGGCTTCATCTTTCTGGAGTATTTACCAAAAGCTTCTCCTAGCAGCGTAGTGGCCCCTCATTTTGCCCTTGTGATCTTTGCTCTCTTGTAGGATCTCTAAACTGTGGCTGTTTCAAATGTTTTCTCCGGCCACTCCTTCACCCTTTCCACTGAGAAATGCAAAACTGGGTGGGCGCTCTGAGAACCTTAGATGGATTGATGCCTTTGATTTTTGGGTTTATGTTGGGTCTTCAGAGCATTTTCAGTGATGTGACCCCATAAGGAGTTATAACTCCCAGATAGGAAGAAGCAGCTAGGTGGTAACTCCAGCTCCTGACTCCCTGCAGTGATCCAAAGAGCCCTGAGAGGACCTGGCCAGGTGAAGATAGATCCAGCTGAAGTGACTGTTAGGGGCCAGAGAGATAGCATGGAGGTGGGGCATTTGCCTTTCATGCAGAAGGTTCAAATCCCGGCATCCCATATGATCCCCTGTGCCTGCCAGGAGCGATTTCTGAGCGTGGAGCCAGGAGTAACCTGAGCACTGCCGGGTGTGACCCAAAAACGAAAAAAGTGAAGTGACTGTTAGGCATGCTGCACACCATTGCTTGTCCTCCTTACCTCTGGATCTACGCTGCCTTGCTGCACTTTTGAGCCCATGTCCCCTGCTCTGAAGGCAACAACCTTTTATGTGGAGGAGGGACTTAAAAACAACGAGGGCTAAAATAGCACAGCTGGTAGAGCACTTGCCTTGCATGTGGCTGACTTGGGTTCCATCCCTGGCACCACAAAGGGCCCCCTTAATATACCAGGAGTGATCCCTAAGTGCACAGTAGGAGTAATATACTAAGTATATGCATATACTAAGTGCACACACTGGATGTGCCCCCCTAAAAACAAACTCTCCCCACGAGGCTGAAGTGATAACACAGTAGGTAGGGTGCTTGCTTTGCATGTGGATTTGACCTGGGTTTGATCCCTGGCATTCTGAGCCTGCCAGGAGTAATTTTGGAGAACAGAGCCCTGAACGCTGCTGGGTGTGACCCAAGAACAAAAACAACAACAACAAAAACCACAGCCTCCCCCAACCCAACAAAAATCCCCCAACTGGCTGGTCCAATGGCAGTGGTTTATCAGAACTTATTAACGTTAGTATCACAAAAGTTGGTATATAACACCCACCCTGCTCAATTTGACTGACAATAAAAAAAAAATCCCCCAACAATGATAGAGCAACCCACACGCCTCACCACCACTTCCTGCACTTCCTGCCATCGGAACCAGCACATGGTGCTGTCTGCAGCTTGGGAGATGCTGCCCACATTCCTCAAAGAGCTGCTCCCATGTGACCTTCAAAGCTCATTCCAGGAGCCAGGTATATGGTACAGAGTGAGAGATCCTGGCTCAGTTTCTGGTACTACCCACCTAACCCCTCTCTACTGCATTTCCTGCCCCCCACCCCAGAACCACTGGGACAGCTATTGAACTGCTGAGAATCACTAGGAGGAGCCCCAGGCTTCCTGAGCATCATTTGTGAGGTGACCTAACCCCTTTCTCCCATGTTCAAGACCCTACCTTAGACACCTTAGAGGTGTCACAGCAGAGCATCCCCCAACTCCCCACTACACACCTGTGTTCTGAGGTCCTGCATCCCTGTCCTCCTGCCTCCCTATGCCTGCAGCGGGCACCTCTGTCCAGAGATCAGGGCCTGGCCTGACTCAGTGTCATTCAACTCAGGCTGAGGAGGTTACACTGCAAACAGTCATATGGCCTGACTGGGGCCAAGCATGCTACAAAGGGCTTCACTTGAGCTGTGTTCACACTCCTGGGTGGTCTATAGGTGGAGAGGTTGAGATGCAACTGTGTACCCTATAGCAAAAGTAAAGGAGAATAAGGGGGGGGCGTGTCTTTAGCACTAAATCTTCCTGAGTCCAAGTGGGAGCAGGGCCTGACACTATTCTCGGCACCACATGTCACCCTGGAGGCTTCTGAGTATATACCCTGGACTCTGGGAACCAGGGAGGAGCAGCATGAGGGCCCCAGATATGCTCGTCCAGTGCCTGCTTCTAGCTTTCTGGTTGCCATCTAGTCATAACTGCCTTGAGAATAGGCAACAACCTGAAAGAGGCTGGTGGGGCCAGCTCTCCAGCCCCAGGCCTGAAGCCAGGGGTTCCAGGAAAAGAAGAAGGAAATGGTAATGGTTTGAGGAGGAAGAAGAGGAGGAGGAGGGGGGAAGAGGAGGAGGAAGAACAGATACTACCAGGGTGCAGGCACTCAGGTCCTATTCTCAGATGCCATGTGGAGGCTCTTCCAGGGAGAAGATGGGAGTATTCAAGTGACAAGAGGAACAAATAAATGTAAGGAGAGAAACAGGTGCTGGTTTTTCACTGGTGTGCCAGTGAGAAAAGGCTCCAGATCCCCATGCAGAGGCTGTGCTGGCAACTCACCACCTTGGTCATCACCAAGTTCTAACTAAGGTTGCAGCAGAGGACTGGGTTCCCTCCTGAGGCTTGAAACACCAGGGCTGAGCTTCCACAGGCACTTCCCTCATGGACAAGCACATAGATGCCCACTAGGCCATAGTCTCCAAGTCAGAGCCCAGGATGAGGACAGGAACCTGCGATCCTCCAACCAGTGTCCCCAACATAGTGGGAGAGCATCGCCTTCTTCTTACCCTGGAAACAGACCTTCTCTAAGCAAGCAAAATATCCCCCTGTTGTACCAGAGGCTGTCACTGCCTCCCTAGTTCACTCCATCATAATCTGGATGGTGGTTATCACCAACTTTGGGAACCACTGCTCTAAAATGATGTTTTTTGTTTGTTTGTTTTGGGGTCACACCCGGCAGCCCTCAGGGGTTCCTCCTGGCTCTATGGTCCTGGAAAGCTCGGGGAAACATATGGGATGCCAAAATTCGAATCACCGTCCTTCCACATGCAAGGCAAATGCCTTACCTCCATGCTATCTCTCCAGCCCAGGACTATGAATTCTTTTGTTTGTTTGTTTGTTTGTTTTTGGGTCACATCCAGCAGTGTTCAGGGGTTACTCCTAGCTCTATGCTCAGAAATCGCTCCTGGCAGGCTCAGGGGACCATCTGAGATTCCAGGATTGGAACCACCGTCCTTCTGTATGCAAGGCAAACACCCTATTTCCATGCTATCTCTCCGGCCCCTCTAAAATGATGTTTTTTACAGGTAAATTATCTGACCCCTTATGAGCATTTCCTAAAGACAGAGCATATAGATACATACCCCTCCCAGACTGGGCCACACAACAATGAGTGGCCCCCAGTCCTGCTTTTCAAGGTATCTGTTTAATATAGTGATGACTGCATATACAGGCGGCTCCCATGTGAATATACCCTCATAAGCACAAATTGTAAATACCAGCATCTATGTGCTGACCAGGGATAGACAATATCTGCCTACTGTTTCTCACTGTTTCAGGCCTCCTGCCAGCACCCTATTGGCCCTATGTGCCCACAAGCACATGGGCACACCCTGGAGGAAGGTTCAGGGAGGGATTTCCTGTCATGATTCATGAGCCAGGAAATTTACTCAGGAAAACCCAATTCCTAAACAAACCCTGACCTTTGAGGAGAATGGATCTCGCTGAACTAGAAATGCAGAAGGCCAGGACATAGGGGGAGGATCATACTACTCAGAGCAGGGCCGGGACTGTTCCAGACATGGGCCACACGCACCAGGGATATCTCAGGAATTGGTATTTGGTCTAAGCTGCACAAATTTGAAATGAAATTCCAGTTAAAAATAATAATGGAGGAGGGCCCGGAGAGATAGCACAGCGGCGTTTGCCTTGCAAGCAGCCGATCCAGGACCAAAGGTGGTTGGTTCGAATCCCGGTGTCCCATATGGTCCCCCCGTGCCTGCCAGGAGCTATTTCTGAGCAGACAGCCAGGAGTAACCCCTGAGCACCGCCGGGTGTGACCCCAAAAAAAATAATAATAATGGAGGGGCCAGAGCCATAATACAGCATAATACAGCAGGAGGGTGCTTATCTTGCATGCATCCAACCTGGGTTCCATCCCTGGTATCCCAGACAGCCCCCTGAGCATTGCAAGGAATGATTCCTGAATGCAGAGCCAGAAGCTCTGAGCACTACTGGGTGTGACCCCAAAATCAAAAAACCGAAGAAGAAAATCAATGTAAATGTATGTTCAGCTGCAGGAACAATTATGAGATGTTTTCCACTGAGGGCAACAGGATATGAGCTGTTTATCCACCTGTGTCATTTCTGCCATAAATATAGATAAACATGCATATACTCTATGTTGCTATTTGCTGAGCAAATGTTAGTGACGGTGGTCACTGGGCGAATGGAGTTTGTACAATTTTATTTCCTTTCTCTTCAATGTGTTTTATTATTTTTCTCTCTTTCTAGTTTTATTTGAATTTAAAGTTTAAAGTTGACAATTTAAAGTTGTAATTGTACTTTTAGTTTTTCTAAAACTAGCAAGTACTGCTTGTTAAAAAAAAAGTAGCTTTAGGCAGTCACCATGTCTGCATCCAGCCACCTTCACAGACTCATTCTATTCACATAAAAAAAGATTAAACCAAACCATGAAAAATTATGGGTACACTGGCTATGCAGCTGAAAGCTAGCAATCTTGGGAGGAGTACATAGGCCAACTTCCTACCCTGCCGAGCCACACCTGCTGTACCCATCACCCACAATCTATGCTTTGCCACTCTCCTGTTCTCTGCAGAGATACTAATATGACCAAAAACTCCTGATATACTGGTCTTTGGGTTGATATTACCAGAAATTTTTTTGGAGTGGATATGGGTCCCCTCCCCCATGCCTTCTTATACTTCTGGAAGACCTGGCAGCTGAAAATAATCCCTGCAAAAAGTAGCAGTATCAGCAATAGTGCTTGGAATTCCTGGACTGTGAATACAGCCACACAAGCCCATTTTTGTTTAATACTGTCATTCCTGTAGGAACACACCAACTTAGATGCCAAAGTTTCTCTGAAGCCACCTAATGTTCGGAAACAAATAAAGTAACAGAATAGTCAACTAACAACAAGAGCTTATTAAATCTACCAATGATTTGGAGCCGGAGAGATAGCACAGTGGTAAGGCATTTACCTTGCAAGCAGTTGACTCAGGACCAAAGGTGGTTTGAATCCCGACATCCCATATGGTTCCCCATACCTGCCAGGAGCAATTTCTGAGCAGTAACCAGGAGTAACCCCTGAGCATGGCCGGGTGTGGCCCAAAAAAAACAAAAATAGAAAAAACAAATCTACCAATGATTTAATGACCTCATGGAGATACAATAATTTTCACAAATTTGCTTGTCATTGTTTTTTTTTTTTTTTTTTTTTTTGGTTTTTGGTTTTTGGGTTACTCCTGGCTGTCTGCTCAGAAATAGCTCCTGGCAGGCACGGGGGACCATATGGGACACCAGGATTCAAACCAACCACCTTTGGTCCGGGATCGGCTGCTTGCAAGGCAAACGCCGCTGTGCTATCTCTCCGGGCCCACCTTTGTTACTCTTAAGGTACATTTCTCCCCATAATCTATTGCCCTCTAGACTGTACATTACCAGTCTTGGTGGAGTTGAGGCCAGTAAGATTTCTTTTTCTTTTTTTGTTCCCCCTTACTTTTCTTTGAGAGGGGGGTTAGACAATATCTGGCTGCCTCTGGGGTCCACTCCCAACTCTGAGTTGAATGGGTATGAAGAGGACCACTTTTAGACTGCTTAAGGGTCTGATCTTGAAAAATCTGTCCCCCATGAGCTAAACTTTTAAGTCAGCCAGGCCGGAGCTCATTGAGGAGGGAAGGAATGCAGCTGCATATATGGCTCTAGGACCTGCCGCCATCCCTCTGCCTAGGTAAATACATTCCACAAAGCTTCTTGTCTGAACAAAGGTTGTCCTGGGTTATCTTCAGGCCTTTCCTCTGAGCTCAGCACTCAGCATATTTCCCAGAGGCTGATATGCACCCCTCACCTCCCAGGGTGCTAGAATGATGGGGATGCTTTTTGTCTGTTCACTTAAAGCAGGCCAATTTCCAGGGTCAGAGAAAGTGTGGGGTGGGGCTCTAGGCTTACACTCACCCTGCAGTCCATGCTCAGCATGTGGCGTGCGATGACCTTGGGGTCGTTGTGGAGGAACACCTCCTTTGCGTGCTTCAGCATGGCTGTCTCCAGGGGCTTGTTCTCCGGAGGCAGGAGCTTGGATCCAAAGTCATTGGGCCGGAAGGAGGAGGCCGTTTCCAGAAGTGGGGGTACAAACGACCCTGGTGCCTCCTGTCCCTGGGCCCCCCAAGGCCTCGTCCTATCCTCATCATCAAGGATCGAGTAGTTGGTACCAGAATTCCGGGGACCCGGCGTCCCTTTTTGTTTGGCAGTCAGTAGCTCTACATAGCTGTCCTGGGTCGAGAAGGGGGATCTTGTAGCCCTATCACAGCCCACAGCAGAGGTGGCGTTCAGTTCACAATAGTTGATCTCTGTGTGGGGCCAGGTATATGGAGAGTGGGGAGCCTTGAGGCTGGGTGCTTTACAGGGTTTTGGGGGCGGCTTAGGGCACAGCTGGCTGTCTGAACCCCTCAGTGCTTCTCCTGGCCTGGCGTCCGAGGAGACTCTCCGCACCACAGCTGGGCTTAGAGTGGGCTCACTGCCCGTCCGGAAAACGGGTGAGTTCGGGCAGGGGCTTATGTCTACATTTGGGGATTGAGGAGGCAGCTTACAACCTGTGGATGAAGAGAGTGGAGAGTCAGGAAATGCTTAGCTGCACACAAAGGGACCTCAAAGCAAAACTCAGCAGCCTGCTGGGCCAGAGCAATAGGACAATGAGTCAGCTCTTGCCTTGCATGTGGCTGACCCAGGATCCATCCCCAGCATCCCAAATGGTCCTCCAAACCAGTCAGAGATCGTCCCTGAGCACAGCCAGGAATATGCCTTGATCATCACCAGATGTGCTCCCAAAACAAAACAATCTTGGTAGTATGCACAGCCTCTAGCTTTATCCTTCACTCTAAGAGAAAACCCCTAGACTGTTCCCCCCAAACCCCTATCCAGAGTGACCTACAAGAGCTACATAGTGACCTACATAGCACTACAAGAGCTATGCTGGTGCCACTTCACATAAGGAACTGATTTTGTTCCCTGGACTGCAGACTTCCTTGTCATGTTATGGTCACAAGAGACTGCTACCATAAAAATAGGGAAATGCCATGAACTTGGAGGGCAGTAAGTGGCCTAACCTTGCCCTGAGAAAGAGCAGAAAGGATCGATTCTTTCTCAAAGCCTAGCGATACCCAGCCAACATTCAGAGATAGCTAGAGAGCCTGGAAAGGGAGGAAGGGCCACTGAAATGGACTCCCAAAGGGCATCTGGAAAGTGACCTTCAGTTCCAAACCAGATCAGTTATGAAAACAATGGAAGGCCTCTGTGTCCCATGCACAAAATTGCTAGGTCTCTCCACATTTCACATTCCCTCACTCTGGTGGCTGTGAAGCAACTGAAAGGGGAAAGGGATGTCTTTGAGGACAGCTGCTCTGTGATGAGTCTCAGGACAGTTACCACCAACTTTGCCCTGATTGGTGACCAAGGGAGCAAAGGCATCTGCATGAGAATTACTCAGTGAATAAGCTCAGAATCCAAGAACCAGAGTTAAATTTCCACTTTGGCCACTGATCAGATGGCGAATATGGACAAGCTACTTAAACCTGTGCTTGTGTTTTCTCAGCTACATACCAGGGAGAGCCATGACTGATGCAAAGACTGGTTATAAGGGGTGAAAGTCAGCCCAGAGACTGAAGTGACAGTACAGCAGGCAGGGCACTGCTTGTCTTGCACTTAGCTGACCTGGGTTCCATCCCCTGTACCCTATATGGTTCCCAAAATCCTGCCAGGAGTGATCCTTGAGTACAGAGTGAAAAGACCTGAGCACCATGAGGTGCATGCGTGCGCACACAACACACACACACACACACAACCCTAATCAAGCACTTGCCTTATAACATACCTAGTCAAACACTCATCTTACATACATACACACACACACACACACACACACACACACACACACACACACACACTAGTCAAGCACTCACCTTACATGTGGGAGTCCCTGAGCTTGATACCTAACACTGAAAAATAAATGAGAAGGAGCCAGGAGAGAACACAATGTGCTGATGTATATACTCTACATGTAGAAAACCCAAATTGGATCCTTAGAACATAATCCTCTAAATACCACCACCACAGGAGATCCCCAAGCATCTCCTGATGTAGCCACAAAGCAAAAATAAAAGTTTAGTTATATCAAATAGTTAAAAAGTAAATAACAGGCAGTATACAACAAGGCATGTTGCCCTGATTAGAACCCAGATGCACAAATCCCAACTCCTCCAGCCTGCAGGAACAGGCGATCCCTGAGTGGTGCAAGGAAACCAGGCTGATAGAATCCAGAGCCATGCCGTGTGTCCCCAGGAAGTCTTCTGGGCACCTACCGATGGGAAGGCAGCTTTCTGACTGGTGAGCTTTGAGGGCTAAGGCTCTTCTGTCCTGCATGTGATCCAAACAGGCCGGCTGACTGCCACTCTTCTCTTTATTTCTGAAGCAAAACACAAGTGATGCAGAAACACACTGTGAATATGCAGACCTTCAGGAGCTTCATGGGATGTTCTCCAGGAGAGAGCAAAAGCAGTCACAGAGGAGTATCTCCAAGGGGAGGAAACTACTGAAGGGGCCACAAGCCTTGCCATCCACTGAGCAGAACTGGGAAAGCTTTCAGGACAACATCAGGAACATCGAAAAAACTTATAGACTCAAGAGGAACCCTATAACTAAGGTGTTCCACCCTCCCCACACCCCCCCAAGCCTGGGCGTGATGAAGCTGTGGGGCCATACTCACTTCAAAAGCTTGCTCATCTCCTGGCTGCTATGGGGAACCATGCAGCCAGACAGCAAAAGGATGAGTATAACTACCTCACAGGAGCAAAGCAGTACCTAACTCTGGACACCATTTCTCAGCGTCCTATCTATCCCATTCCAACCCAGGCCAGAACATTTTCTAACAAGTGCCAAGAAGTATATTCTCTTTTCTGCAAAGAGACAGCAATGCGTCAGCCAGGTTGTGTTTAATGCATCCTCCCACAAGCTTATGTTACAGAAATTGCCAAGTTCTCTCCTACCTTTACAAGCCACAAAGAACAGAGAAAAAAATAAGCCGAAAAGAAAAAAAAAAAAAGAAGAGAAAGCCCAAACCAAAAAGCCACCCTCCTGCAAAAAAAAAAAACAAAAACAAAAAAAAAAAACCTCCCAGCAACAGAGAAAGGCTAGCAATTCCAGAGAGGGACAGAGGGCAAATTCCAAAGGCAATGGCTCCTGTAAGGTGTCTCAGCAGAGATCACTCGTGGTGGTCAGGCGCCACGGCCCAGAACCTCCGCCTGGAATGTTACCTGGCCAAGACACACCTTTGCCTGTGGCCAGAGGCCAGCCAACCACCGGGCCTGACGTCAGGAAAGGTACAGTCACTGAAGGGCAACGGGGCAGGGCAGAGCCAGAAGCCGTCTTCATGGGGCACTGCCCCCACTCCAGCTACTGGTGGAGCTCCACTTTCAAAGGGCAATCGGAAAAGAGGCACTGACTTAAGACGGTTCTTAGTCTCTTTTTTTTTTTTTTGAGGGGGGGGCCACACCCAGCAGTGCTCAGGAGTTACTCCTGACTCTATGCTCAGAAATTGCTCCTGGCAGGCTCAGGGGACCATATGGGATGCCAGGATTCGAACCACTGCCCTTCTGCATGCAATGAACCGCCCTACCTCCATGCTATCTCTCTGGCCCCTGTCTTTCATTTCTTATCTTTAAAAAAAAAAAAAAGTAGTATATTCTGACAGTATGAGCCTTCCTGCCCAGTAGCTCCACCTCTGGCAGGGACCATATGTCCTGGCTCTGATTAGGACAGTGTGACAGTGACCCAATCCCGAGAGAAACAAAAACCCGTCATTTCTATTTTAAAAGGGTCTGAAGTCCAATCTTACCATGAAAAAGGAGACTTTGGGGGGTGGGGTTGGGCCACACCCAGAAGCACTCAGGGGTTATACTCCTGGCTCTGCACTCAGAAATCATTCCTGGCAGGCTCAGGGGACCATAGGGAATGCCAGGGATCGAACCTGGGTTTGTGCAAGGCAAATACCCTATTGCTGTGCTATCTCTCCGGCTCGAAAAGGAAACTTTTAAATATCCCTCTCAGCTCTTTGCCTTCCAGAGAACAGTGATCAGCGTTGGCCAGACCTTTGCTCTGTGCTCACACTGTTCTGAGCACTTTGCCTGTGGAATCCTCATAAGGGTGTGTGTGTGTGTGTGTGTGTGTGTGTGTGTGTGTGTGTGTGTGTGTGTGTCTGTCTGTCTGTCTGTCTGTCTACAGTCACTGCCCAGGCTGCTCTTGGACACTGATTCACAGGTCACATCTTTGTGGCCTCTCTCTCCAACCCCAGCCCTTCATTAAGGCCTTGATTATATGGCAGGGGCATCTTCCTATAAGAGTCCCTGAAAGCCCAGGCTATCAGTCTCTAGATTCTAGTCTCATAACTAAATTGTTTTAGGCCACTCATGCCTGGTCCCCTCACCACACCTCTGAAATCCTTTCTCTCATTTGCAGCATCTATTCACATTTTCCAGACCTCACCCCAATGCAAACCTAATCTTGCAAAGTCCTTCCTGCCAGTCTTGCTTCTGTCCTTCAGCAAGAGCACTTTATTTGATTTTGCAACTGATAATTCATTGTCCGTGACAGCATCCAGGAAGACTCATCCTTCTTTCCTCCATCCCTCCTTCCCTTTCCCCTACTCTTCTGTCTCTCCCCCTGCTTCCCTCCCACCCTCCCTCCCTCTCTCCCTCAGTGCCTATCAGGGACTAAACACACCTCCTACATGCAGTTTCTTAAGTCCATGGAGCCTCATCCCTAGCTCCAGCATTCTTTAGTGTTTCTGCAAACCGAGGTGAGTTCCTTGTCTGCTTAGGTCTGGGTCACCCGTAGCACTCTGGGAACCCTCACCCAACCTGGGAACCCCCAACCCACCTGAGGAGGTTTCCCCGGGGTGAGCTCTCCTCTCGGGCCTGGCCACTGCCCAGCGTGAGGCTCAGTCTCTTGGCCAAATCTGGCCTGCTGTCCGTGAAGCTACCTTCCCGGGCTAGGCCCGCGGAGGTGCCATACTGCTCCTCCAGCCACCGCAGGGGCACTGTCCTGTTGATGGGCTGGAAAATGATGGCTCCACTCTGTTGCGAGATGGGCCGGCGGTTGCCCACGTAGCAGCGCACCAGACCAGGGATGGAGTCGAAACTCTCCGTCTCAAACTGGTATTGTACGCGACTGTAGGCCTCACTGAGCCGCAGGATCGTCCGGTTAATCTTAAAATGCTGAGCCAGATTCTTCCACTGACAGGTGAGGACGAAGTTCCCCGGGCTGGAGAGAGAATCTCGCACCAAGAAGTCACCATCTCTCTGTACAAGGTTTTCCGATACCTTTGGGGCCACATAATGAGTGAAGGTTAGCAAGGGCAGGATCACACTCCTTTGATTTTTATCAACTTATTGATTTATTTATTTTGTATTTTGGATCACACCATCCTCAGTGTGCAGGGGATCCTGCAGTGCAAGAGTTCAAAGCCCTAGGCTCTCTCATGCATGTACTCCTGGCTCTTTTATTTTAATTTTATTTCTTTTGGGCCGCACCTGATTGTGCTCAGAATTTACTCATGGTAGACTCAGGGGAACCACATGGGATGCCAGGGAGCAAATCTGGGTCAGTCTTATGCAAGGCACATTGTACTATCTCTCTAGTCCCAGTTATATTCTTTTTAAAAGTGCTTTTCTCAGGCCTAAGAGATAGCACAGGGCTTAGGATACATCCCTTGCATAAGCTCAACCAGGCTTTGATTCCCAGCCCTACATGGTTCCCGAGCATCAGGAGGTGTAGTCCTCTGGGGACTGCCAGGTAGGCTCAGGTAATCCATGGAACACTGCCAGAGGTCCCCATTCCATCACTAGAGAAGCTGCACACACTTCCCTCCCACCCCCAGGGCAGCATTTCTCCTTGCTTTGCCCAGCTCTAGAAGACAATGGTCCTTATTCTGTTGGTTTCCTTAGTCAGTTCATTCTCTTTGCAAGCACCAAAACTTATTTCTTCATCCCAGAGCCACTCCTAACCACCTATTATGTGCCTACTCAGCTGGCATTGGGCTAAGTATAGGGAAGGAAGCTGACTGAAGCAATGTGCTCCCAGGCTTGGTTTGAGCAGGAGCTTTTGCTCTGGGAAGACGTGAGCACAGTGGTTAGGGGTGGTGGTGGTGGTGGTGGTGTGCAGCACAGCAGATGCTGTGGAGAGAGAAGAAAACAGAAAAGGAGAAAAATGCTATGTGTATTTTTGTTTGTTTGTTTTTGGGGTCACACCCGGCAGCGCTCAGGGGTTACTCCTGGCTCTATGCTCAGAAATCACAATTGGCAGGCTCAGGGGACCATATGGGATGCCGGGATTCAAACCATTATCCTTCTGCATGCAAGGCAAACTCCCTATCTCCATGCTATCTCTCCGGCCCCGCTATGTGTATTCTTTCTAAACAGGAGGGTGTTGGGAGAAGATGAAATGTAAGCAGACCTAAAGGAGAAAATGAGGCAGAGAATAAAAAACTAGAACAGCAGTGTCTGGCAGAATCAACTCCCTGCAAGCAAAGGAAGATGATGGCTGGGGTCTCTTTCATCCTGGGAGCCATCTCTTGCAGAAACCGGGAGTGTGGGCTCTGGGAAGACTGATGCCACTGAGAGGCCTGCTGTGAGGGCTGGTTTGGCCATTCATGGTGACTGAAGGATTCAATGGCTGCATACATAATATAGATGATGGACAGGGCAGTGTCTGGAACACAGTAGATGCTGCTTGATTACTAATTAATCACTAATTATTGACTGTTGATATTTATGGCAAAAAGAGAACTGTCCATCCATCCAGCGCGTGGTGATTCCCACAGCCACACAACCACACAGGGATGGCACAAGGACTTGATTCCCCCGCTTTGGCAGTTACATAATGTCTCTGCAGCTCAATTACATTATCTGAACACGGGATGACATTCTACAGAATAGCTACAAAAAATGTGAAGGAGTGAAGTGTTGAGTCCAATACTATCACCATCAGCAGATTCAGTGATACAGTACATACAGCTGAGATGGAAATGTATGCTTACTGAGCAGAACAAGGACAGGGATGGCGATGATAGTCCTCAGTTTTATAAACTTTGACTTTCTCCGGGACATCCCAATCATTCTCTTAAAAGAGTATGCTACCATGGTTACTTTCAAAGTGCCAATATGTCTTCTATATAGGTTTACACATTCTGCCTGGGGAAATAATTATAGGTCTGAACATAGTAATTATCTTCAAGTATGTTAGTGGGAGTACCCAATAAATAGCGGTGCCTGCAAACAGTGTGCATGTAGATGACGCAGAATGGTATGGGGGAATATTTTATAGCAGGAGGAAACCCCCAGGGTGTATCATTAAACAAGGGAAGAAGCCACACAAAAGTATATGTGGTATGATTGCAATTTGATTTCGAAAAGTCAGGGAGATTATATCTATATATATGATTGGCTCCAGGAAGGAGAATTTGAAGGAGCGTTTAATTTTTTCTTCTATTTTGTTCATTTTTTCTCTACATTAAAATTTAAGTTGAGAGAGGGAAAGAATGAAGGAAAGAGAGAGAAAGAACAAGGAAGAAAGAAGGAAGGAAGGAAGGAAGGAAGGAAGGAAGGAAGGAAGGAAGGAAGGAAGGAAGGAAGGAAGGAAGGAAGGAAGGAAGGAAGGAAGGAAGGAAGGAAAGAAGGAAGGAAGGAAGGAAGGAAGGAAGGAAAGAAGGAAAGAAGGAAGGAAGGAAAGAAGGAAGGGAGGGAGGGAGAAAGAGAGGAAGGAAGGAAGGAAGGAAGGAAGGAAGAAGGAAGGAAAGAAAGAAAGAAAGAAAGAAAGAAAGAAAGAAAGAAAGAAAGAAAGAAAGAAAGAAAGAAAGAAAGAGAATGAAAGATAGAAAAAAGAAAGAAATTCAAGGCTAAAATAGGAATATTTCTTTGCTGGTGTTGAGGACTCTAACATTAATCCAAACCCTTTCTTCTAGCTCACAACAACCCATGCCCTATCCAGGGAGAGTGGGCTACTAGAAAACCAACCCCAGAGATATTTCATACTTTAATTCTGCACTCATTTTATTTTCCAGTTTCTATACCATTAAATAAATGACCTTCGTGGCACTCAACAAAGACGACCACACATTCTAGGCTGGGAGGTCCTGTGGCCAGTACAATCATTCCCCTGGTTCCCCACTGGAGCTGTAGCAGATCGAACAGGGAATCATTTCTGACCACCACTCTGGTCTGTGCCATCTGCCCGAATCACACCCTCTCTGCACCTACAGGTAAGCCCTAGCCTGAAGAGGAAGCAAGCACCAAGGGACCTAAGGCTGCAGACAGCAGGCCCAGCAGTTCAGGCACCCTGCCACAGCCTAGCCTCACATCACTTCCAAGTTCCCTCTCTGCATACGCTCTTGCTCAGGATACAGACACCGAACACACATTTTTCCACATCCCCTTCGGGACAAGTGGAATTGCACTTTGCCTTCCTGCCTGTAGTGCTGACCAATCTTTCGAGATGACCTTGGTGAAGTCGCTGCAGGTTCACCCAAAGGATTTGGTCTGGGCTCCATGTTTAATGGATACCTGGCAATGGCAAGGGTATCAATGGAGTGGTGGTGGGTACCTGTCGGGGGATGCGGCCATGGTACCAGGCGTGGCTGCGCAAATCCTCACTGCTAAGCAACAGTTCCTCTTCCAGTTCCTTCTTCAGCTTCTCGGGGGTCCGCTCCATGATGAGCCGCTCCTTGGAGAACTGTAACATAGGTTCAAGAGTAACATCAGCTCAGCCAGAATGGACTGAGACACAGCCCACTGGGTAGGGGGTCTACTTGGCTGGCCCGAACTATATCGGCCCAAACCTGCTCAGGGAGGGATCCTGCATAATGATTACAATTAGTTGTAACCTTTCCCTTCCCAGGCAGTGTGTAGGGCAGTAGTGGGCAACCTTTATTTTCAACTGAGCCAAATCTCGCCAAAACCACGATTGAAATTTATTTTGAGAGCCACACAGGGCGTGCACTGACAGAGGCTAGAAGCAGAGTCCTGACTCCTGGAGCGGCCGCCTGGCACACACAAGAGCCACATTAAAAAGTATAAAGAGTATATTTTGGAGATTCCAAAAACTGAAAATCGAGCTCCCATACGATCCAGCTATACCACTCCTAGGAATATACCTTAGGAACACAAAAATACAATACAAAAACCCCTTCCTTACACCTATATTCATTGCAGCACTATTTACCATAGCAAGACTCTGGAAACAACCAAGATGCCCTTCAACAGATGAATGGCTAAAGAAACTGTGGTACATATACACAATGGAATATTATGCAGCTGTCAGGAGAGATGAAGTCATGAAATTTTCCTATACATGGATGTACACGGAATCTATTATGCTGAGTGAAATAAGTCAGAGAGAGAGAGAGAGAAAAACGCAGAATGCTCTCACTCATCTATGAGTTTTAAGAAAAATGAAAGACATTCTTGCAATAATAATTTTCAGACACAAAAAAGAAAAGAGCTGGAAGTTACAGCTTACCTCAGGAAGCTCACCACAAAGAGTGATGAGTTTAGTTAGAGAAATAACTACATTTTGAACTGTCCTAATAATGAGAATGTATGAGGGAAATGGAAAGCCTGTCTAGAGTACAGGCGGGGGTCGGGTGGGGAGGAGGGAGATTTGGGACACTGGTGATGGGAATGTTGCACTGGTGATGGGTGGTGTTCTTTACGTGACTGAAACCCAAACACAATCATGTATGTAATCAAGGTGTTTAAATAAAATATTAAAAAAAAAAGTATAAAGAGCCTCATGTGGCTCGAGAGCCGCGGCTTGCCAACCATTGGTGTAGGATAATTTCCCCTGCACATGAGGACTCTGATAGGAGAGTGTGCCAATCTGTGCCTTTGATCTCAGGTGATAGACATGGGGAAGCTGAGCAGAAAGCATCTTCCTTCTTCACAACCATCCCATCCCCGGACCTGGACAGAGAGCCAGGAGAAACAGTAATCCTGCTGGAGCTAATGTTTGGACCCAGCTGTCCAGAGAGTCTCTGGGCTGCTCATGAGGGTTCCGAATTCCCTGATGCTGGCAAATTCCAGTTCAGCTGAGCCTTTAGAAACTTGGAGAGCAAGTGGGTAGGGTAATGTGAAGTCACCTAAACCTAAAAACAGAAATCTAAGTTTGTATGTTGTATGTCTTAGATTTCCTGGCTCTGCACTCAGAGGTCACAGGCAGTGCTAGGATCAAGCTAAGGCTTCCTGCTGCAAAGCCAGCGTCTGGCTTGTTGGGCTCCCTCCCAGACTCTGAATTTAAATTTTATAATACTTCATCTTTTACGTATGTGTTTTAGGGTCACACATGCTGGAGCTCGGGGATTATTCCTGACTCCATGCTTAGCAAACACTCTTGGCAGTGTTTAGGGGACCATATGGGGTTCCAAGACCCAATGAGAGTTTACCACATGGCAGCAAGTGCCTTAATCTCTGTACTATCTCTTTGGCCCGAATATTTTATTTTTGTTTATTTTTTGTTTACTTGTTTGTTTGTTGTCGGGTCACACCCAGTGATGCTCAGGAGTTATTTCTGGCTCTGCACTCAGAATCACTCTAAGCAGGACTCAGGGGACCATACATATGGGATGCTGGGGATTGAACTCAGGTCAGCTGCGTGCATGTATCTTGTCCACTGATCCCTGTCTTGTTTTTAAGACAGATTATAAACGAACTTAAGATGTGGTTCTTCTCTTAGACACCCTTAAGAATCACTGATTTAAGTATCATTTAGAATCCCCACCCATTAACAAGTAGACTAAACGTGGAGCCCTGTCTGGTTCCCAGGATTAGGCTCAGGGACCCCTGGCTGATGGTCACATGAGAACAAGTTCACGTCTTTTTTGTGAAACAAGTTTTCTGGCTCAGCCTCAAAAGTCTACTCGAACCACAAAAGTATTTCTGGTCACAACTGCTCTGAGCCTGAGCAAGCAAAGAACCTTAACTCCTTTTCCACCACAGAAAAGAAAACAGATTTGGGGATTTGGTGCTGTAGTCTGAATCCATGAGTCTTTAGGAAAAAGCTGGCCCAGGAGTTCTGGCTTCAAGGACTCAGAACCCATTTTCAAAGGAAGCCTGACTTCCTGCCTGCCTGTGTGCTTGCCACTTCCTCCTCTGCCCCACCACACTATACCCAGAACAGGCCCTGGCAAGGTGACCAGAAATGATTCAGGGACTCAGCGCCTATGGAAGAGATGTCACAAAGGCTGCCTAAGAGGCAGGTGGTCTGAGCAGCAAGATCTTATGATGTCTACTGTCCCATGAAGTACAGAGATAGCTGAAGATGGTGGGAGACTGTGGTGGAGATTGTAACCAGGTCACACTGATGTTAACCTACTGCCATCTTGCCTCCCATAGAGCAGAAATGCATCCACCTTCTTCCCCACTGGCCTCTGACATTATCTGAATGTAAAATCAGAATGCAACAACTTACCTTGAATTATAAGGGTTCCCCTTCCCAAGCAGTATTGGACTAACTTTGTGCCAGATGCTTCTAAGCCCAGCTGGGCCATGGGAGCTACCCTGGCTAGTGCTTTTGGGAGCCATGGAGTGCCAGGAATTGAACATAGATTAGTATTTTGATTTAATATTTGGGCCACACCCAGCAGTGCTAGGGACTACCCTTGCTCTGGTATCAATGGTCACTCTAGGCAGTGATCAGGGAACCATATGTGACAATCCTGGGAATCTAAGGAGAATCAAGGCAAGCTTAGCCCCATACGTCTCTGGCCCCAGACAAGGGATAGAGAACCCAGGAGGGAAACTGACACAGAGCAAGCTACAATTGCAAAGAGATGGTTTCAGCTGCAAAGAGGAGTTTCTTGGGCATTCAAGAGTCAGGCTGACAGGGCTGGAGCAATAGAGTGGTAGCAAGGCGTTTGCCTTGCACACGGCTAATTCAGGACAAACCTCGGTTCGATCCCCAGTGTTCCATATGGTTCCCCAAGCCAGGAGCAATTTCTGAGCACATAGCCAGGAGCAACCCCCTGGGAGTCACTGGGTGTGGCCCAAAAACCAAAAAAGAAAAAAAGAAGAAAAAAGTCAGGCTGACAGCTAGAGTGTATGCCTCAGAGGACGTGGGCAACGAATCTCAAACAAGTGAAGATGGTCAGTCAAAAAGACACCCACAAATGGCCATTCTCTTGATTAAACTGAGTATTCAGTACTGATGGGTACCTTCTAGAACTAACATTTACTCAACACAACATTTATTGCTTTTTTCCTCTACCTGTATTTTATGAGACCTTGACCTTGCCAACCATAATCCTGCTACTGCAGACAGGGATTTTAATTACACCATCAGTGGCATGGTTGGGAGGGGTGGCCACATAACAAAATTTGGAAACACCTGTCTACATGCACCCTGGAAAGTCTTGTGATTGTTCTTTGTGTTCACCAGAGATCAGCCTCCCAGCACAAATCACAGGTCTATGTGTCTGTGGCATCTGACAGAATTCTGTAGGCTTCTCAAAAACAACTGCATTTTGGCTAACCATGTACCCTTCCACTTCTCTGCTGCCATCAGAGAGGAACTGGCTTTTTCATTAGAATATAGTCCTTTCCATCATGACTATGGCTATATTTAAGTGTTGGCTGTAAGTTAAGTTCTAGCAAGTCAAAGTAACACAACAGTACATTAGCACTGTTTTCCTCCATCTTCAAGGTCACCATGTCCTCTGAAATTCTGATCGAATCTACTAATGTCCTAACTCCCCTCTCTTGACTTCCATTAGACTATAGTCTAATGACAGGGTGGAAATGCTCTTATGTAATATTCACAGGCACTTTCATTTTATGCAGAGCCCAGAACACAGCATGAGATGAAAAAGAATCAGGTCTCGTACTTGACAGCTTCCAATTTTGGGGGCAAAAAGTATTAAACACATCATTCATTCCATTCCTGTTCTTAAAGTCTTTTCTGCTAGATCTTACTTTCTAACTCTTTTACACTCATTTCTGTAGGCATCTTTTGGATTCATTGTGCCTCAAAGACTGGTCAGGTCAAGTTAGTTTCATGTCTTTGGTCAGCATAGGAGATTGGGTATCAGGAGAGAGGGCCAGGCCATACTGCAGCCAGTTCCCCCAGAGCACCTTCTCAGGAAGTTAAATAGAATGACAATGCAGTATTACTGGCAAGGAAAAACCTCAACAACCAATGTCTTCCATAAAAGGCTACGCAGCATAATGATGACCCACTAAAGAATCCTAACTTTCTTCTCCAAGTTTAAATTCCTGACTCTTCTCCTCTGAATGTAAACTTTATTTCTAGAAGGCAGGCCCTGAGTTACCCAGGTTTTATCTTGAGGAAAAGTTAGAGAGGCCAGTCCAGCAGAAGGATAAAAAGAAGAGGAGGAGGAGGAGGAGGAGGAGGAAGAGAGGAGGAAAAGAGGAAAAGGAAGGGGGTCATGTTGTACTGTACAGTATAGATTCTGCCATCTCAAGCTCCATTTCACATAGGCATAGCCTCCTTAAGAAGAGAGGTTGCTGGGATATGTTTTTTATTTTGGGGATTTGGGGCCAAAAAACACTGGCATTGTAAAGTCTTACTTCTGGCTCTGTGCTCAGGGATTACTATTGATTACTATTGGGAACCATATGGAATGCCAGGGATCAAATCCTTTGCACATCCGAAAAGCAAGTGTCCTCTATCTCTCTTTAGCTATGGGGATTTTGATTGAGTACATTCTACCCATGGACTTATGCCAGGAATCAAATCCACCATGACCAACAGAAGAGAAAAATGCAGTTAGGATCAGTGTCTTGCTGGAATTGGATCCACCAAAAATTTGGTTGTTTTGGGCTGAAGAGAACACAGTGGTAGGGAATTTGCCTTGCATGCGGCTGACCCAGGGGAGGTATCCGGTTAGATTCCAGCATCCTATGTGGGCTCCCAGCCTGCCAGGGGCGATTTCTGAGTATAGAGCCAGGAGTGACCACTGAGCACCGCTGGATATGGCCCAAAAACAAATCAATCAATCAATAAATAAAGTTAAAAAAATAAATTTGGGTATTTTTATTTTTTGTTTTGAAGGAATGGGGTGTAAAGTAAACACATAAATGTATGTAAACCAAGTAATAAATATAGCTGGAACGTGAAAGGAAGTGTGGGGAGACAGCAGAGGAACCAATCTCTATGACCACCTACTTACCTGGCCCCACTTTCTAAATTTCATCTTGGTTCTCATCACCATGTCAGGGTCTGAGATGAGAAGTAGCTAAAATGGTAACTAGGGCAAATGAAGGGGGTGGATGAGGCCTACAGCCATTCAATCAAACTGAAGTTTCCTCAGAACATTCTTAAGTTACTATAATTACAGCTTCTTACGAAAGCCAGGTACTAGCACTGTCTCTTCTATTACCAACCTTTCAATGACCTCCATATCTATGGATGGTATAGATCAGCTTTACAGAGCATGAGCCAGCCCACCACAGTCACTATGCCACTGACCAGCTGTGTGGCTGAGGGGGACTCAGGTTTTCCATCTGTAAAATGGGGGTGGTAATTTGTGCTGAAAAGTGGATGGAATGCATCAGTATCTGGCAGCTGAATTACACTACCCTGCATTCTTAGGCAGTCAGAATGTTGCTTATCTAGGCGTACAGACAGTTGTGTTTAAGTCAAAGGAGCAAAATAAGTGGAGAATTAGGGCTGAAGTGGAGAGGGAAGTGGTAAGGAAGGAAGGTAGTCTGGTGCTCGTTGTACTCATGCCTGCTGGCTTCTAGCCTTCCTCCCACCAAGTTCCTCAATCTCTCCAGAGAGCTTACTGCCCACGGCCGCAGCACCTCTGGCCCAGTTGCTCAGCTAGCTCATGCTAGCTTGCTGAGGCTGGCTCTCAAAGAAAAGCATGCCTGTCACTCCAAATCTGGAATGAATAGCCCAGCAGCCCCACAGGGCACTGGCAAGTCTGGTCTTGAAAGGCCAGAATAGCCGGAGACTCGGAGATGACTATAAAACACATCCTGGAGGCATCCAGCCAGCTCCCTGGATGTGCCAGGAAACTCGATTAACGTAGAAACCCAGGTTTCAACAGTTCCCTAGTTAGAGAAAGCTTCTCTAGTCCCAGAGGAATGGAGCTGGAGGTCCTGACTTGCAAGGGCTGAGCCTGCATTTCAAATTAGGCACAACAATGAAGCTGGAGTCCCAGGAGGTTCCTGGTCCTATATTCGGAAGGAAAGAGCAGGGGCGAAGTGTAGGTGTGGGGGTGCTGATTGGGGTGCATGCAAGCTTCTGTGGGAAAGCGCAGAGGGGCTGTGGATGCTCATGTGCAGGAAGAGACAGAGGCAGGATTAGAAAAGATGACATCTGCATAATGATTCATCTTTAGTTCAACTCTGTCCTGCCTGCAAGAAAAGCTTCCCAGCTTTCATAGAATCTTAAATGGTGCGAATCACCAGGGAAAGCCTTGTCTCTGAGTCTAGAAACTGTAGGCACAAAAAGGCTCAGACACCATTTCCTGGCCATCCACAATCATAGTGACAAAGAGATTTGCCAATAGGCAAAAGCAGGCAAGAGCAGCCCTTGTCCCCAGCTCTGAACGCCTGGGAGACCACACACAGAAGCTGCTAGCCATCATTTTCGGTGCTCTAGAGACAGCCCTGTCTCAATCTCTTGCCCCTCCAGTAGTTCTGCTTTGTCCCTGGAATTTCTCTTGTGTCAAAATAAGAAAAGCCAGTAGGGCCTGATGGGTATAGGAAAGGAAGTAGGGGAGGCTGGGGAGTCAGGACAGACCCTTGGACATAAAACAGAACAGGAAGGGGTATCTGGGGCCCAATACTGGAATATCTGAACTAAAAGCAGCTTGGCTTCCATGGAGAGTAGGTTTGGGGAGGAGAGGTTCGATGCAGAGGCAAGTGCTCACATAATCTATAATGCAGATGTACACTACACATCTGTGTCGGTAATGTATGATCATGCAACACAAATAGAGCATGTAATATACGTGGATATTACAGTTGCATAAGGTACATAGCATGTAGAGTACATGTGCATGAGCTCTATTGTGTTATACATACAACCACCCCCAAATGCCCCATATCCCCTCCTTAAGGAGAGTTCCATTTTTTTCTCCAAACATGTGGTCAGATCCACCCTCCTTACCATGGCAGATTGACCCAAGTTAAGTGTTTGTGAGCCAAATTGACCAATCGGTTCTTTATGGGATTTTTCTGAGAAACTGAACAATGATTGTAATATTGACAAAGGTCTGGGGAGGAGGGAGGAGGAGATGAGGTAGTGAGGGGAGAGAGGGAAAGGAAGTAGAGAAGGGAGGGGAGGGAGGGAGGGAGGGAGGGAGGGAGAGGGAGAGAGAGAGAGAGAGAGAGAGAGAGAGAGAGAGAGAGAGAGAGAGAGAGAGAGAGAGGAGTTAATATGGGATTGTCATCTGTGCTTCATAGTAACTGATTAACCAGAACCTTGTGGGTGCCAGTAAAGAATGCTAATATAGTACGTGATCTTGTTATGTGACTTTCCCGGAACTTACGTATAAGTGCTAAACTGACATCAAGAATGACCTGCAAATACCAGCCAGAGATTGTGTACTTTTCTCCAGAGATCAATGAGGGGCAGAGAGATGGTATAGTAGGGAAGCAAAGCCACTTCAGCAACCCTGGTTTGATACTTGATATTAGATATGGTCCCCAGAATACTACCAGGCATAGCCCAGGAGCAATGCAGGTATAGCCTGAACATCATTCTTCCCTCACTAAAGAAAGTGAGGGTCAATTCAGAAGGAGCACCCCACCATCTCCAAAATATGCAATGCAGATCTTAATATGTCTGGATCCTGACACAATCGCAGATACACCTTCCAACATGCAGATGATGCTGAAAGTGGAAACTCCAGCTGACACTCAACACAGGCAGACTCATCCACTTCCCATCACCTCCATCCCTACAAAGACTTAGGATACAGAGCTGAGACAAGGAGTCTCCCTGTTTCCACCCAAAAATCTCATGAAGAAATTTTTCTTTCTTTAACTAAGCTCAGTCTCATCCAATAGCTTGACACATTCCAGGGGTGAAATCCATCGTCTGGGATAAACACCCACCCACTAGACTTGAAGTCTAAAGGCAACTCTCCTTGTCAGGGCATGGAATCAACAAGGAGGGAGTGATTGTCCAAAGTCAGCAGGCAAATGCCCAAATGCCAGTAAATTCTGTATGACCTAAGATGCTGTGCTGAACTCCTGTCACTAGAGCCCAGAGGAGGACTGGCCCAGGATGGAGGAAATGGGCAATGAGCTAGCACTGGGGGCTGCAGGAACAGTCCTACAGAACACAGATAGTGAATCCCTGAAAAAAAAATCACTGCCTAAGAAGAACTGATATGAAAGATGCTTTTTACTGAGTGCAGAGAACAGAAGTGACAGGTACAAGGCTTGTTCCGAGTCTTTCTAAAATGTGCTGAAGGTGCCCACACAGCTCTTTCCAGCCCTGATGGACAAGAGACAGGTAAAGATGCTTGCCAGAATGCATGCCCACAGCTGGGATGTGCAAGAAATGCCCAGTACACCTCTGCAAAGCCTGCACTTACCCTCTCCCCTCTGGCTCTGCAAAGCCTGCACTAACTTCTCTCTTCTGGTAACCATACCCCTGTGACAAGGACCCTGATGCTGGCTGATTCTGACTGTCCTGTATCTATTCTATACCCTCAACCTCCAAGGTGACTCCCTGAAACTTCACAAGAGTCTCTTCACTATTCCTCTCGAAATTTCCATTTCCACTCTTGTGATTCAACTTGACAATGCCACAGACTCAAACCATTCAAAGACCCAAGTTCCAGGGACACCCCCCCCCACTGTCTTTTGTGATATCCAGAGTCTCCTCCAGTCTTCCCAAATGAATGGGCTGCTTAGGCTCAGACATGTCCAAAAGGATTGCAGATTCCCATTCTTAACACCCCATCCCACTATTAAGCACCTTTCTTGTAGCTCCAGTATACTAATCATGACCCAGCACTTCCACTATTCTGCCATGAGCCACCACCACATACAGGGATGTGGGTCTGAATTGTCTAAGGGGCCAAGATAATGAAAGGACTGTAGAGGCCTCCATGAAGTGTTCATGTAATCTCCCAGAAATAACAGACAGAGGCTTGATTGGAGGAGGCAGGTAAGGGTATAGCTATTATTTGGGTCCTTGAATCAGTAGATTTGGAGCATTAAAGATCTGAAGACTTGATTATGTTCCATAGGCTGCGGAAGTCTGGGGAAATATCTCACATGCCTCCAGTTGCCTGAGTCAAGGTGTCTCTTCCTAACATGCACTGGCTCTGATTCCTGCCTGGGGATCCTTTCTGACTCGAAAGCACCCTGTCCCCTAATTCCCTCCTTCATGGTTCTACTGTATAAACTGGTAGATAGCCTGATGAACTGCAGAGAAGCTCCTTGTGTAGCCAGCCCTCACCCTGGCTCAGAATGGGGCATGTCCAGAGAGTAGATGGGGTAAGGAAGGAAGGAAGGAGACTTGAAGGGCAGACTTGACTTATTTGGTTTCTGTTTAAGTGGACAGGCTATCCAGTTAATGCAGTACTGGTTTAAAGGTGTGAAAGGTTGACAACCACTAAACTTGCACTTCAGGTAGGGACCTGTGCCTTATTTGCTTTTGGCTTCCAGAACCTAGCCCAATGCCTGGAACAGAGCAGGTGCCAGTGAACACTTACTGGTCAGAGCAAAGCTTGCCCTCTCAATCCTTGGGTGGCAACTTCTTTGTTACTGGGTGGGAAGCAGAAAGGAATGGCTGAAGGGTAAATGAAGAAAAGGTGACTTCAGGGTCAGGACACAGCACAAAGGGCTTATTGCCTGTTCTGCATGTGGAAGACCTGGATTTGATATATAGCACTGCAAGGCCCTCAAGCACAGAAAACTGGGGGGCATGGCCCAGATGTGGGGACAGGGGGAGAGGTGAACTTGGACTTGCCTAGATTTTTCTAGAAATATCTCTTAGTATGTCTGTGTGTGTTTGGGGTGATAGCTCCCCAATGCACAGACCCACCTGACCTAATAATATATATTTATAACAATGTAGAATTTGAATCCTCAAGTCACAAATTGGAAAGTTACTTCACTAAAGGAGGGGGGGAGCCATCAGAAGCTTTTAGAGAGAGCTGGCATTGGAGAATTTAGTTCTAATAAAATAAAAATGTTGGGGGCTGGAGCAGTGGCGCAAGTGGCAGGGCATTTGCCTTACACGTGGCTAATCTAGGACCAACTGCAGTTCGATCCCCTGGCATCCCATCTGGTCCCCCAAGCCAGGGGCAATTTCTGAGCACATAGGCAGAAGTAACCCCTGAGCGGCACTGGGTGTGGCCCCAAAACAAAAACAAACAAAGAAAAGAAATAAAAATGTTGGGACAAGCAATTTCCACTTCAGTATGGATGTGTTTCTTCAGCTTGTTTTGGTTCCCTCAACTGCTGCACTGAATTAGCTCCATCTGTGAAGGGTAGAGATGTCCACCCACAAGAAGATTATCTTCTTCCTGGGCATGCACCCACCTCAGAATGAATACATCCACAATGCACAGGCCCTAACAACAGTGAAAAAATACAGGGGACTTCAGCACTTTGAACAAGGCTTAAAAGTCTGGAGGGAGACTGTATTATGTATGTATGTGTATGTATGTATGTATGTATGTATGTATGTATGTATGTATGTATGTCCTTGGATGTTACTTGTAAGTTCCTTCTTGAATTAAAAACACACAAGATAATGTTATTGTCATTTATTCTAGGATCGACATTGGCAACTCACTTGAAATTAAAGGAATGAAAATGAGGAAGGGCAAGAGTGCATGCAAAAATGAGAAAAATGAGGAGGGAAGCAGAGGGGAGAAGAGAGAGAATGGGGAGGGAGGAAGGAAAGAAAGAGCGGAGTGTAAATGAGGTCACCGTACCCAGAGCGCCAGGAGGCTCTGACACAAAAGGTCCTTTCTTCTGCCCTGGACGGGTTCAGGCAATGGAGGGACAGTCAAAACAGTCTAGACTGCTCTTTAAGTTGTACCCAACAACTCACTGTCTTCTCTTTAGAAACGTCATCCAGAAATTATGATGATGAACACAAAGATTCACCTGACAAACTTTGGGCCATCAGTAAAATGGGCCCCATTTCTGAGTGAAGCCCTTATCTTCTGTTGGGCTGAGGAAGGGGTCCCTAATGTGTGTGTGTAGTGAACTGCCACCAGGAAACCCCAATGCACAGTCTCTCCTCTCACATGCACAAACTTATCCCCCATTACCACAGGAGTCCATTGCATGTCCTCACAATCCCGATAAATGCTTTAACTTCAAGAAGCGATCAAGCTTCCAAGGGGGGTGGGGGTGGGGAAGGCAGCTTCATCTCAGTTCCTCTTGCAAGGAAATCTGTCCAACAAAGAAATTCCTTGGAGATGTCAGAAATTCAACCTCTTGGAATCTCCATCCTGGGTTACATTTCAAGCAAAGGGCTTGTTTATAATTGAATTCCAGAGTCCATCAAGAAGGTCAGAGATCCAGTTGGCATCTTACCATTGAGTTGCATAAATGGATTATGAAGAAACCACATAATAGATAGAAATACCAACTCCACTGCCATTCTTACCCTGCCCACAGGATGAGAAAGAAGAACCCAGTTCTCCATGGCATCACATTCAGCAAAGGATCATTCAAGCCTGCAAATGTCTTAAACAAGGGTAGGATGGGGAAACAAAGCAGTAGTACAGTGGGTAGGATGCTTGCCTTGCACGTGGCCAACCCAGGTTCAATTTCTGGTGTTCCCTATGATTCCTCAACCACCACCAGGAGTAATTCCTGAATGCAGAGCCAGGAGTAATCCCTGAGTACCACAGGTAGGTTCTAAAAATCAAGGAAGAAACTGGGTAGGATGGCAAGAATATGAAGGCATTTATTCCCTTTAAAGCCTGGTAATAAAACGAGTAGTTGGGGAGAAGTAGCACCACTTCTTTTTTTCAGATTTTAGTTTATTTTAGGCACTATAGTTTATAATACTTTTAATGGTAGGGCTTCCTGCATAAAACATTCCAGCACCACATCCCAGAGTGCCCATTTCCTTCTACCATTGTCCCAGTGTTCACCTCCCTTCTATCCCCCCAAGGTCCTACTCCATGTGGTACAATTTCTACTGAAGACCAGTTTTCACGACTTATCAGGGAAATGCAAATCAAAACAGCAATAAAATATCATCTCACACCAGTGAAACTAACACACATTACCAAAAAAAAATCAGTATTGGTGTGGATAAGGGAGTAAAGCAATCCACATTCACTGCTGGTGGAATGTTGACTAGTTCAACCTTTGTAGAAAACAATATGGACACTTCTCTAAAAGCTAGGAATTGAGCTTCCATGACCCAAGAAATTCTACTTCTTGTTCCCCTGAGCACAAAACCTGTATATGTTACTTTTTGTTGACATGGCTAGCTTTATTTAGAACTTGCCAAAAAATCACTTTGGACGGGCCGGAAAGGTGGCGCTAGAGGTAAGGTGTCGTCTGCCTTGCAAGCGCTAGCGTAGGAGGGACTGCGGTTCGATCCCCAAGCCAGGGGTGATTTCTGAGCGCATAGCCAGGAGTAACCCCTGAGAATCAAACGGGTGTGGCCCAAAAATCAAAAAAAAAAAAAATCACTTTGGTATAACCCAAAGATACACTGGAAAGACTTCAGATTTTGAATTCAATGTTGGGGTAGGGATACTCAGACAACTAACATTTTCTTTTACTAGTAAACTTTGATAAATAAAAGCCCAAAAGGGGGGGCAGATTAAATGTGTGTGTGTGTGTGTATATATATATATCAGACAACAACAATGGCAGTGTGGACAACTGGGCATCTTGGCTTGGACCAGTCCTGTGGTCGGGGACAGTGACCCTGTCTCTGGTTCCAGATAGTACAACACCATGACGCTGCTTCTAAGAAGGTGCCTTCACAGTCACTCATGGAAGGTAGGTAACAATCAAGAGAGTTGGGGCAAGTGTGACTTATTCTAATTCCATAGAGGCATTCTAGTGGCATTCTAGTGGCTTGGAGAGGTCCCAAGCTAGAGGGTTCCTCTTCATCTTTAAATTTGGACTCCTGAAACAGGGGGAGCTCTGTTTGGCCTCACTTGACCCCTTTTCTTCTGAGTCTGGTCCTTTGGCCCTGGTGTGAAAACTCATGATGCTGTTTCTCTGGACATTTCCAAGTCCACAAGGACTCAAGCTGGTAGTCAAAATTCGGCAGGATTTTAAGCTTTTAAGCAAGAGCTGGAGTATGACTATGACACTGTGCCTTCAATTCAACTCAAAGACTTTTCTGGGCCCCTGCTGGGTACCCATCAGCCTTCACTTTGAGATGGGACAGGTGGTGTGGTGGTGGCCTGATAGAGGTCACTTGGAGGTGAGAAAACTTCCAATTGGTCTACAACTCTTCTGCAATTCTCTGCTCCATCCTATCAGAACTTAGCCTTGGGTTCTGGCACCTTCTAAAAATGGAATCAGTAGCAAACAGATTTCATAAAACAGCTGTGAATTTTCAATTTTTGGAACACCTCAATTAATTTGATGCCAATGTTTTATTACCTTGACAATGTACATGAACTATTCCCAAATCCTAGAAAGAATCTAATCTTTTCAGCCAAGATTCTGCAGCAAATAAGTTCTGATGCCTATTTTATGATGAAACCTGTGTGATTTATCACACTTCACACCACATTCTCTCACTAGCACCATTAAAAGTTGATTTGCAATTTGCTGCTAAGGTGCTTCATTTCTCTGCTATCTGCAAATTTCTTTTCTATGGACATTAGAACAGGCCCTAATGTAGATAGAAAAGTAACATAAAAAGCCCCAGTCCATGAGCTCTCCTTTTACTTATTATACAACCTTATCAAATGTTATCAAGAGCGACTGGGAAGCATGAATAAGAATTATGAAGAATTATGTGGGATTTCTTGCTTATCAAGGTCCTGAGAAATTCCCATTAAATTATGTGTTCTCTCTGTGTGTGTGTGTGTGCACGCGTGCGTGTGTGCGTGCGTGCGTGTGTGTGTGTGTGTGTGTGTGTGTGTGTGTGTGTGTGTGTAAATAAAACAGACTGATTTAATTTTAATTTGTGTAGACTGGAGTCTTCTAAGAGTCACCCCCCTCCCTTTCAGGGGAAGCAGTAACTTAATCCTCCAAGCCAAATTACATTAGAATCATTCTGATTGAGTTTCTTTGATATTCACACTTTTGCTTTTTATTTCCAATCCTTCTCCAGGCAAGATTTCCTCCACATCTTTTCAGCCTGCCCAGTCCTGATGCTATGGCTTTTGAGGCACTGTTTTATTTTGATGCAACACCAAGGGATTGAAAATTATTTTTTCACTAAAGAAGACAGATTTGGGTCTGGAATCTGCAGGAGGAATACTAAATTTGACAGACTGCAAGATAGCCGACACTGGCGGGAGCACTTCTCTCGTTCCCTGAGGTTCCCTACGTGTGGAAGAAATTGCTCCACACTCACTTCCTCCCCCACCTTGGCGACTGCACCTGCCTGTCATGTCTCCTACCCTCTGGACAGACTATTAGTTACACAGAGCTCAGCTCTCAGGAGTGGGCGTGGGGTCTCACCTTTCTCCAGTTAAGAGTAACTAGAATATGATGAGATTTTCAATAGGACGCTTGTTAACATCTTGCCCTCCTGAAAGCTGTCATGGGTTCCATTCCCCTCCAGATCAAATTTAGATGCTGACTTCCTGGAGCAGCTCATGGAAAAGCAGCAGCCAAATCACTCCCATGAGACAGTCCTGTATTCTGATTCTCTCAGTGAGATGGGCCACACTTAAGATGAAGCATAGGTTATGATTAATTATTTACTGAACCAGGAAAACGAAGGCTTCAAACTGGTCTCTCTCTAAACCCTTCAATTTGCTTTATCCATGTCCTCCACAGACTTCTGATAATATTTTCTCTCTCTCATACTGAGTTGGAACAGGCTGAAAGGAGACCGATGCAAGTGAAATATTAATTGCTAGCTCTGGCAGGAAAATTCTAGCCAGTGAGAGCAGTGCTTTGTTAATATCTATGGAGAATGAAAAAGCAGAGATTGCCTCAGCTGCAGAAGGAGATCCAAACCTGAAATCCTATGACTGGAGAGATTAGTACAGAGGGTAAGGTGCTTGTCTTGCATAGCCCAACCAGGGTCCGATCCCAGCACCTCATATCCACCTGAGTACACCAGGTCTAATTCCTGACTACATCCCAAAGTGTGACTTAAAAACAAAAACAAACAAAAGAAACAAAACAGAAATCTTTATCACCTGGGGATGGCACCTAATTAATTCAGCATCCTAATTCTAATGGCAAATAAGCTGTTCACCAAAACAGAAGCCCTGTGGCTCTTCATTAAGAACGGTGGTAAATCAGAGATGACCCAAATGAAATAGTCATTTTGCTAATTCACCTTGAATGAATGAAACGCCTATGAATAAACAAAATGCATCATGGCATAAAGAGAGGAGTTGTTGTAGTGGGAAGCAAGAATAAGATATGCCAGAAGCTCAGAGTAAAATCCAGAGTCCAATGCTCTACAGAAGCATGGGATATGGAGTAAATTTCCAAATTCTCTCTCTCCAAAAATAGGATCACGACTAACCACTGTTTCAGAGACCATCCTGATGTCAAGTGGCAAGCCAAGCGCATAGCAGGTTCACAGTAAAAACAAAGGAGGAATATCAAGATGGGCTTTGGCCAACTATCAACTCTCCACT
Organism: Suncus etruscus; assembly: GCF_024139225.1. Lineage (NCBI taxonomy): Eukaryota > Metazoa > Chordata > Mammalia > Eulipotyphla > Soricidae > Suncus > Suncus etruscus. The sequence continues at coordinate 46,274,416 of NC_064851.1, forward strand.
TTAATTCTCCCATCACTTTAAAATATATTTCTTCCACTCAACACACCCATGATTTCATTTAACTTCAAACACACATAACATATTAGGTGTCTGATCAGAAATTTGGAAATAGTAGCTGAATTCAGAAGAACAAGGCATCCAATACAAAGTCAGACAACTCAACTCCATATAAAATCCTAGAGTGAAAGAGGTAGGAAGATACTTATTTCTCTTGAAACGACATAGGAGTTTTATTATTTTGGTCAGATTTACAGAGCAAGGGATTTCCTGAAATCTAGAATCCATTAAAAAAGAAAAGAAGTGGAAAATTTTAGTTTATATGAAAAAAAAAAACACTTAAGGGGGACAGGAGGACTGTGCTTAAAGTATCTGAGGGCAAAAACAAAACAAAAAAAAAAAGTAGCTGGGGGCACAGGCACAGGCTGCTATTTTCTCCAGATGCAAAGTTAAATGTTCTCAGATTAGAGTTGGAGCTATGGCGCTAGAGGTAAGGCCTTGCAAAAGCTAGCCTAGGATGGACCAAAGTTCGATCCCCCAGTGTCCCATATGGTCCCTCCAAGCCAGGAGCCATTTCTGAGCACACAGCTGGGAGTAACCCCTGAGCATCAATGGGTGTGGCCCCAAAACAAAACAAAACAAAACAAATGTTCTCAGATTAACTCTTTTAAGAGAGTAATCCAGAATTGCTCATGCAATTCTAGGGGTTCATTCATTCTAACCAATGTGGTCTCTAAACTAGATATGCTGACAATGGAAGGGTTGTAAACTTGTGCCTCCAGGGCTTCCTCACTAATTCTTAAAGCAGAACATGTGGATTCTGGCAGGCACAGAGATTTAGGCTCAGAGGAGAAGGCTCAGCAGTCAGACCTGTCAAATGTGGGAATGCATTGCCTTAAAGGCACAGTGCACTCTCACCAATCTCTGTTAAATGTCAAATATAAAGGCAATGGAGAACAAGACTGAAGGTATGGTGGTCAGTTAGGAAGCTAGTGAAGAGCTGCACACAAGAGATGATGGGGCCTACAAGAGTGGCAGTACTAGCAGTAGAGAAAGGAAGAAAGTGTTCAAGAGTATGAACTAGAAGAGGACTAAGCTATTAACTCTCAAACTGGGAGTACAAGAGGGGAGTAGGCATGAGGGAGATAAAGGTCCCAGGAGGCCGTGGTCTCAGCTGGTGGGACACAAAGCCTTGGGACACAAAGCCAGGTGCTATGAAAGGGGCTAGATTGGAGACGCAGTGTGTGAATGCTCTGCATATGCAGAAATCTGATCTCTACAGCCACTAAGATGAGGTCTATGAGAAGGGGTTGATTTTCCAGGGGAGGTTGGTTTTCCAAGAGGCTGGGCTGGAAAGGGAAACAGAAGAGAAACCTCCATGACTACTTGGGTTCCTGTAACAAAAGCACCAGACATGGAGTGTGTCCCAGTTCTGGAAGCACTGAAGCACTGGCAGACCTGGAGTCTGATGTGCACAGATTCTTACCAGGTCCATTTGCAGCTAAGAGGCCTGAGGAAGCTTATTCCTATGGATCCTCCCTTCACAACCTAGTTACCTCCCCCAAGGGTCCATCTCCCTCTACCATTAACTTTAAGGTTTTGATATAATTATTTAGTCCACAGCCACAGGGGGGCAGGGCAGGAAGGAGGAGGAGAGCAGCAGGAGTAAAGGACACTGGCAGCTGAGTCAGATCATTCAGATCAGCTCTGGAAGGCCCGTGCAGCAGACAATGTCAGTAAACCAGACCTGGACAGATCCACCAGCCCAGGCAAGCGGTGTTAGTGGCTGAGTGGCCTATGGGAAGGAAAGCAGCAAAGACTGTTAACCTGCTCTGGGCTGAAAGCAGATGATCTGGGGGACAGGTTGGGGGAAACTTGGAAACTAGTTCTAGGAAAGATTGAGGTGAGTTTACTAGTGAAGAGGACAGACAGACCAGCGGGCTCCAGAAGTCCTTGGAAAGGGGTGGCACAGGTGTTAGGACAGACCTTGTGCAGGGTGAAGGACACTTCATCTGCAGCAACTGGAAGAAGGAAGCGGAAAGCACAGGCTTAGATGGAGGTTAGCTGGTGCATGTGGGGGCTGAGATGGGTTAGCACAGCAGTGTGATGGTGGAATCTGCATCTTCGAGTAACCCAGATTCTCTCAGGAGAGCTAAAAGGAGGTAAGAGTGGACATCAGACCTGACTCGGCAGGTGTCAGATGGAGCGAGGGTGCACTGAAATTATCCTCCTACACAGTGTCCAATCCCCAAGCACTTCTCCACCCCTCATCTAAATTATCTACCAGTTCTCACCACCCCTAGAAGAAAACCTGCTGTGCTCCTGCCCAGCACAGGCCCGCACCCTGGATCTCCCACATCAAGCCTCTTCTATACTCTACATGTTCAGGCAGCCACAAGCTGGACAAACCCTCTGCCCTGTCAAATCTCGGACAAAGCTGTGTGTGTTCTCCTGACATTACAGTCCCACGGGGGCCAAAAAAGGAAGAGCAAGCTCGACTGGGATCCTCCATTGAAACAAATGCCCACCTTCTCCCCCAGCACCTGGTGGAGGCAGGGCTGCAGATGTGAGGGAGCAGGTGAATCCCAAGCAGGAGGCTGGCTTGATGTTTTCTCAAATCCCATCTCACAGCATTCAGCCTCAAGCCACGTTGCTGCCTGTGGAAGCACACACAGACCATTGTTCCCACAAGACTCATCACAACCTTCCGTGGAAAGGGTGGCTGGGATAGATTCAGATTTCAGGCCCTCACAGATTCCACTCTGGAAGCGGTGGACAAGCCCTTGAATACCAACAAGGACAGAGATTCCATGTCCCCCGAACCTCATGCTGCTTTCCTCTCCTCTCACTCCCCACCAGAGCAGCTTGCCTGGTATCTGCTCTCCTGGGACCAGCTCAAATCGGCCAGTACTGTTTCTGGCCATGCGCTGAGTGACAGACAAAGCCTGAGTCCTCCTGCCCCTGACAAAAAGGAGAGGAGACCACATGGTTCAACCAGGTTCTGTGGCCAAGCACCCCAACTCTGCCACATTGTCCCCAAAGTCTGGCAGGGGCTCCTCTCTCTGCAATACCAGAAGGTGCTAAACTACTGAGAAACTGTTCCCAAATCCCAGTCTCCTTTCTGCTTCCCAGCCATGTCTCTATAACAACAAGGCTTTGGCCATGCTCCAAGCTCTGGGTCAGTAGAGGTGGGTGGGAAGTTGGCCTGAGCTGGGACACAACCCCTGGCAGGCAACCCGCCCCCTTGAATACTGAAAACAGAACCCCAACGACCACTGATGACAATGGAATGTACTTAAGGCTCCTGAAAACTCCTGCACAGAACCAAGAGAGGAGCAACTAGTAGGGGAGAGAAGACAGAGGCTCCTGAACCAGCAATTCCACCTGTTCTGCTGATGCCAGCATCTGTCCCCCCCCCAAAAAAAATCCAGGGTGCTGTTCCCAAGGTCCAAAATGCTCTAATAGTATGAGACCTCAGGCTCAGCCTCAGGGAAGAAAGAAGAAACTCTGCTCCTCTCATTTACTCTTTACTCAAAATAAAATTTAAAAAAAGATCGTTAATCCCCCTGAAAGCAGTTCCTGAGTCTAATCCTCAAAGCTGAGCACTGGGATCCCTGTAGACAGAAATACACACACACACACACACACACACACACACACACACACACACACACACACACACACACACACGAGCTCCAGAGATTTCTTTTGCAGGGGCTGGAAAACAATTTCAAGCCACAAAAACCCAAGCAGGATATGAGTTCCCTCACTAGAGAGCACTTTATGGCTGCAGAGTTGGCAAAACCGAGAAATCCACTGTCCTGGGGCCTGAGAGAGCGAGCACTAGAGTTCCCATGTGGGCCTCGTACAGGGCCCTTGTGTGGCAGGGATGCCCTCCTTTCAGAGCCTGAACAGCACGGCATCCTCAGGTATTCACATTGAACCCTCAGCCTGGTTTGCTGAGAACCACCAGGAGGGGACGTCAGGCCACCTGAGCACCGTCCTGGAAGCTAAAATATTTATGCAGATTTAGATACAGAAGTAGATGTCTCCACTGCCCTCTCTATCAATCACTCACCCTCTCTTCGTGGGGAAACACTCACTGCATTCAAGGAACCATTCCTGTGAGGCTCAGGGCGACCATATGGGGTGCTGGGGATCAAACCCAGATCAGCCACCTCAGGGAAAGCTCCTTACCTTCTAAACTATCTCTCTGGTCTCCTCTGCCTTCTTTTTTTGGTTTTTGGGGCCACACCCGTTTGATGCTCAGGGGTTACGCCTAAGCGCTTAGAAATTGCCCCTGGCTTGGGGGGACCATATGGGACACCAGGGGATCGAACCTCGATCCTTCCTTGGCTAGCGCTTGCAAGGCAGACATCTTACCTCTAGCGCCACCTCGCCGGCCCCCTCCTCTGCCTTCTTACTGGCAAGAAATCTATCCCTAGACAGAGCAACTAGCAACCAACTACCAAGAGTCACACACTAATGGATCCAGATTTTAGACTGTCCATTCCCCTGGAAGTAACTGTTCCTTCCTCCCTGGAAGAAGCTTTGATTAGGTGGTGGGCTGTAGTCCCTTTTCTGTGACCACACATGTCCATTTTGGGGTGAGGGGCAGGCAGAGGGGTATGGAAGTGTGTGTGCTGCCCCACCAGTTCCACAATGAAGCCTGCAGTGCCTTTTACCAAATCCCTCTTACTTTGGGGTTAGGGGAGTGCTGAAGGGAGTTCCTGCCAGCCTCATTTCTCACCTTCCTTCCTCTTCCAGGCCTGGTCCACCTGGGTCTCTGTACTGGGCTGTTCCACCTCCCCTTCCATCCTTTTCTGCAGAGCTCCAAATAATTCTTCCAGACTCAACCAGAGACATCACCCACTAGAAAATGATGCTACTCTTCTGCCACCAGTTTGGCCTCATCTGCAGTGAGTACTGTGTGTGGCTCAACAACAGGTCTCTCCCACCTGGCCCAAAGTCCCTCTCTCATAGCAGCCTGGTATCACCCTGAACCCAAACCCTGTGGAACTCTGTCTCAGGTGATGGAGTCCTGGGGTAGAAAGACCTAGTGGTGGAATTCAATCCTGCTCCTTCAATCTAAAAAAACTGCTTCCAGGAGCTAAAGACATAGCACAGTGGTAGGACGTTTGCCTTGCAAGCGGCTGATCCAGGTCCGACAGAGGTTTGAATCCAGGCATCCCATATGGTCCCCCGTGACTGCTAGGAGCGATTCCTGAGCACAGAGCCAGGAGTAACCCCTGAGCGCCATCAAGTATGGTCCAAAAACAAACAAAAAAAATCTGCTTCCAATATCCTTAATTATTTGGGAGGATGGAGAAGGGGCTTCCCCAGTGGTGTTTGGAACTGGGGACCACTCGTGGAGATACCTTAACCTACTATGCCAGCCCTGCTTGGACTCAATGATACTGAGGGTCACCAGGTACCATATGCATGTAAGACCTGAGTTCTTCTACCCCTCCGCGCTAGCTCCCTGGCCCCCTGTGACTGTTTTGGACCTTGTCACTCACTATTACCATTCAGTGAAGCTCCAGTTCTCACCGAGCTCTGTCATTTGGGAATGAGAATGATCTTTTCCATTCCCAAGTTACTGATTGACCTTTGCTCACCCAGTCACGAATGTTTCCCTCTCTTTGTGCAATCAAACCCCAAGTCATAAAGAGGAAACCCAGAAAGGGTCACCTACTTTACAAACGACAGCTTAGCTTGAACATGGAGGTTCAACATGCCCTCGCCCCCCCCCTAACCCCCACCAAAAAGACAGACCACAGCAGTAAAGAGCAACAGCCTTAGGTTCAGAAGCCAGTTCCTTTAGATGTGCCTGGAAAGAACACTGGGACCAAGGCTAGAAAACCTGGCTTCTCCCCATAAAAGTAGTTCTGGGTTGGTTGTTTCTCTGTGCCTCAGTTTCTGTTCATGGAAAAGAGAAACCTATTGCCCCAACTGGTTGCTAGGTCCTTTTGAAGGCTCCAGTGAAATAGCTCAAGAAGAAGCTCAAACGGGGGGAAATATTTTTTGCGAATCTAATGAAGTGACAATGTGAGCTGATGTAGGTAAGTCCTTGACATATGGGACAAGGCCTTGAAGGAGATTTTCACTCATTTGTCCTGCATTCCCTCACAGAGTTGTGGGGCCAACGCATTAATTCGAGCATTAGGACTCTCAGGCTTGCATGAGTATACTCATTCCATAGTCCAGTCTGTGAAACATAAGCAAGATGTCCTTCCCCATCTCTAGGCTATGACCCAGTGCTGCTCTGTGAAATATCTGCCAACTAGGATTCACTTGTGGGGGTTCTAAAGTCACGGACCTCATGATACTATAATATCTCAGCTCTGGATTTGCGATAGCACGGTGCCCCAATGTCCCTCTCTAACCCTGGTTTCTTGCATTCCTCGGGCCTTTGCTAATAAGCACACACGGGGTTCCCACTGGCTGTCTAAATTTTGCAAAACCTCTGCAAACAAAGCTCTGGCTCCCTGAAAGCACCAGTGTGATTGGGCCCCTATGTGGTGAAGAAAGTTTTATATTTTTAGTTTTCTTCCCATACAAACAAACACTATTAATAACATTCAACTTTCTCCAGAGATGATATAGATTAGAAGGAATGGAAAGTTACCATGGCTACCGTGGTGTTATTTTTGGTATGAGACATTCATGCCAAAAGAAGCAACATACATGGTCAAGAACTGAAGCTTTATTTCCGCTTTGCTATCAGCCAATCAATTCCAACTTAATTCTGAAGTGCTAATGGCAATGGAAACTAATTATGAGCGGCAGGACCTGAAAACCCTAATTAAAGTGGGAGTCGATAAGGCGAGGCTGTGTTATCACTGAGACAACACTGGGGGTTGGGAGAGAAGCACAGATGGAGTTTTCTTCACAGGCCACTGAGCAAAACAAGCTGAGGTGCCCACCTCCTCTGAAGGACTCCAGGGAGCCCAATGCAGGGGCCACGGGGCTAGCTTTCAGGTGTGCAAACAAATCAGGATCTCTCTGGTACTGTGCAGGCAGAGAGGTGTGGAGGTGTGGAAGGACCCCATGAGCAAATGGGGGCATACACCAGCCTCCATGCTGATGGGGAGAAGGGTCACAGACAAGCCCCAAGTCCCCATAGCTTTTTGGGGAAGGACTTGGGGGCTTCGCGGTCATCCAAACAGCCTCTCAGAGCTCAGACCCAGATATTTATGGGCTGTTTTCCTCACACACCAAATGCTGAGCTGTGCTTTCTGAAATAGCAGGCGCTGGCTTGTGGAAGGCCTTCTTTTAGAGAGAAAACCTCCTGCCAATGCCTGACCACGCACGATCCCGTGGGGCCTCTGGTCTATCTTTGACAGCTTGCAAGAGGCTAATGGCATGACTTCATCTTCCCATGCGAAATCCATCCCATTTAGGCCAGAAACCACTGGGTCCTCACCTCACCCCACTTTAGGACACAAAGGGGCTCTTAGGTTGGGGGTTACTACAACTCCCCTAAGAGACAGAAGGAATGGTATCCGTGACAATCCTAGCAGTGTAGGATAACCATTTTTCTATCCAAAGGCTTTCTCCCACGAAGAGACCCTGTTTAGAGAGAAGTCTCTGCTGTAGGCATTACTGGGAAGAAGCAAAGCAGCAGATCCCGCTGAAGCTTTCGCAAAGGCACCAGTTCCCTCTGGAAAGGGAGCCCAGCCCTCTAAAAGGGCAGAATTCCTTGAGACCTTTCAGACTCCCAATTCCCAAGAATAAATGGGGGTCCACGGCCCTAGTTTACCCAAGGCACATAGACACACACACCCCCAGGCCAATGAGAGATTTGGTGCTACCCACTTCTTTCTTAGTGCGGCCACAGGCAGGTTCCTTCCAGGACACAGGCCTTGTCAGTCCAGAATTAGCCAAATCAGACTGAGTATTTTCAGTAAAGCAAATGGAGTATTAACATATAATACAAACCCTTTGGTAGCTGTGTCCTGTGACAAAGGTTAAAGAATGGAAATGAGCAGGAAAAGAATAACTCCAAACCCTGTACGGTGCTGGTTTTTACCCATTTGAGATCAGCTCGATGGAATGAGCAGAAAGGTGGTTCTGAGCCCCTCACAGTCAGGAACAGAGAAGAGAAACAGAAATGACCAGGGAGAAAAGAAAAAATAGCTCCAGCTTTTTGAGTTACTTTGGTAGAAAATGCCAGTACCCAGAAACTGAAAACATTCTGGAAAACAAGATAAGAAAGGCATCCTGAAAGACAAGGAGCCCAAACTGGGTGGCAGGGCTGTGACCCCAAAAGATGCTCGCTCCAAGAGATCCGTCAAAGCAAGAGATCCAATTGCTTTGCAGCTTTTCGGCTGCAAACTTTCCCTTTCCCGAAAGGAATTCCTCCCAGGCTCTTGCTGCATCTCTCAGAGGGATATGACCTGAGCTCAAACCAAACCTACCTTGACTCCCAGGAGAGTCTTGCTGCGGTAGAAGCAGCACAAAGCTGCAGAAAGTGCGTGGAAAGCGTTGCATTCCTTAGGCATCCTGCCAGCTTTCCTCCCCAGGATCGCACGCACACCTTCTTGGGGTTCAGGAAAGGGGATGGAGGTCGGGAGAGTCCTGGTACAGTGCAGCTGTGCAGCGCCTGCCGGCAGCCACAGTGGTGGTGGTGGTGGGGGCAAGGCTGCTCTGTCTTGTCTCTGGGGCCAGACTGAGACTTTTGCCTGTGCTGAAGCCAGTATGATCCACTCGCTCAATTCTGGCAGGCTGGTGTCCAGCCAGCCATGCACTCTGTGCCAGAAATTTTCATGTGACCAGGCTTGCTTTGTGATGAAACTCTAACCTCACTCGAAAGAGGCTTGGGCTGTCACTGTCCCTTCGATTTAGAGACCCCACAGAAACCACGCTCCCCCTTGGGCCCGGTGCCATTTAGAGGCTCCTAAGAGGCTTTTTGTGGTGGCCTGTCACCCCTGACGCAGGTGTCAGGAAAACATATATCAGGCCAGTTTGTGATCAGACAGAGGTTCCTTTGAGCAAAGTATCTAAAGGTGACCAGGGTGTGACTTTCCCCTGGAGGGATCCTTGAAGTCCTAAGAAATAGGGAGGGTCCCTGGTTACACTCTCCCCTCCTCCAACCCCAGCGCTTGTTTGTTTTTAATTATGATGGTGCCCCAGCTTGCAGCTGATAACGCTGGCTCAGTCATCTCTGCTGGCAAAACAATATTGCCTCTTTTTTTTTTCTTGGTGTTTAATTAGTGAGTCCGCCAGCAAACACCAGAGCTCACATGTCCTCCCACCTGAGGACAACCTTCTCTCTCTTCCCCAAGTTTACAAAATGTCATGAGTTAGGGAAGCTAAAACAGGGACCTGGGCGATGCTCAAAGAGTGGGAGTACAGACTTCATGTGCTATAGGCCCTGGTTCCATCCCTGGCATGCATGGTCTACCATGCATCTCTGTAAGTGACACCTATTTTCTCTCCCCACACCACCAGATGTGGCCCCGAGGTAAAAAAAGAAAAACAAGAAAAAATAAAAGCAAAAGACTGATTGGTTTGAGACTGGCCATTCTTTTTTGGGGGGAGGGTCTCACCCAATGGTACTCAGGGACCACACAGAAGGGATCGGGGGACCACACGGGGTGCTGGGATTGAAGATGGGTAGGCTATATGCAGAATAAGCACCTACCCATTGTGTTATCTATTTCCAAGGCTAGCAGTTTAAATTTTTTTTTTTTTTGGATTTTTGGGTCACACCCGGCGTTGCTCAGGGGTGACTCCTGGCTGTCTGCTCAGAAATAGCTCCTGGCAGGCACGGGGGACCATATGGGACACCGGGATTCGAACCAACCACCTTTGGTCCTGGGTCGGCTGTTTGCAAGGCAAACACCGCTGTGCTATCTCTCCAGGCCCGCAGTTTAAATTTTTTATTTTTGGATTTTGGGTCACACCTGGTGGCTCTCAGGGTTTCTCCTGGCTCTGCGCTCAAAAATTACTCCTTGCCTGGAGGGAGTACATGCAAGGTAAACACCCTACCAACTGTGCTATCTTTCCAGCCCCATTTAAAAAAAATTCTTATTAAAATTATTTTACCATGATACAGAATTAAAAAGTTGTTAATGGGGGGGGGGAGTTGATGATAGTTGAGTTGAGATCATTCAATGTTCCAATGCCTGTCTCTTCAGTAGCATTCATTTCCTGTAACCAATTTCTCTAGTTACTCTCTTGTGCTTCCTCTTTACCCTCAAAGGCTGGTAGTTTAGAGGGTATGATGAACCACTCCTTGGGAATAAACCTCTTTGCTTCTCAGGGCAATTACAGGACCTGTCAAGAACATTCTGTGCTGAGAAGGCCCCAGAGCCCGGGTTGGACAGTACCTGGCAGTGACACCTGCCTTACAGGGTATTCCTCTATCCCCAGCACCCTTTCCTCTCACAGCACTGATCATCACAGCTGATGGCGCTTCTTTGCTAGTTCATGTCTACCATGTGGCTCTTGGCAGTGGACAGCACTGTGCCCCCCACAAAGAAGCATAAGTCTCCGGCAAAAACTGAGGTTCAAGTGAAGAAACTGGAAGGTGAACTCAACATCAGATACCAGAAAATCTCTCAAGTGAGGAATGATTAAAAATGTCAAGAATATTGCTCTCATCCTAAAGGATGAGGGGCCGCCCCTGAGATGGTTTATTGATCTCCCAAACATCTACCAGCCTGTAACCCACATTTTAAAAAATGTGCTTCTTTCCTCTCTTTCTCTCTAAAAATCTTTTTGTGACTGCACACACAAGACAGCTGCTTTGACACATGAGTCCACCATCTTCCAACCTGCCAGTGTGTATGGCCAATGAAGTTCTTTTGCAACCTGTCACTCTGTCCTTCTTCAGGGCAGGGGAACCTTTCTCAGTGATGAAACTACTACTAAATACAGATGGTCTATCTATTTCTACCAGGCCTAAAACCAGAACCTTCCTTTCTTCTCTTTGAAGCTATTCTTTAGCCTGAGCTGGTAAAGTTGTTTTCATGCTAAGAAAGTCCCCATTTTCTGGTCAGCTGAGGGGACAGGAGAGAGGAAAGAGAGAGGGGAAAGAGGAAAAAAGGAGTCAGTGAGAGGTCTCATCTCTTCTACCCCACTTTTTGATCCATCTCCCTTCTTCCTTCTTTTTCCCCTCTTCACCTTCACTGCACACTCCAGACAGAGCCCAGGGAACTCTCAGCCAAGGTAGTCAAGCTGCTTCTCCACAGCCTTGGGCCCTGTCAAGAGCCTCCAACAGCCTTGAGCAGAAGGTAATTGCTTTTCTTTTTTCATTCCAGTCAGAGTGGGCACTCAACAATTCTATTTTTGATCCAACCCAGGTTTCTGCCTGTAGGTTTTCTTTTACCATGCCCGGCAGTCACTTTCTGTGGCTCCGGCCACTTCACAGAGGATGGTATTCTGAAGTGTCACACAGGCAGTGACTTGTATTGGGGAACTGAAAGAGCTTATTCTGTCCAGAGAGGAACAACACCTCCAGCTGAGACATGATGAAGTATGAGGAAGATTCAGAGTGTCCAACCCACGGGTAGCCTCAGCCTTGGTCTGTAAAGAGAGGGAACAATTTGCTCAATGCCCAGAGCAGCTCCTTTGCTTGGCTACGCTCTGTGGAGAGCCACCTGCAGAAAGGGGCCTGAGCAATATTGTAAACATTGAACATGGGGGTGAACTAAAGAGGTCACATCACCATAACAGCTGCCAGCAACAGGAGTCACTTTCTTTGTGCTTCTCAACTAATATTTTCTCATCTCACAATTTTGGTGGGGTGGGAACTCCGGGTCTGGGAAGACTTCCTGAGATACTTTAGTTGGCAAAGGCTGGTAGAACTCAGGGGATTTTAAGCCAAAGGAGACCAAGAGTGGATCAATACTTCCCTTTACGAAATCCAAGCATTCTCAAATAGAAAAAAGTATGTCCTTTCTGTTAGAGGGGGGCTATGGGGATATCTATGTGAAGGAGGACACACTGATCAAGCAACAGTCACCAGGTAAAGTGTCCAGGGTTTCACCTGCTCTTCTGAGGTTGTTCAAGAAGTGAATGAGGGGGGCCGGAGCAGTGACGCAAGTGGTAGGGCATTTGCCTTGCATGTGCTGACCTAGGCCAAAATCGAGGTTCGATCCCCTGGCATTCTGTATGGTCCCCCAAGCCAGGAGTGATTTCTGAGCACACAGCCAGGAGTAACCCCTGAGCGTCATCGGGTGTGGCCCAAAAACCAAACCAAAAAAAAGTGAAAGAGGGATCATTGCTGCCTAGAAAAGGGCAGGAAGCAACTTCTCTAATCCTAGTGCACAGAAATTCAGTGAACTCTGCAGTCAGGAGACTGAGTTCTAATACCATAGTCCCAGAAAGCACAAACAAAGTGCATTCTAGAAAGAAAACAGGCACATCACACAGACAGGGGATCAAAGAGAATTAGGCGGGCAAGTGTTCCAGGAGAAAAGCATAACAAAGGACATTCAAGACACTGCAGTCACTGCTCTTCTCACAAGATTTTTGCCTTGTTTACTAGGAGGCTCACTCCAAATACCCAGCTGGAAAGGGTTAAAGAATGGCTAATCTTATTAGGTAACTGTTTCCTAAGCACTGTTTTTTTTTTTTCCCTTTCCCTTCCTTCAAAATAATTTCTGAAGCAGCACTCAAAAGGTTTTTAATCAATTTTCTCCTGAAATGGCCAAGGAGAGTGACTAAAATAACTTGTTATTGCAACTGAAGATGCTAATTGCATGGATTCACAAAGAGCCCTCTGCTGACTTGTTCTGCTTTTAAGTGTCTCTCTTCCACAATGATCAATCCTCTCTATCAGCCCTCAGTGATCAGACTATGCTAGTCACAGAGGATCAAAACTGCCTGTCACTTGGCAGAGAACAAAGAACCCGGATTCCAGCCTGCCATTGCAGAATCTGGTTGTCTGAGCCCACGGAAACATAAACAGAGTTATTAATGGCTTATAATTAAAGCCTGTTACTCACACAGATCTAAGAAAAGACAGTGTGTAACATGGGGCGGCTGGTCACTGGTGTGATTTGGTATCTGTGATTCAGCATCAAATTTAGAGTCAGGGGCTCAAAACAGGACACCATTGGGAGGTTGGGAAGAGCTGAAAGTGGCGACGGCAAGCCCAAGGGTCAGAGAGACTGAGAGGACCTGAGAGTCTGAGAAGTATTCACCCCTCTGCAGGATACCACAGGGGGAAAAAGAGTTGGGTCTGGTGGAATTTGACGAAAACCTCTGTTCCTTCAGGCCAGATGTGCTCCTGCCATTTGGGAAGGAATAAAGCAGGCTGTGGGATGTATCCTCACCAGACCACCCCCGTAATCCTTGTCCTCAAATCCATGTTTCCCTAGGTATCCCCCAAATACTAAACTTGCCTGTTGAGTAACCATGGAAACAGAAGCTGCCAGTTGGCCACCTGCCATTGCCCTATGCATCCTAGTGGTGGCAGCCCTCAAGCTGAGAGAGTCTGCAGAGGACAGTCCCTTTGGCAAAGTACCTCAAGGTTCTGTCACCAGGCTCCTCGTGAGGTGAGGTAGAATCTCTCCCAAACAGGGATAGAGGGAAGAGGGAAGGTGTGCTCCACAGGGACAGCAAAGAGGTGCGAGAGAGAGAGAGAGAGAGAGAGAGAGAGAGAGAGAGAGAGAGAGAGAGAGAGAGAGAGAGAGAGAGAGAGAGAGAGAGAGAGAGAGAAAGAGAGAAGAGGGGAGAGAGAGAGGAGAGAGAGAGAGATGAGAGAGGACAGAGGAGAGAGGAAAGAGAGAGAACAATGCTCGATCCTCTCCTCCCATCTCCAAGGCCTATCCAGAATCAAGGTACCTAAGTTTCCTTCCATGCACGAAGTACTCTGGGGCACATCAAACAGCCATCAAAGAAGAGACAGAGACACCATCCAGGGTGATCAGGACTGTGGCTAGTGAATGATTTGGTCCAGTGCTGCAAGGCCACAGGAACCTTAGTATAGGGGTAAACATCAGTCATGGTGCTCATAACAGCTCGACCTCTTGCGGCAACCATTGGGACTTTTCAGCAATACCCACCACCTTCAGAAAGGTTCATCCTTCCTAGCTTTCCATTTCTAAACTCAGTGACCCAGCTCTCAGGAACAATGACAGCTTTGATGAGCTAGTGAGGAAGGTGATGCTACTGATTCTATTTCTCCTGGTGTCCTGAATGTTGAAGTTGGCCTGACCCGCTGTGCCACCAGCTGATAAGAAAAGGATGATCTCAGCTCTGTGGGGCACAGCAGAATCCATACCTGGCACACCTGGGATTTCCCTAAATCTGCCTCCAAGCAGATGGCCTGTGGTCATGGTATGTACAGAGTTAAGTGGGTGGTGAGTATCTCAGGCAATGGAAGGGAAAAGGAACCCCTTTTCCTCACATGTTTCTCAGGTGACACACACGCTGCCTGGGATAGCTCACACACCTTAACCTGGCAAATGTGATGAACTCTTCTTTAAAAAGGAACACAGACTCCATGGGGAGGTTAAGCAATGCTGGCCAAATGTGAGGGTTGCCCCATAGAAAGTGGATGAGCTGATTCGCTCATACCGGTCCACACAGAGGATGCATTTGTGAATGTCTTCAAGACAGGACTCTATCTTATAGTTTCCCCTTATCCCTAACCCCAGATTTCTCAAGGAGAGGAAAGCGAAGAGCTTTGAGATGATCTCTGTCTGAAAGTGATCAGATCTGAAATCCATCTGCCTTGTACCTAAACGAACAGTATAGGAACAGTAT